>NW_024582425.1:2156051-2272599 GCF_018398535.1 Haplochromis burtoni | reverse complement strand
CATCTAAAATTAAAAATGAAATGCAATGAGGTCATACCCAGCAAAGCTCTTTGTAAGTTTCTGGTGTCTAGAAGTGCACAGCTCCGTGTCAATTTTTTTTTTATTCATTTATTTTGTTGCAACAATATTAAATCGTGGGTAAATGATCTTTAATTTCCAATGCAGATATAATGATATTGAATTTTTAAAAAGGGAAAGCTGAAATGAATTTAACTTAGTTATTTAACTTAGGGGATTTTAAATTTCACAATATACAATAACTGACATAAATGTTACTTTAGTTAGATAAATATGTGACTATATTATACACTTTTAGCACTCTCAGCTGTGCAGTAGACAGTCGGTTAAGTCAGCGCAGCACAAGGGACACAGCTGAACTGGAATGTAATGTTTTCTGATTTCTTACCTCTGTGCCGCTATCACCCAGCAGAGACTTATCACACAAACTATGAAAGTCCAGTACATAATCCACTGTACAACAGACAATGTGTACAGTAGATTAAGCAAACTAGATATAATATATTAGCACATGTCTTCTAGATGAGCTGTGGGACACTGATATTACTAAAGAATGGAGCATGGTCCTTCATCTTCCATACTGAAATGCTTCCGGCACTTATCTAGGCAGTTTGAAGTGCCATCTGCACCGAGTTTAAGTTCTGTTATTACTATGATTAAAAAAAACAAATTTATAGACCAATAAATGCTACAAGAAAAAAAACAACAACCCTCCAAACTCCTAAGGTTTGCAGATTTTGTTGTAAATTAAGATTTAAAGGCATTTTCCCTCCCTTGAAGAAATACATCTTTCCATAGATTTAAATTCATGATTCTTTAGTTGTCATGTGTTTCTCTTATAACATCTCTGCATGTGTATATTTAACTGCTCCTCTTTAGATGTTTCTGTACTGGGGCCAGGCTGTATGTAAAACACTGCCAGCACCATTTTCTGAGCGCTGCCAACCGTGGCACTTTGGCTGAAGAGGCTCTGCCTTGTAGGCGACTAATGTGACAGTAATTTAGTAAAGTTGCAGTTAAAATGTTTACAATATCATTGCCACTTACTCATTGTTATGAGGTTACGCACTAAATTGCTGTAAATGTCAATTTTCAGTTTTTCAAATCAGCCCCTGGCCTGATGGGGGATAAAGAGACTTTCGCATATGAAAGTACGCACCATGTTTGTTTCATCCACAGGGCCTGAGGATGTTCGGTTTGGCCTCATACTGTGCATTAAAGGCTCAGATATGACAGCAATACCAATATCAAGTTACATTTTTCTTGCAGAAAACAAATAAGTGTACTTCTTTTAATATAATTTTTCCTTTAAGATTAAACTGTTGCATAGCGAATTTACACACAGCTCAGCATCAGCTTGTGAGTTTTTGATTAAATGGACAACAAAGGGCCACAGTTCCTACTTTTGAAATTACTTGTTTTTAAATTCTACCTTCTGGCAAATGTTATAATTTTTAAAAAATCCAAGCAAATGGGCATCATTAGGCCTCTAACCCTGGCAGAAAATCCCATTGTCTCATTGGCTGAAACCTCTTTAAACAGTAATATATACCTTCTTGGTCATACCTCTGCGCTTTTATCTTAGTAAACATTTTAATGGGGCTAAAAGTGCAGTTTATTTGGATTTTGTGTTGGCTCAACTCATACAAGCCACAAACTTTAGGGTCTATTGAACAACTGAAATTTTTAATGAACTTGCTGCTAATTTCCTCTTGCTCTCATTACGTGTGCTGCCGTTTTTAATTTTCCTCTTCTTTGAGTTTCTCAGTAGTGCTGAGCTGGCTCTGGCAGGATGCCGTGTTGACGGAGCCAGAAGTGAACAACTTTCCGTCAATAAAGCTTGCGGTGAGGTTTTTGTAGTGCGTCACTAAGTTGACAGCCTGTTGTAAATTTGATGTCCAAAGTACTAAATAATAACAAATATTGAAATGTGTCATTGTTGGTCTTTACATTTGTGTTTTCTAAAGAATCATTTGAGTCCTCTAGATTCTTTTTCTTTACCTCTGTTCAGAGCTTAAAATCTCTGCTTAACAGGAGCCATATGACAACATTTACTGCGGTCCTCTAGTTTGTGCTTTATTATAATGCAAGGCCCTAAATTTACACGCTGTACTCCATTTCACTGAAGATTGTGGCTATTTACTTTTTTCCTGCAGTCCTAAACAACCAACACATGTTCATTTTGCTTCTGATTTTACTCTCATGAACTTTATTGTTTAACATGTTAACTGAGGCCTGTGGAGCCTGAGATAAGCATTGCACAGTCTGAATTTGCTGGGGCGTCCACTCCTGGGAAGAATGTAGCATTGAGTTAAAACACCTGAATGTTCCACACAAGCAAACTGTCGGAACTTCTGCTTTTATAGAGATAGTTGAGACTTGTTAAGTTGCTGATGATCAGTTAATCAAGTGGACTTGATTAGCAGCATCTGGCAGCTACACTTACATCCTTAATTCCTATGGAAGCAGTATTGATATGCTTAGTTGCTGCCACGCTGCTGAATGCTGTAAAACTTTTCTCACATAACTGTAACCACAAATTTTACAAACCAATAACACCAGCTGTGAAGTTCCAGCATTAAAATTGCACAAAGTATTGCCCTCAACAGCTTTACCAATGTCTCTTTCATAATAGCAGTCCGGGGGCGTTTTGGAAATCAGAGAGTTGTAAAAATTGTGAGTAACCATGGAAAAAATGAAAAGCTTGACTGAATAAATTTAATTAATTTAGTTTAGTAGTTGTGGTGACAAATTTAGCTTCCAGAGGATACAGCTACCTACCCTTAATAAAATTAATTATCAGTTGGTGATGAGTAATTACTTTCATATTTAAAAAATAGCTGTTCAGTGACACTAGTATGTGAATTCACAATAATATCACAGTTACAGCTATAGTTGCCATGGTTTTTGTGTAGGTGGATATGGATCCAATGTCAATAACAACATACATCTTTCCAAAAAAAGAAGGATTGGATGGCAGTTTTGAAGGATGAATTTGAAAATCAAGAAGAGAAAGCGAGTGAAGGCAGGGCCAAGAATTAAATGGTGGAAGTTAAATAACAATGAATATTGCACAGATTTCAAGAAAGAACTGAGACAGAGTCTGAGTTGAAGGGAAGAATTACCAGATGACTGGGAAAATACAGCTCAAGTGAAGTGGTGAGGGAAACTGCCAAGAAAATATTTAGTGGTAACCGGGACAGAAGAAAGAAGACAAGAAGACCTGGTGGTGGAATGAGGAAGTAGAGGAAAGTACTCAAAGGAAGAAGTTAACAAAGAAAAAGTGGGATAGGAAGATGAAGAAAGTAGACAGGAGTGAATATTGAGAGACTAGGCATACAGCAACGAGAGAGGTGGCAAATGAAAAGTATGTAAGGCTGGACACTCGACTAGGCAGAGAAATTGAGCTGGGAAGATATGCAGCAGGTTAGAGCGGTTAAGGAAAGAGATGGAAATGTACTAACAAGCTGAGCAAGTCTACTGAGAAGGTGGAGGGAATACTTTGAGCAGCTGATGAATGAAGAAAATGAGAGAGAAAGGAGGACAGATGGAGGATAGTTAGCGATTCAGAAGTGCAGAGGATTAGTAAGGAGGAAGTGAGAGCAGCTATACAGAGGATGAAGAGTGGAAAGGCAGCTGACACATTTCTGGAGGTATAGAGATGTCTCAGAGGAAATGGGCTTTTTGACCAGACTGTTTAACACAGTTTTGGAGGGTGAGAGGATGCCTGAGGAATGGAGAGGTGTATCAGTACTGATTTTCAATAATGAGGGCGATGTGCAGAGCTGTGGCAGCTACAGAGGAACACAGTTGATGAGACATAGCATGAAGCTGTGAGAAAGAGTTGCTGAAGCTAGCTTAAGAATAGAGGTGATAGTGTTGATGGAGAAGTATAGAGAAGGTCAGAAGGAGCTGCACTGTGTCTTTGTGGATCTAGAGAAAGCAGATGATAGGATAGCAACAGAGGAACTATGGTACTGCATGAGGAAGGAGTGACAGAGAAGTATGTGACGGTGGTACAGGACCTGTCTGAGCACAGCGAGACACTGGTGAGGTGTGTGGTAGGAGTGATGGAGACTGACGGATGAGGTTAGGCAGAAGTCTCCCTGGACTATGATGTTTGCAGGTGACATTGTCATCTATAGTGAGAGTAGGGAGCAGGTGGAAGAGAGCCTGGAGGTATGCACTAGAGAGAAGATGGAAGACAGCAGGAGCAAGACAGAATACATGTGTGCGTGAAAGAGGGGCAGGTCTAGCAGTGAAAAAGCGAGTAGCAGAGTGAAGGTGGATGAGTTTAAAAACCTGGATCAACCACCCAAAGAGAGGTGAGGAAAGGAGTGCAGGCAGGGTGGGGTGGGTGGAGATGAGTGGGGTGGTTTGTGACAGAAAGATGGCAGCAAAAATGAAAGGGAAGGTTCACATGATGGTAGTACGACCTAATATGATGCATGATTTGGAAATGGTGCCACTCACAAAAAGACAGGGGACCGAGCTGGAGGTGGCAGAGGCAAAGATGCTAACATTTTCACTGGGAGGAGTGATAGCATCAGAATTAAATACATCAGAGGGACACAGGTCAATACAGGTCAAGTGCTTTGGAGGCTGGGATGATTTGGACACAAGAAGGATATTTGATACTTTTGATTGAATTTAAAGGATGTTAAATAAGCAGCTGCCATGTTGGAGGAAATGAGGGAGAACAGAGAGATGATTCATGGATGTAGTGCAGGACTTGTAGAAGGCTGGTGTGCTAGAAGAGGAAGCAAGGGGTATGGTGAGATGAAGGCAGATGATCTGCTAATGATCCCTGATGGGAGTAGCAAGGATAAGGAGAGGAAGAAAAAAAAAAGAAGAAGAAGAAAAAGAGGAAGAAGAAAAGCTGTTTCAATGACCCTAAATTTGGTGCAAATGTTCTGCACTTTGTTTTATTGACAGAGATAATGATCATCAGCTGGCGCATAATTATATAGCTGCAAGTAGTGTCCAAAATGTACCAACAGCTTTCAGCACTTACTCCCTAGTCTGTCTTCGATGTTGTGGAGTGAACTAGTGGACAGTTCCAACACAGTCAAAGACACAAGCATTTTTCTTTCAATAATTTGATCATTATGTTCTGGGTTGTTGACAGAAGCTGAGTGGACAACTATTAGTTGTGGAAATGTCACCACTGGGCTGCACGCCACTCAGCCACATGGGTTTTTAATTCTCAGGACAGAATATATTTGTGTTGAAGACGATGGTGTGCCTCACATCAAAGGTTTAATGTGAGGCACAAGATTTTGACATTTGACATTAACGTATTACTGTTAATAGTAATAAAGTTTATTTGTATAGCAGAAGTACAAATCAGTGCTTCCCAAGAACACATAAGAACCAAACATTAGGAATTGAGTTAAAAATACACTCTGCATGTCAATTAAAATAGTAGTATGTGTGTATGACAACATTTGAATGAAAGATACAATAACATTTGTAAGAGCCATTCCATAAAAAATTACATTTAAAAGTGATTTTAATGAAGCCAGAGTCCTTCAGATCACTCAAAGAAAACATTTGACTGCCTTTTCTGGTCCCTGTGCAATTTGGATTTTAAGTCTTAGAATCAACTGGGAATCCAGTGTAGCGTAATTACAGCTTGGTTAATATGTTCAGTTTTTCTAAAGAGTTGAAAAACATTTTTGGAGGATGGTTCTTCTAAATTGGTTCTTGCATGGACACACATGGACAATAAAAACATATATATATATATATAAGAAACATCCCGTCCTGAATTAACAGGAATAATTTAACCAGTCCTGTTGCAAAACATTTTAATGAAAAACACTGTAGCTCACATTTATTCTTTATAGACATTGAAGCCATTAAGCTGAGTCAAAGAGCTAATAATATCATTTTTATTATAAAAATGGAGATTTTTAATTTAAAGAGTTTATTTCCCACAGGTGTGAGTGAGGATCTATCTATCCATCAGGCCAGAGCCTATTTAAACTTTAGTTCAACCAGTCAGAACGCATCATCCCCTTGAATGCTGATTGGTCAGGCTATTTATGTGTGAATGGACGATTATACTGGAGTATACTTTTTTAAAACACAAACTGTTTGGTGCCTGATGAAGGCCACAAGCTGAAACGTGTCGGTCTGTTAATGAAGTTGTCCCCTAGTGTTTCAAGTGTTGCTGTAGTTTTCATCTGACCATTTCTTTATCTTTCTCTATGCATCTGAGAAGAAGGTGAAGTTGTGTCGGAACCTTTTGGAAATCACCATGGAGCAACAACATCATTTTAACAGCATTTGCTCTCGACCATGAGAATCAATGACATTCAAGGACCATCTGTCTTCTGTAGTTTGAACTACCCCACTTTTTGACTTCGACATTAAACATGAAACCATGGATCACCTGAAGAAGTTCTATTTCTCACTCCAAAAGATACCTCGCAACAGATGGCACGCAATTACCTTATCGGAACACATCAGAAAGGAAATGATTCCAAGAGGACTATCTATTCTCGAGCCACGATCTTTTGGTAAGGACAATCCAGCTTTCATATCCACATGAAACAGCGTCCTAACAAATGCTCCTTTGCGCTAATGGCTGTTACTATAAAGTACTTAAATGAGGAAGAGAGTAAGATGTAAGATGACATATTAAAGAATGAACAGCACAAATAAAAGACCTCAAAAAAGATGAATTCCTAAGATTTGAGAAGGACTGTAAGAAGGGAATCACATATTCCTGGCCTCAGGACACTCACAGTTTAACCATAAACACTTCCACCATCACTGAACCATGCCCAACACAACAGAAAGTCTGGTTTAAAGACACACATCCAAGTTAAAGACTCCCTTCAACAACTTCAAATAAGAAAAAAACCTATCCAGGAGTGGTCTAAAGTCAAATGCACAGACGGGAAAAAAAAAATCGATTCAGCTGCCCATTTACCCAACCCCAGTATTGGGGAAGAAGTCAGCTGTTGTCAACCTGAGCACTGTACTGACTCCTGCTCAACTAGCATTGCTTGAACTTGGTCTTTCTCTTGTGCCAACTTCTTCTGTAAGTCCATTTGAGCTCTTTTTGGATTTGCACAAATTCTTCAGAGATGTAAACCTAAAGAAATTTTGGGCCTTTCCCACAAATTTACACTGAAGTAAAAGGGACCAGACTTCTTTGGTCAACTCAAAGCAGCAGCTATGCCCTCAAATGCATTTAAATAAGAGTCTACCTCAGACTTGAAATGGGGTAACCAATGTTGCTTATGTCAAAACTGGCAGAAACAAAGAAGGTCAAGAGCCCTGATATGGAGGGGCATGGCTTGCACATCCAGCTCCTTGTTGCAGGTCTCCAACTCCTTTATGAAGAGAGTGAGGCAGGTTGACATACCTTCATGAGGCTCAGAGGCCTGATCAGACTCTGTGCCATCAGCTGTGTCAACATCCACTCCAAGTACGACGTCTTCTGCCCTTTTCCACTGGAGCCATTTGTAGCGATAGTACACCTCTCAGTTTGTCCCGGACTTCAGCTACAATGGAAAAGACACAAAGCTGGAGTTATATCTGTATTTACTCACAGCTGCTGCTTCTTCTCTCATTCTCTCCCCTCCCTCTCCTGTTGCTACTTCAATCATGAAACTGATCAATGATCAGCTGATCGGCTTTTCTCTCTTGTTTGTTTATCGCCCACTTTGCGCCAGAAAGAGGAAACCAGCAGATGTCGCGCTAAACAACAGCAGCACGTTTAAGCTTGATCAGCTGTTGTTAGAATTTATTTAATATTAATTTCTAGTATCAGCTGATGTTTGCTGGAGCCACAGCTGTAAAGCTGCTGGTCATGATATCGGTTTGGTTATCTGGTGAGAGGGAAACATGAAGATGAAACCAGGAGATGTCCTTACTGGATCATCAGAGCTGAACAGGTGATGGAGAAACAGGTTTACCTTTTAGGTGACATGAATGAGTTGAAGGGAAGTTATGAACTGTTTCTGAGAGACAAATAACACCAGGATCCTTTTTTGGTAGCTGACAGCTGGTAACTGTGCAGGGGCGGGTCTAGCAAAGTGTTGCCAGGGCCATGTAGGGCATTAACAGGGAAGGGGGCACAAAGAAATACTTTTCTTTCTTATTCTCATTTAAAATGTCTACGCTTTTAAAAAGATAATTATCTGAATCTTACAACCAAAGTTTTATCTGATGTAAAATGTATAGAAATCATACATATACCAACAAGACTGTACATCACTGTTACAACAGTGTTTGTTTTCATTCAAAGGCTTTATGGCTTTTCCTATAATACCTGGTGGGTCGGTCTCTAGTCAAAATGCCCAGGCCGATGTTTTTGTCCCAGTCCAGCCCTGGGCAGGACACGCAGTGAATTAATCTGAGAAGGTGCATCAAAAAATAAATGGCCGGGCCAGCGGTGCACATCGCAAATTAGCTCGCATAGACACATTAGTTGTGCCTCTTCTTAATGACTGTATCTTAGCTAACAACCCCAACTACCAGATTCAACTTGTAATTGGCTAAAAATAACTTAGCCTATGGGTGAGAGGGACGTTACTAGCTTTTTCAAGCGATGTTGAAATTTCCACATTCCAACACTTCAAATGTTGTGGGGGTCAACGTTTGCAGAACTACAGATGCAGCTGGAATCCACAGCTGTGCGTGTTCATGGAGCTTGCATTTTCACCTGCTGGACATCACTACCTGACAAGTTTAACTGTCTTCAGAGGCCTTATTGACAGTATTTGGCTCGACATGTTTGTGTGAGCAGATTTTCTCTCACATGAGTCCTCAGGACACCATAAATAGCATTTGTATTTTCTGTTATACAGTTCATTTGCTGTTCTTGTTATGGATAAAAAGTGTCTTTTTTTTGGTTTCAAAATAGCTGATAACTATTCGCTGATAGCTGCCAACATCTGCGAACAAATATAATCCTTTAAAGTAGTTCTATATAGTGTGTAACTGTTAATATAGAGCGTTATTAAATTTATTGCTAATGCAATCATATGGCACACCGACTTCTGAGGAAATTTTAGATGGCACTCATCATCAGAAAGGTTGCCTACCCCAGTTTTACATGAATTGACATTTAGCTTTTTTTAGTTCTGAAAAGGAATTGATGGTGTGTTGGCACCGTCTACTGGGGTTTAACCAACCAAAATGATTGTTTCTGCTCCCGGTGCAGCTGTGTTTGGATAACAAAAATCTGTGCCTGTGATATTGTGTGTGACGGGGGAATGAAAAACAAATGAATAAAAGTAAGAAGGGTGATTTATTGTCACCCCATCGCTTTTAAATATTTGTTTCACAATAAAATGAAACAATGGAAAGAGCAGAAATTACATGACTGTGGAAGTTCGGTTTCATCACAGTGTGAGCACGAAGACTTTAAGAATAATTTCACAGGATTTCTCAAACAGCCTGTTTTTAACCTCTGGCACAACATTAATTAAAGTAGAACCTGAATAAATAAATATTTTTTCTTCTTCTGTGATTCCTGCAGGGTAGCCGAGTCAGTTCGCTCAGTTGTCACCCAGACATAATGCTTTGATCCCACTCCCTCTCAAACGAGACATCTTCTGCTCCAGCTGCATGGAGCTCAGGGCTGCGATGATGGAAAATAAAGAGTGCTGATCCCTCTCAAAGTGCTTTGCTCTGGGTAACCTTGATAGTAGCTGCGAGTGGACCGGAGGGTGGGGAGTGCAGGTAGTTCGAGCGGAGGGGGGTTCCATTTATCTTGTGGTGCAGTGACGGCAGCAGGATTTATGGGGCTTTGGGTGTCATCCCGTGACAAGGTGCACATTCTTTCCGTGCATTATGGGCCCAGATGATACTAGTTGGAGGCTCCCTGTAAATAACCTCGAGGTTATGTCTTTTATTGAGTTATACATTGTGTTAAATTTATGATTGAGGTCCTATGGAACACACGATGGTGGGGAAATGTGTTCGGCTTGCTGTTCCAGTGATAATGTGAAAACAATGCTGCCAAGCCAAGTGTTAGCCACAAACATCTGTGGAAAAACAAAAGCGGAGAGATGAGCGGAACACAAGAAGACCTGTAAAAAAAAAACAAAAAAAAACTGATGCGAGATATTGCCAGAACCAAGCATCATCTCTTGCCAAAATCTAAATTTTGATTATCAGCAATTTGTGTATCCATGGTTACTTTGCACTTAATTATGTGTTGACACTGGATAACATGACGTATGCAAGGATTACTGGAACACTAAAACCACGAGACAGTGAAAGGGGGAAAGACCAAAAGATGAATAAAACATCTCGCATACTAATATAAGTAGAAACTATTAAATCCCACAGTGCTTGATTATTCATCAGTGCAACATAATAATAATATGGATAGACATAAAGCATAAAAGTTAGATTTTTTTGGACATTACGCTCCATGTTTCTATGTTTATAATATCACATTTACATAATTTCTAGCTGTTTGTGGCAGGTGTGGATCAGTGGATCATGTAAACATTGAACCTGCAGTGCTGCGTGATGGCCTTAAGCCTCTTTCCAGGATTGGTTGCTGAGCCTCTTTTTTGCTTCCTCATTTTTAGGTCCTAATCAGTGGTTCTCATGAAGGTAATGACTTAACCTGCTTGGGAGTTTATGACAGTTGGTCTCTGGTCTTTTATCAGAAAGCATTTCAGGAACTCAGCTTTTGTTTCATTGTGTTACATGTATAGTATTCTCTAGTATGAGCTGCATGTCTTGCGGTTCTATTTGGTCTTAAAAACCAGAAAACTAATGTAATTCAAAGGTTTTATAGTTAGGCCTGTAGTTTGTAATCTAACCAGTTTAAAATGTAATATGCTGTTAACATGAAATATGCTTATATTTTCACGCTTTAGTTTAAAATAGTTCAGTGTTTTTAATTCAGAAATATGAATCCACTCTTGTCTTACCACAAACTGTCTGCACACTGACAATAGGTCTGATTTAGCAATCTATTTTGTGTTGCTGGCTTAAACTTTTATTTAAATTGTTAACTGACCATTGCAGCCACAAAAACCATTCTTCCACTGCAGCTACGGGAGCCTGACACTCTTAATTGAAGAATTCAATTATTTCATTGCTAGTGTGGGCTCTCGAGTTACTGATTTGTGTGCAAAAGCAATCAAAGCATTTCTCCTGGCATATCATAGATTCAGCAGAAAAACAGACATTACACAGTTTCACAGCATAATAATTACACAACGAATGAAAGCTAATACAAACCCACATTTTAGCAGTCTTGACACTGAGCTCTGGGGCACCTCAGTACAAATTCTCTGATGGAATATAAAGAGATCTGTTACACGAGCTCCTTTGTTGAGGAAAAAATGACTCATTAGCAGGTCTCGCTGACGTGTTAGCTAAGCACGCTGTAGTATCGACCTCCTGCAATATTTTCTGCAGCTCCTCTTCTCTCCTCTCGCCTCACTAATCCAGTGATGCTGGAAAATACAGCAAACATTTTCTCAGATGGTTTACAAAGGCTGCCTTTGTTGACCAGCCAAGAAAATTTTGGATCGGATCACAAATGCATTTTAAGCACGGCAAATGGATGTATGACATGCTTGTATAGGCCCCGAAGTGCTTACTCAGGCCCGTGCATTCCTAGTGTCAAGGAAATTCTTGGTTCTCGAGAATCTAATGAAGACAGATTTGATAGGAAAATTGATCTTTTAAAGCCCGGATCTGCACTAGTTGTGAGGAAAATATCCACTGGGTTTTGTCTCACAATGAGATTTCCACAGTTTGAAAAATGGGACACTTGTTCTGAGAAAATAAGTCTGTGTCCAGCATTAATTTATTGGCAACCTAAGTCCTTTACTCATTTATTATTAATTAGGTAGAGGATGTTCTCATTGTGTTTTTACTGTTACCTCTAATTAGTTTCTAATACTGCTCAGCGTAAAATAATAAGCAGCTGTGTCCCTCCATGAATACAGTGTGGCGTATAGAGACGAGAAAAAGAGCAAAAAGAGAAACACCCAAAATTTAGAATTTATTTCCATCACAATGACGTTGTTGGGAGTGTCAAAGATTTTGTCCAGTTCACTTAGCAGATCGTGCTAAGGAAGCTTTTCCAGGGAAACATAAAGAGGGATAAACTGTCGTTTGGCGAGATGCCTGCTAACAACCAAACAAGTGGAATTTCACAATGTCTTCCCGATACTTAGGAACGCCCTGTCGACACAATCAGATGTAAGCGCAGTAAAGTAAGTTTTAGTTTGTCTCAGCTCTGATTTCCTTTAGCCTCAGTACACACTCAGCAGACACACCAGGCATGCATCTGGAGATTTTAAGGGGAAACTTCCATCTCAGTTTTATAAGACATTGATGCAAATCAGATCTGCATTGACCCGACATCCTGAAGGCTCGGTTGAGCCGCGCGGGCTGCAATCGATACGGCCACACCAGATCGGCTTTAATGCCACAGGTCTGTGTATTACTCAGCGAGGGCTCTGATTTATTCCCACAGAAACGCCTTCTTCCTGGCAGCTTTAATTAAGCGCTGAGACAGCCAACAACAACAGGGCAAGGAGTCCCAGTCGGAGATCAAGCAAGATACAGAGCAGCGTCGCAGAAAATCCTTTGAAGTTATTGTCATTAGGCTTGACTTGATGCTGCCACGACGACCACAACGCACTTTGTCATGAGTGCCTGTAAAGCCGTCTCCAGTGTCTAGCTAATGGCATTCCGACGCTAATACCTCCTCTACTTTAAAGATAACAAGAGTCAGATGATTGGCCACGTAGCCTTCCAGTAATATTTCACTCCATACAACCACAGAAGAGATCTCACCTGCTTTAATAACCCTTAATGCCCGCTCTTTGTCTTAATTAAGGCAACAGTTTGCGTCAGTGTCCGTGTTTGTAATGTGTTTGCATCTCCACTGGTTACAAACAGCAGGCCTTGCTTTTAAAAAAACAACAAAAAAACAGTTTACCCTTTCTGTTCCTCGTAAAAACAGATGTTTAGATAGTCGCCATCCCAAGCACACTTTGCGACTTTCGTTGATTTAGTACCGGCAATGGCTTTTAAAAGAGACTGGATGAAGTAGGAGGTCGCCAGGAAGTCAGGAACACATCAGTATCCAATTAGACGCTGTTAAAACTGGGAACCCTGCGTGTAGAGTTTGGCAGAAGTAGGGGGTTAAACCGTTTTTTTCCTGCTTTCGTGTCAAAGGGGGAGTGGAGAGTGAATAATCCCTGCTGTAGCTTGGGGAGTGACGGGCGATGGCGGTCGACGTGCAGTTGAACAAAATAAATTTTGGACGCCTGTTGTCTTAGATCACATCAGGCTCAGACTTGCCATGCTTTTACAGACATTTTAGAGCCCTTGTTTTGACTTTCCTTTGACACTGAGTTACTTCATGGCAAAAGACCTGCACGTATCCGCATTACAGATATTCTTGATTGTGACCATGCATGTCGGTATTATGTCTAAAGACGTAAGTAAAGAGAAAAGTGGAAGATGAGATGAAGACACCAGAGCTGACATTTAGATGTGAGCTCCATTGAGCTCAGAAAGCTCTTCCCGCTTAATAATCTTCAAACTTTGATGCCTCCTTTTGTCTAAGCACTTTGGCTAATCTCCTCTTTTCCGTGAGATCCCTTTGAACAGTGGTAAACATTTATCTGAGGCAAACTTGTCTTTTGGGCGAGTGATGAGCTTTTGACATCAATTTGTGTTCGTTAGACTGCAGCAGTTCTCCCTCCCCCAGAGATCAATACCTCCGCTCGTCTCTTTCTGGCTGTTCAGCTTTACAAGCTGTAAAGACAGATAAAGTGAAAAGAAAGAGAGAGCTGGAGATTGAAAGGAGAGAGGGAAATAGAAGTGGAGGGAATCACAACAGCCAAGCTGCAGAATAAATCTGGAATTGGTTTTATTACTGGAGCATGACTTCCTTGATGTTTTCTGCCTGGACTATGTGATGTTTTCAGATCAAGGTTACCGGACTTTCTCTTCTATTGTAATTCTATAAAATAAATGCTCCTGAAAAATGTTTCTGACTAATGGGGATTTCTAACTCTGAAAGCAAGCATTTATGAATTGCCAACGTTTGAAAATCAGACTTCTTTTTTCTTTTCTTTTTTCCTCAAAGATAAGGAGCTTGTCAAGGGAGGGCGAATCATATATTGTATGATAAGGAATCTTTGGAGAAGATTAGGCCTTTAAATGAAGGGTTCACTACCAAAACATTCAGTGTAATAGAAGTCTCCTGCAGACTGATAAAAGCATTCAACTAGAACCAAGCGAAGACTATTTCCGCCTGCTCTATTTATGTATTCAGAGATTTTGCTCAACTATTTTATTCCACCTTCTTTTTCTTCTTTCTCATTACTGCACACACAGCATGAGTCTTCCTGAGAGGAGTGAACAATTAAGGGAACAAATTAAGATCATGAGATTTTATGACACACTGAATAACCTCTATTCTACTATCAGATGTTGTTGACCCGATGAGAAGGCTGATGTCAGATTTGAGTGGTAGCATCCACGCTGGTTTTCTCCATCCAGCAAGAGTTTTAGGACTGTTAAATATTAAATATTTATTGAAAACAGAAAAATGCTAAATTTCTTTGCTTGAACCAATGTTAAGGTGGACTTGGATGTGGCTTTTCCAGATTCAAAGCTGATTGTAGGGCTGGAAGATATGGCCTAAAATCCATATCGTGGTATAATTTGAAGCATGTGAGGTAATGATAAATGTTCTGACAGAGAGATTTCTGAAAAAATAAAACGTACAGCTCTGCTATCACTTCCAACATACATGAAGACAGAAAACTAAACAGCAGTGACATTTTTAGGGTTGCTGAAGTTGGACTAGCTTGTATATAATGATGTGCTACGTGATTGCTAGCAATATGTTAGCATAAAATAAACAGTGAAGCTGGAGGATGAACGCTACCTTTTTCCCCCTTGATAGTATTTAGCGTGAGGGTTCCTGATGGTTAGGGACAAATGAAATTGTAAACGGACCAAAATGTCAGTCAGGAGAAAAACTGAGACAATCCACCCACAATACGAGGTTAGTCATTAATATACTGCAACAACATGGGAATAGAGCAGCTGCGAGAGAGTTCAACATTAATGAATCAATGGTACGGAAGTGTAGGAAGCGCAGTTTTTGGCTTTTACTCATATTCCAAACGTGCTTCGTCTCTTCGCTATTACTGTTGCCCAGCATAATTTGCAGATGATATTGCTTGCAGCCGCTTGATAGCTTTTGACCAAAACGGGCACAGGTTGATGACATCATCAACATTCCCTATCGTGGTAGAGAGGTATAGTCAAAATCTCTACCATTGGCCAAATCCATATCGTTTCTATTGTATAACGTTTATACCGCCCACCCCTAGCTGATTGTACCCACTCAAGACCACACTTGTGATTTGACCAGGCTCAGAAGTAACTCTTTACTCAAGCTGATTAAAAGGAAAAAGAATTAAACAATTAATGTGCATACAGCAGATGATTAGGGCAGTAATTTTGGTCAAGACCAAGTGCTGACTAAATGCTCCACTCAGAGACACTCTGAGTGTAAGACACAATGTAACAGAGACACACTCGGTGAATTCCTGGGTTAAGTAGTGAGTTTAAGGTAGTCATGGGTAGAAAATGGATTGGAAGTCAGAACAGTACCAGAGCATGGCAATAAGAAGTCATGGCCATGGGAAAAGAGTACCAACACGGAAAGAGTGAAATCCCAGGAGGAATGCCAGACTACCAATAATGTTTTGGTATATTTTAAGCTGACTACCTGCAGCATCATTTCCACATTTGTGATTATCAAGAAATCACAATCAAGGAATTTTTTTTATCTGACATCCAAAAGCCTTAGTTTTAAATAAATAGCCTTGGTGTTGATGTATTCTGTGTAGAAAAGATTTAAATGAGATATGGGTGTGGAAAGTGACAAACTTGGGTATACCTAAAATTATTGGGCCATTTAATGGAAAAATGACTCAGAACTACTGAGTGTGCATTGTATTTAATGCAAACACCCAGACATTAACCTGTAGTGTAGCGCTGTCACTGATTATTGTTATTATAAAAGAACGTTATTGTACTGATACTGAAGTTAAGTGTTGGTTGTGCTCTTAAAGTAGAATAATTATAGTAAGTATTGTTTTAAACTTTCTTAAAGCTTTTCTTGTGTTTCCTTAAGTTCTCTAAAAATGTACACACTTTGATAACAAACAACTATACAACAATTCAAAATGACAGTTTAACGGCCGACAACCCTCAATCATCTCTAAAATACACAATGTGAAGGAGGGAGGAACTCTCATAACAGATACTGCACTTAAAAATGTGAAGACACAAATTATATGCAGGGAATCATACTTTGTATTTCAAAAACACACAGAAATATGCCCCAAAACAAACTGGACAATTTTTAATTAAAAAAAGGGGGATGATTTATCCGTTTATTGCTATCGTCACACCACCTGACTCGGGTATAAAGGCAGAGTAAAAAAACACTTTTGCATTTGTGTCAGGATTCAGCTCCTATTCTCACACAGCAAAGGCACGATGAATATTTGTGTCAACTCATCCACCCCGACAAGTCAGTGTAATGCAATATGTTGTAACAATCTGCAACATCCATTTTGCCGCCACACCTATCGAGAGCTCCGACCTGAAATGTCATGACAACGGAGAGCTGAAAAAAATAAAACAAAAATTAATAAGCTGAAGCGTTTCATTTTTATTTGGAGCGATTATGAGTCATTCACGGAGAGAAATGTCATAACTGCACTCGTGGAAACTCAACTCCAGATGAGAACGCTCTGGCTCACGTCGACTCCAGCACTAGTTTGCAGACCGAGTATTACGCTGACAGCGTATGACTGTGATAGAGGGTTTATGAACTGCACGGCTACATAAAACTGCACCATGTCAAATGCGGCTTGTGTGTAACCCACCGACATGTGCGCTGAAGGCATTGCGGCCTGCGTCCCTCCCACTAAGCCTGCTGGGATTGAATCTGGTTTCCCACCATTTCCTCCCCATGTGTTTTACATCATTATGTGAGCAGCAAACAGCGAGGAGACAACTGCTCGTACCTGCAGGGGCTAACCAAAACAGTTGGAGGAGCTTTTATTTTGGAATTTGATATATACCATCTAAAACAAGTGGCCATGCTTTGAAGGGAACCTGGCGTGAGAGTAAAGCACAAAACTGCTTCCAGTTACAGCAATGAGTCACACAAAGGCTTCTTTGCTCTGAATAATTGTATTTTTGAGGATGTCATCAATATTATATGAGGTATTGACCGAAGGTATGTGCTGTTTTTCTCCTCTGAGAGACGGCTTCGATGGATGTCAGCCTGCAGCAGTTAAGGAATAAAATGACACGTGAAACTGCAGCGGCAACACTTACGGTTGCTGTAAGTATGCTGCGTCTGCATACTCTCTAATGCTCGACTGCTTGCCAAACTGTTGATTCCATGTATTTTTTTTTTTTTTTGCCTTCAAATTTCTCAGCAGAGAGGATCAAAGGGTCCTTGCAATGCCTTTCAAAATCCTCCACGACCAACCCCACACTTTTAACAATTGAAGTAATTGGAAACAGATAGTGTAGTTACAGAGTACTGCGTGGATACTGTGACTGTCAGCACGGAGGATTCAGAGATTCACAAAACAAGAAACAAAAAGAACACTGACCCTTGATTTCAACATCCTGCACATCCTAATCAAAGGATGCTTACTCTGGGACATCGTGTACCCAATGTTAACGTTTTAGGTTTTTATTGCAGCATGATTTAAAAAAGTTCCCCATGTTCAATTCGGTCTATTTTATATGGTGTATTTCTAAGCACTTTAAGCTGGTCTTGAACAAACAGAAGCTAAAACTACTTGTTTCAGACGGTGGATGAACTAAGGGCCTGCATCAGCACAAAGTAAAAAAACTAATAAATATAATAAATGCAAATCTGGCTTTCAGTGAAAGAGTGCTGACCTTAAATGGCACCGGAAACAACGTCTGATGTCATGAAAATCTCAAGACATGGATTGTTTCTGCTAAAATAAATAGAGTTTTAGAACAAATGGCCCAAACAAATTATAACAAATAACACACACATGGATTTAAGCTGTTGGCTGAAATATTCACTTACTAACTCAGTGTATGGCAAAATGTTTCTATTTAAGAGTCGGTCGGTTTCTCTGTGGCGCCACATGAGTCTATTCCCCACAAGACTTTGATTTGTTTGAGGCCAACACAATCAGAAGTCCTCCTTTGATTCCGTTGAGGTCTCATTTCTCTCCTTTCTGTTTCTACAGCTTCTCCCTCACTCCTCTCTTGGCTGTTGGTGGACGGCTTTGAAACGTCGAGAGTGCGCCTGTTGATCAGATACCCTTATGACTAATGAAAAGCGTCACGGAACTGACAGCAAGATTAATGAAGTATCCCAGGCTGCACTCGCATGCAGCGCACTGGGGCTTTTCCTGCAGGGCTGCTGCCGCTGCTTAACTGCTATTTATGGTGACAAATAATGCCCTGTTCTGCCACCGACACCTGCGAGTCAAGGTTAAAAAACACATTCTCCACAGCCAGCGTGTGGTTGTGGATGACATGCTTAAAGGGGTGGAAGATAGAAGGCAGGGGAGGGCAAAGACGAACAGAAAGGGAGAGCAGCAGCTTCAGATACAGAATACACTTATTTTCTGTAACTGGGCTCAGCAGGGGGATCAGGGAGATGGTGGGGGGGCGGACGGGGAGAAAGGGAATTCAGGATTAATTGAAAACATATGTGCTGTGCAAAATGGCTGCAGCAGTAGAGCCTGAAGGCAGTGATTGCAGGGAGGAATCTCTCACAGCACTCGAGAACATTTATTATATTTGATTCTGTTTTTATTTATTTATTTTTCACTCTTGAAGAGGCAGCTGATGATGTCACCAACCGTCTGTCTGTCTGGATAGATAGTGTGTGTGGGTGTGTGTGGGCAGATATCGCTTTGATCAAGGAAAGTGTCTCATTTGTAGTCGATACTGGCGGCTGGAGCTCAGGAGCGGTCAATGCCGTCTGACCTTCAGCAGCAGCAGCGTTACAGTGGGCCAGTCTGCGTTTGTGTGTCTGTGTGTGCCAGAGCAGAGCCAAAACCAGGCAGGGGTTAAGCATGTCTGGGAATAAGAAGCCACACTTACACTATGACATGCATAGTCACACACGTACACACTGGTACGGTCCTGCTCAGACCGCAGGGAACATTTGAACTTTAGCTGTGAAGCCATACAAACACGACACATCTGTGAGGAAGCACAGGTGTAAATAAGCATGCTTCTTGTATACAGTATGAAGTCCATGCTCAAACACACAGCCACACGTGTGCAAACATGCACATGTATATACAGTTTGTCTTTGCTGGCATGTTTTTACAGCTCAAAAAATTGTTTCCACATGAGTTTAGTGAGGCAAGTAAGTGAAACATATTACCGTAGCAGCAGTCACAAAGTATTTTATAAAGTCAATACCAAGAAACCTCTGGAGCTGGATAATGTAGACAACACAAATATAGGTTCCTGCGCTACCAGGATTGACCACTGAAGGTTGTCTCCAACAGTGAGTCAATCAAATTAGAACCACTAAAAAACATGTTTGCAGCCTTTAAAAAAACAAAACTTCCCATCTGGATTTTGTTAAAGCTTAACGTTAAGGGCATGGACACTTTGATAGGTGTCAACAACTCTGTAACACGTTTGTGATATGTTTTTTGTCTTTTGGAGCATTTAAATGGCAAGTAATATGATTTACCTGCCTGTCATTTACCACTAATTATCTGCTTTTTTTATGGTCTATTTGATTCACCTTTTATTGTTCATTTTATTTTATTTTCACTTGCTAAATACGGGACAGACTTGACTGGGGAAAAGAAAGGGGAGAAAGGAAGAGGGAAAGAAAAACAGCGGGGAAGAGGAAAGGTGTTAAAAGGCAAACAACAAAAAACAACAAAATAAGCAGAATAAATACATATATCAATCACCTGGATCATCTGTTGAGAAAGAAAAAAGAGAAAACAAGCAGACGAAAAAAAAAGAGCAACATAATAAACAACATCATGATGATCTATGGGAATATCACAGTAAATACTAAATATTAAACATTATTGTGCAGCACGTAAGATTGACAGCGCACAGTGTGCTTTGAGGTAGCAGCCAAAAAGGGCGTAGTTTGTGTGTGAGCACCCGTGTGTATACCCGTGAGTATGAGCGCACCAGTTGAAGAGCCCCCCAGGTGGCTCGATGCACTGGCGGCACCCTGCGCCAGGGCTGGGCCCCCATACACCCACCGCCCACAACCCCGGCAACACACCAACCAGGACCCAAGCCCCCAAGGCCTAGCCAGGGCCCCAGACCAGAGATGGAGCACCCCCAGAACCCCACGCCCGTCCCGGACCCACCCAGGGGCAGCCAGGCTACCAGGTCAGTAACCCCTGCCCGTCAGCACAGACCCTCCCCTAGCCCGCTGCACGCAGCCACGAGGAAAACGTCACCTAAGAGCCATTTTCAGCAGCGAGCGTTTCCACCTGCTGCTGGCTGAACTCCAGGGATTCTCACAAGGATTTAAATTCCCGGTGAAGAATCTCCACCAAGGACAGCCTTGCATCGAAACTGGACAATCGTTTGTCAATTGACTCCAGTATGTCGGCAATATCTTTGGCGATGTTGTGCCGGGGGAATCTGCCGGGCCACATCTTTTCGACGACTGCGTCTCAGATTTGGCCGGGGAAGATGCACTCTGAGCCTTCTTCATTACGAGATCCTGGAAGCACTGATCGATGTAATCTTGGAGAGCCTCTAAACTCTCCCCATTGTTCTCCAGGGTGTTGGAGATGATTTAGACAATATTGTTAGTTATAAGACAATTGATAAGTGTATTTGGTAATACTGAAGCTTAAAGGAATTTGTTCAATTCTAAACTACCATTCGCTTTAATTTTCCGCCAAAATCTCCGGAGTCTGACGTCAGTTACAACATGAGTCGCTTAACTTGTCCATCACTTCCGTGTTAATTTTCTGGTAGCATGGTGTCCTTGACGTATCCTGTGTTAAATTGGCGTATGGAGAGAAATAAAGCAAGCATGAGCACAAGCACTGAAGCACACTCTCCCCCCCCCCAATAATTATCTGCTAATTTCATCTTACATTAGTGTCATGTCTTACCTCACCTGTGTGGAAGGAAAATAATTTGGCCACATCATAAACAAGTAAAAAATGTGTAAAATTTGTTTACAAATTTTGGGGAAATCTGCATCTAAAAGAAAAGAAAATATTGGCTAATATCACCAGATATCAGTAATAGTCTTAAAACTCTAGTGACTTCTGCTGGAGGGAACATTTGTGTATGTGTGCAGGTACACAGGTATAGAAGGATACTCATTGGTAATATAGCATAGCATAGCATAGCATAGCATCTTTATTTATAACGCACTTTACATCCAACAATGTTGACCAAAGTGCTACAAATATAAAACAGAGAGGAAACAGTTTAAATTACATATAAAATATCTTAAAATTAAAAATAATATAATTAATAAGAAAATATATTAAGAGACGTCAACAAGTCCTGCTGTGCCAAAAGCCAAGGTAAATAAATATGTTTTAAGACGTGATGATTTAAAAACAGATAAGGAAGGTGCCTGTCTAACATGTAAAGGCAACTCATTCCACAATTTTGGTGCTGCCACAGCAAACGCCCGATCCCCTCTGAGCTTACGATTAGTCCTGGGCACACTCAGGAGGAGCTGGTCTGCCGACCTGAGGGACCGGGAAGGTATGTATGGATGAAGAAGCTCAGAGAGGTACAGAGGTACAAACATTTAAAAACAAATAAAAGCAGTTTAAAACAAAATATCTTTGAGAGCGATAACAACAACAACAATAAAGGCCACTCAAAGAGCTAACAGTATCTGAAGAATGATGAAATATTACTCAGAGCCCTATGACATGCATGAATGAGTCATTTTGTTTGCTCAAACTGCAATCAGCAGTTCTCTTTCTTAATGTTGACATGCTTCACAGATCAGAATTAAGGCAACTTGTGAAACTAATAACAGAGGTGCAAATTAAGTTGTTTTGCAGATCACATCTCCAATTAGGTGAGACTAAGCTCTGGCTTCCATTGTGATATCACTAAGGTGTAACTGCATCATGTACATTTTTACACACTAGCAAGAAAAAAGGAAGATGAGTCCCACCTTATTCCACTAACACAGGCAGCAAAGCTATAAGTAGCAGCAGAAAGCGAATTAAAAGCAAACAATGTTCATTCACAAAGCTTGCCTCAGCCTGGGAACAGTCGTGTTTGTTAGTGTTGGAAAGCCCTGCCTAACTCTTTTACACATTGACATCAGGTGTAAAAGCAGGACCCATGAGTCAGATGTCAGATGCGCCAACCTTTTTCTCTTTTCCCAGCTTCCAAATGAGCTTGGCTCATCTGTGTAGTCTAACACAAACAAGTGGAAGGTTAATTTGCCTGAGGCAGTGTAAAGTAAGTTGTTGACATTGTGGTGTAAAATGAATCTTGGGTTGAGAACAGATGTCTCAGAACCGTTTTTCATTTTTGGTGTAACAGTCTGTTGCCACTTCCCCTATGAGGGGCTGCTGACAAAAAGCCTACAACAGACAAATCTACAACATTTTATGACAGTAACCAAAAAAAAAAAACAGAAAACACCAAAAAAACATGGAAAGCAGCAATCACATGTTAAATTTTACCCCAGCCCTCAGCCTGTAGGGTGCACTGATGATTTCGTTTGAACCACACCAAAAATGCAAGGCAAAGTTTGAAAAGCTAGACACTTTGTTTGACAGGACTTACTGTTGTTTAGAAGAGATTTCTCATCACCTAACAGGGCCTTTTATGCTGCTGCTAAAGTAGAACTTCAACCAAACTGAATGTTACACAGAGTTTGACTACATGTTGTTTATGTATATTTTGGTCTGTGTGTGATGACAGTTCTTTTGGACACCTGTGTATGTGTGTATGCATGTGTGTGCCTTACAGTAGCACACCTGGACTGCAGAAAAAAGGCTGTAAAAATGATACATATGAGTGTTTGTAGGTTAGGCTGTAGTAAACGGAGCAGAGCCTGTTCTCGGGTCCACAGGGTCAGATACTCCAGTTTTATTTAAGCTGCTAGCATCTCAGAAGTAAGCACAGGGTGTCTGGTGTCGGTGCTGTGCAATCGTAAGATCAAGCTTTCTCACAGCTTGTCATAAATGGACACTCGGTCGGAACCCCTCTGTGGCACATTTAAGCCAGACTGTATGTGAAAGATGGGTGTAGCCTCTGGGTGTGAAAAGTGGAGCCAAGAAGAACCTTAAAGTTCTTTTCTTTCTAATGGCACCAAGGGGTGACTCCTCGGGTTGTACAAACACTTTCAGTTGTAGAGAAGTCTTTGAGAAAATGACCCTCAGCTCCCTTGATGTGTGACCTCAGTAAATGCTTTCCGTATGAGTTTATGGGCTCAGTCAAAACAGGACTTCATTAACTTTAAGTTAATATAGATATATTAATTGAGCATCCCTTTCAGTGCTCGGGGTTAATACTCTTTTTGTGACTGTCTGTGAAACGCGCTTAATAAATAATCTTTACATACTTAATGGGCACATTTTAACCTAAACCACAAGCTTCTATTAAACCTTACATCAACACAACTGATGCTCACAAGTGGATCATCCGAAGTATAAAATCAACCAAATCTGAAAAAGTTCTTAACTAACCCCCTCAAAATTAAAATTATCAGCATTAACATCAACATTACCATGGCTATTTTGTCACTTAAGAAATCAAAACTAGATGATGAATCTGATATCAAAGTGCAGATAAAAGGGAGGCATTTCATATAACTTGTTTTGACTGTCCACCTACCACCATGATGATATGACTCTTGAAAGCTTACCCAAAAGGCAATTTTTGAAGTTTTCTCGACTGAATCATCATAAAATAGATAAAACAGTCAAAGTATTGATGCTTGTTTCTGTTGTTCTACATCACAGACTTTAAATTGGTGGAGGTTTGAAACTGATACTGATATTCAAAGTAGCAGGAGTAGCAGTAGCAGTAAAACTATTTGGTTGTGGTTTTCAGCAGGCCTTTAATGCACTTTTTCAGTCCTTTGTGTATGTAATAAGTTAACAGGGTTCAAAAACAGTGGAAATATAAGGTAGATTAAAAAGTCCAATTTCAACCCCTGACCTCAAAGGGACTTTTACTTGAAATTTTGTCATGGTCTGCCTGCAAAAGGAGCCTTAGTTTTCCACTTTTAGTTTTCCGCTCTGCAGCTTAGTACAAGATCCAGAAGAAGACGGCCGTAGTGATCGATGTAGCGGTTCCGAATGACAGCAACATCAGAAAGAAGGAACACGAGAAGCTGGAGAAATACCAAGGGCTCAGAGAAGAGCTCGAGAGGATGTGGAGGGTGAAGGTAACGGTGGTCCCCGTGGTAATCGGAGCACTAGGTGCGGTGACTCCCAAGCTAGGCGAGTGGCTCCCGGAGATCCCGGGAACAACATCGGAGATCTCTGTCCAGAAGAGCGCAGTCCTGGGAACAGCTAAGATACTGCGCAGGACCCTAAAGCTCCCAGGCCTCTGGTAGAGGACCCGAGCTTGACAACTGTAGATCTTTGGTTCCCTGCAACTACAGCCATTTCTCTAAAATGAATTTCAGTTCTAAGGTGCTCTACAGAGGTACCCCTGCAATGCAAAGTCCGGTGAGAGATCTAAAAATACCAGCAGTGCTGGAAGTGGTCCAACAATACACAAGGAGACGACCTTGAAGGGAACAAACTTAAATCCGGCAGGTTTTCTATTGTATAGGTGGAGACCTGGAACTTTCTGATTGCACCTTCTATATGTCACAGTGAGTCTTTTTTTATATTTGACTGTGGGTAGAGTAATCTATAGATTATTTTGTTCCTGTGTTTCATTTCTAGAGACCCTGTGTGTGGGTTTTTTTGTGTGTGGAGAGTAGAGAGGAAAGCAGCAGAGCAGCAGCCTCATATTATCTCCTGTTGAGTCTGATTACAACCAGCCAGAGAGAGAGAGAGAAGGGGAGAAGAAGAAGAAGACAAATCATGAAAAAAGTAATCGAGAGAGTGACTAAGTGAAAGGAAAACAAGAGAGAAGTGAGAGAAATGCAACAGAATGACTTTCTAGGAATAAGTGTGTAGGTATTTGAGAGAAAACAAAAGAGGAAAAAGAGGAGAGCGAGAAAGACAAACAATAATCAGTCTGGCTACTCAATGCACATAAGTAACTGTGATACTGTTGCCTCACGGCAGTGATTTCTTTAACATAACAAAAATAAACAGCCTGCAATTAAGGCAGGTGATTAGAGAAACCTGAATAACAGGAAATACAGTGGTGGGAAAAAGTCTTTGTCTCTTTCTGCTTTCCTGTGTTCTTATATGTTTGAGGAGCAGCACAGTGGTTATCACTGTTGCCTTACAGCAACATTGTCCTGAGTTCAATCCCACCATCAGGCTAGGGTCTTTCTGTGTGAGTTTGCATGTTCCCCCAGTGTTTATGTGGGTTCTCTCTGGGTACTTTGGCTTTCTCCCACTTGGAAATTAAATATCTGTGAATGAGAATGAGAATGGTCTACGACAGCTGGGATGGGCTCCAGTGCCTCCTCACAACCCTGAAAAGAATACATGGAACAGAATGGATGGATAGATTCATATGTTTGGCACGCTTAAATGTTTCAAATCATCAAACCAATTTAAATATTAAACAAAGATAACACAAGTAAACACCAAATGCAGTTTCTAAATGATTAGGAAAATCCAAACCTTCATGTCTCTGTTTGAAAAAGTGATTGTCTCCTAAACCCACGTTTGGTTGGGTAACCCTTGATTGCAGCAATGACTGCAATCAAGCATTTGTGATAACTGGCAATGAGTCTTTAACACCACTGTGGAGGAATTCTGGCCCTCATTATCTTGGCAGAATAGTTGTAATTTAGGGTTTTTGAGTGTGATCCACCTGTTTAAGGTCATGCCACAGCATCTCAATTGGATTCTGGTTAGGACTTTGACTAGGTCAATCCAAAGTCTTCATTTTGTTTTTGCTAAGTCATTCAAAGGTGGACTTGCTGGTGTGTTTTGGATCATTGTCCTGCTGCAGAACCCAAGTGTGCTTCAGCTTGAGGTCACAAATGGATGGCCAGACATTCTCTTTCAAGATGTTTTGGTAGACAGCAGAATTTGTGGTTCCATTGACCACGGCAAGTCTTCCAAGTGATGAGGCAGCAAAACAGCCCCAGACCATCACACCATCATATTATACTGGTAGTATGATGTTCCAAAATGTTGTGTTACTTTTACACCAGATATAAATGGAATCAAACCTTCTGGAAAGTTAAACTTTTGTCTTGTCAACAGGATATTTTCCAGATGTTTTTTTGGCAAATGTGAGACGACCCTTTAGGTTGCTTTTGGTCAGTAGTGGTTTTCTCCTTAAACTCTCCCATTGATGTCATTTTGATGCAATTTTGGCCCAGTCTCTTTCTTTTTGTTGAATCATGAACTCTGACCTTACGTGAACCATGTGAAGTCTGCGGTTCTTTAATGTTGCTCTAGGTTCTTTTGTGACCTCCTGGTAAGCCACTGATGTGCTCTTTGGGTACAGTTTGGTAGGCCGGTCACTCCTGGGAAGCTTCAATACTGTTAGATGTTACAGGGAGTGGAGAATTATTAGGCAAGTTGTATTTTTGAGGAATAATTTTATTATTGAACAACAACCATGTTCTCAATGAACCCAAAAACTCATTAATATCAAAGATGAATGCTTTTGGAAGTAGTTTTTAGTTTGTTTTTAGTTTTAGCTATTTTAGGGGGATATCTGTGTGTGCAGGTGACTATTACTGTGCATAATTATTAGGCAACTTAACAAAAAACAAATATATACCCATTTCAATTATTTATTTTTACCAGTGAAACCAATATAACATCTCCACATTCACAAATATACATTTCTGACATTCAAAAACAAAACAAAAACAAATCAGCGACCAATATAGCCACCTTTCTTTGCAAGGACACTCAAAAGCCTGCCATCCATGGATTCTGTCAGTGTTTTGATCTGTTCACCATCAACATTGCGTGCAGCAGCAACCACAGCCTCCCAGACACTGTTCAGAGAGGTGTACTGTTTTCCCTCCTTGTAAATCTCACATTTGATGATGGACCACAGGTTCTCAATGGGGTTCAGATCAGGTGAACAAGGAGGCCATGTCATTAGTTTTTCTTCTTTTATACCCTTTCTTGCCAGCCACGCTGTGGAGTACTTGGACGCGTGTGATGGAGCATTGTCCTGCATGAAAATCATGTTTTTCTTGAAGGATGCAGACTTCTTCCTGTACCACTGCTTGAAGAAGGTGTCTTCCAGAAACTGGCAGTAGGACTGGGAGTTGAGCTTGACTCCATCCTCAACCCGAAAAGGCCCCACAAGCTCATCTTTGATGATACCAGCCCAAACCAGTACTCCACCTCCACCTTGCTGGCGTCTGAGTGGACTGGAGCTCTCTGCCCTTTACCAATCCAGCCACGGGCCCATCCATCTGGCCCATCAAGACTCACTCTCATTTCATCAGTCCATAAAACCTTAGAAAAACCAGTCTTGAGATATTTCTTGGCCCAGTCTTGACGTTTCAGCTTGTGTGTCTTGTTCAGTGGTGGTCGTCTTTCAGCCTTTCTTACCTTGGCCATGTCTCTGAGTATTGCACACCTTGTGCTTTTGGGCACTCCAGTGATGTTGCAGCTCTGAAATATGGCCAAACTGGTGGCAAGTGGCATCTTGGCAGCTGCACGCTTGACTTTTCTCAGTTCATGGGCAGTTATTTTGCGCCTTGGTTTTTCCACACGCTTCTTGCGACCCTGTTGACTATTTTGAATGAAACGCTTGATTGTTCGATGATCACGCTTCAGAAGCTTTGCAATTTTGAGACTGCTGCATCCCTCTGCAAGATATCTCACTATTTTTGACTTTTCTGAGCCTGTCAAGTCCTTCTTTTGACCCATTTTGCCAAAGGAAAGGACGTTGCCTAATAATTATGCACACTGATATAGGGTGTTGATGTCATTAGACCACACCCCTTCTCATTACAGAGATGCACATCACCTAATATGCTTAATTGGTAGTAGGCTTTCGAGCCTATACAGCTTGGAGTAAGACAACATGCATGAAGAGGATGATGTGGACAAAATACTCATTTGCCTAATAATTCTGCACTCCCTGTAGTTAATGTCATAGATGTTTGTTTCTCCAGTGTTTCTTTGGCTCATGGCATGATGTTGGTTGTAGTTAAGTGATTTCTTGATTCAACAGGTCTGCCAGTAATCAGTCCCTAGTGTGTTTAGTGACACTGACCTCGGCTTTCCAAAAAATGTGGTAAATAACAGTTAATTCATGATTTAGCAAGAGAGGCGATTACCAGGTATGTTTGGATAACCTTTATCCCTTAACACTTAATCCCCCGCGGAGTAGACCGAGTACACCGAAATCATCATTTAAAAATTCCATTGTACATTTACTCAGATTATCTTTGTCTAATATTTGTTTGACGATCATAAACACCTAAGTGTGACATATATGCAGAATACTAGGAAATCAGGAAATCAGACTTTTGGGACTTCAGAGTGGAGACATCATTAGAAGCAAGGCAAAATGTTTCAAAATCATTTATGCTCCATGTGAATAATAATGCTGAAATAGATACAAAGTGAAGTCTTTGAATCTTAGCTGTTTGTAAAATTGAAAACTGAAAGCACTACTTTTGAGCTTTCTGTACCATTAGTCCAAATCATCCAAAAAAAGAAAGCAATAGATCTAAGGATATGGAAAAAAATCGAATTACTGACCTGCTGCATGCATGTGTGTTTTTAACTAATGGTCTGTCTACCTACGTTACTGCAAGGCCTCATATCCTTTTTAAATGAAAATTCAAACTAAAAATAAACACAGCACATGGGAGGTGCTGAGAATCCTAACAGTTACAAAAATACAAACTCTCCAGGTGGTAGCTAATCTTCCTTGGAACTTGGAGAGAAAAAACAAGAAGTGAAAAAAAGCGCAGTGCACTCAGCTTGTGATTAAAATAAATTAGCCACCCATGGCAGCAATGAGCACTGCTGAGCCAGTCAGTGTGAGAGAAAGAAATCCCTTCCCACTGTCTTTGATTTGATAAGGTCTGACATTAATGGAAGTCAGAATAAATAATGTTTTTTGCTGCTTTACATCAGCCAGACATTTTTATCCTGGTAATCCTGCATTAATTCATTCTTTCACTCGCGGGTCAAAACAAACAAGCTGTAAACATAGCATCAACATGTTATCACCTCATTAAGTTGCCATGGTAAACATGTTAGCACACAATGGCCTATTTAACATTAGACAGATATGAGGCAACTAAAACGAACTCCCAACTCTTGAGCCATGATCGCCCCCACCAGCAAATTTTGTTGTTGTTGTTATTTTACAAACTTTCCAAAAAGTCTGGTACATTTTAACTCTTGAGTGCTGATATGTGTGTGCCTTTAGATCATGTGTCAACCTCAATGACTGGGCAATAAAGTTCAAAACAACTCTCGCCATTGAGTTTGGCTCCAAAAATGAATCCGTCTTGATAGATGTCAATATTATAATTATCGACTTTACAGCAGAAAAACAAAATGTTGTTACTGGTAGCTGTTTTATTTCAATAGCAAGATTTTATCTTTATAACTGTTCTGGCTATGTTTATTTTATACCTCACCTCTTTAAACTGCATAAAGAATTAAAGTTTGCATTGTTAGGTGTTTGGCTGCTTTGAGTGGAAGCTAACCCTAATACTGGCTGTAGCAGTTAGCTGCCTGCTAAACTTAACCCTGGAGAAACCATGGGGTCAACCAATGGGGTCGGCTCTGACCCCATTGGTTCTCCGGGGTTAAGCACAGCTAACCTGGATCTGCGAACTGGACTCTCGATCGAGTTTTTTTGGTTTGTTGTGTGTGTTGGTGCCTTTTGAAGCAATTTTAATAATTAATATTATGTCCTGCTGTGCTCTTAACAGCTTGCCCAAGATGGCTGTGCATCAGTCTTGGTGAGTCACATAAAAGCATTTCATTTGCATGTTGCTTATTACTAATTAGCAGATGTCTGTGTTTGTGGCATGCACCCACACAGTTTATGGATGCAGCTTGCTAATGAAGCCTATTAATGTTATCTGATAACTTAGCACTCCATCTTCCCATTAAATGTAATGACTTATGACTCCAAAAACAATGAAATAGTGTTAAAATCAAATCAGCACTTCAATAGGTCACCATGGTTTCATGATTAATAGATTAAAAAACAAAGTAGGAAACTACCACATCTTTATAGAGTTGCAGAAATGAGTCCTAAAACTTGGATATTAATTAGTATTTTTTTCAGTTGTCTGTTGAACATAAGCGTTATGTCTACATGTTATGTTCGATATCATAATGCACAAGTAACTACTTCTTGCATCGCTCTGTATAAAGTATTGACATTGTTGTAGTGACTGGTGTGAGTCCATGCACATGCCATCGTGCAGCAGGTGCAGTGTGTATGACGTTTCATGCACACCTGCACTCTCATTTAGAGAAAGTGTTTTTTTAACTTACATGATTGTACTTACACATCAAGGATTATAAAATTACTTTATCTCTATTCTAGAAAAAAAATGTAAGTGTCCAGGACACTATGGAAAATCCCACTGGCTGTGATATTGGTATCTTAAAATGGTTTATATACTGAATGTTTTGTGGTTGTTTTTACACAATTTGTATTCATGTATATGTTGGTATCTTTCAAAATACAGAAAAGAGTTTGCAGTCGGCTCGTCTTGCTCTGCTGTGGAGTTACTTTGTTCACCAGCAGGGCAAAGAAACCAAAGATAATAAGAAAAAGATGGGAAAAAAGCCAAAACATGAGCTAAACTAAAATGTTCTGCAGAGCTTTAATTCTGCCTTGACTGAAATATTTCCCATGCATTTTACTGTTGTTTATATGACAAAAAAATACTGTTGGTTTAACGAAATTTGACTGTCACAATTTAGTTCATATCGCAAAGTTTGTTCTTAATGCTTGAGTGCCTGAAACGCTTCCATGAAATGCTTATCGAGAAGTTTGATGCCTGACATTTTTGTCTGCTTCCGTGTTGCTAAATCTCCTTCATAACCTGATTTCTCCCAAGTTTTTGTATACATGCAAATGTGCGGTGTAAGAAAAAGATGTTGATAAAAGACAAAATGTGAAGAAAAGCAACAAGAAAGGGAAATAAAACAAAAAACAAGGGGCAAAGACATTAAAAGAGGTGGAAACACTGAGAGAGATATGAAGAGAAAGACAAAAGAGAAAGATGGGAAAAGTCAGAGTAAAGTAAAAGTAAATGGAGCGAGCTGGAGATGGAAGCATGGAAAGGAGAATACGATCAAATAAAGCAGTGACAGCGGGGGAAACCAGAAGTGAGAAAGCGCAGGAGAGGGAGAGGCTTGGTTGACACATAAAACAAAGATGAGACAACTACAGAGAGCGAAAGAGGCATTTGTGGAGAAGAAGCTGTTGCTGGAAAATGCAGATACACACCTCGGAGAGAGAAAAGAAAGAAGCGCAGGGATTTAGCTCGTGGAGGGGCCAGAGAGGAGAAGGAGGAGGAAGATAAGAGGAGGAGGAGGAGGGAAGGGAAGCGCTAAAGAGGAGGGGAGGGGACGAAAGAGGCAAGGGAGGACCAGTACGAGGAGAGAGGGAGAGAGAGGCAGATACGGAGGTCCACAGACAGCAGCGGCGTGCAGAGTGCAGCATGCAGACTGGCCACTGACGCTGCTGTTGGATTGAACACACATGCGGACACACACACACCCCTGAGGAGTGTATGAGACATGCCCAGGCTGCTGTCCATGGACACACACACACTGGCAGGGCACCAGAGAGGAAATACAGCAAACCCCCGAGCCTGAGGAGCTATGGAGAGCAGCATGTTCTTTGGTGAGTGTCTATATTTATGTGTGGATGTGGAGTGTTTACACAGAGCACCTCCTCATCGTGTGTGAGAATCAGTGCAAAGTCCTTCCTTTAAAAGCATGGGAGTAAAAGCACAGGTTTCCTTTGCAGGAAAAGAACGTGAAGTTACAAACCTAAGAGACCTCTTTTTGTCTGCGTGTGTGTTTTCGCTGCTTTATCACAGTCAAATGCAGAGTGAAAGTGCACATTTTCTCCTCTCCAAAATGTAAATATGTTACAACCTGCCTGTTACTTGTTCTGGAAACTAAAAAAAGGCGGCTAGGGGAGCTGCTCGCTGGAAGCGTGAAGTTGCTCACGGAGGGCTCCTAAAAATGTTGAATGAACCTGCTCATCAGGTAAACGCCTTCCTAAAGCTCATGTATGAGTTTATTGGACTCAATCCTGGGTGGCTGAGAATCCAAGCTTTGGATTTCATTGTGGATGTTTAACCAGCTGACACTCTGGAGGAATCTAAATAAGACTGGAGTCTCCTGGCTTGGGCGCAACTTGATATTCAGTGTAGGTTAGTTAAAGAAATTGACGAAAGGCCCCTTCCATTAGTTTTTATGGAGAAGACTGAAGGAGGCTTTGGAAGACTTAATGCGCGAGCGACTTCAAGTCAAGTGCTCTTCTCACGGCTGGCTTACAGTCACATCGGAGAAATAATTACACAGGGATCCGGAGTTCTAAGGGGGCGATTTGTTAAATGAAATACTTTTCTCTATTCAAGGGATTAAAGCGATCTGAAGTTACAGACCGTGGCTTGTAAGCATCAGAAGGATTTTCTCTTGTTATGCCATACACAGAGGAGGAGGAGGAGGAGGGAGGGAGGAAAGGAGAGCTGGAAGCTTATAAATGAATAAGCTGTCAGGTGTAGAGACAGCTTGAGCTCTTTGAGATCCACAGTCGATGTCGGTCAGGTGTGAAACTGCTGGATAGCGAAGAAAAAATAAAGGTAGTGCAGGTCTGGCTGGATTAGTGGGTTTCAAGTTTGGGCCCGTTTAACCCAAAATCATAAGAAGTGAAAGTGAAAACGCCAAGAAGAACTCAGAGGTTTCGTCAGAAGGTCACGCTTGTTTTCTTTTCATTCTCATCAGGTGGAATACTAAGAGGCACCTCATCGCCACTGCTCAGTGTAAAACAAATGAAAGGGTAAAGGTCACTGCATACTGGGTGTGCATCGGTTCAGCATTTATGAACGCAATCCTGAGTGCACTGTATGGAGAAAATGGATGGTATCTCTTAAAAGATTAATAATGCTGTTTGTACTCTCGCTCTGCATTGCTGCAGTTTTAACTGGAGCTTGTTTTCCATTGAGGTGATTAATATCAAGTGACTTATGCTGACCTCTTCGAAACAAGATTCCAGTAGTGTAGGAATAAAAATAAACAGAGCAGAAACAAACGCTAATCTCTCATACATCACAATCAGTAAATGAACTCTGAGCGGGGTAATAGGTGCTGAGTGTGGGCTACAATCATACAAGCTATTAGCGCTGTTGAGTCAGAGGCCCAGAAGATATCTAGCTGGTGTGTTTGCCACTGTGGTCGGCGTTTAGCCTCACATAAACATCTTTTTGGTTAACCTCAGATTACAGAGTGCATGGGAAGTGATTGTTGGAGCCAATTCATAGACAGCTGTGTTTATCAGTGGGCTAAACTCATGACAACTACAGTATGCTAATCTGAAGGGACTAGAGGTAGCATGTGTTATGTAGCAGGAAGCCAGATTTATGCCACACGCCGCTGAGATTTATGAAATTTCAAGAGTAGAGAGTTTATCCTGTAAAGGTTAATTGGAAAATGGGTGAACGTGTAGCTTTCAAAAAGTAAGAATGTTCTAAATCTACCCTTTGTACTCACTTTGTTCATTTTAATGGGGGTGAAATGATTTTATGCTGCGTGCTTGAAGGGAATTGCTGATCTCACAGCATGTTAAGGGTCACAGAATACAATCAGGAAACTCCGCAAAAACACAAAAGTGTTAATCACATCTGGAACGTCATCAGCATATGAATGAGTTTGTAGGGGAATTCAGATTTATCTAATAATTGGATTTATATTTGCTGAGAGAACTAGATGGCCGCGCGAGAGCAAGCTTGTTATTTTGAGACTCTCTGGCAGCGCTGGCTCTTGGTCTCTCTGGGCAGATCTTATCGGAGGAACTGCCAGGTTCAGGACAGTAAGAGGAGGCAGAAGGTGGAGGAGAGCGAGCACGAGATGATTCATTATTAATGCCAGTCGGCGTCCTCCAGACATCATTTTTACTCTCTCCCTCTCTCGACATAGTGCCGCAGGAGTAAAAAAAGCTTGAGCCCCAGATACGCGAATCCTTCAGGAAGGGCAATGCAGAGGACAGTCAGAGTCTGAAGCACAGTACGATACAGTAACTAACCACACAAACACACACATCTCGTTCAATGAGCTGCTCTTAACATCTCATACTTTGTGTGCAGCAATACGGTCTCAAAGGAATGGATAAGCAAAGGCCGGTGGGTGAAAACTTGAATCTATTCCGATCTTGTTTCCAGAAGTCAGATCTCATCTCAGCTCTACATCCTTACGCTTGTGGGCCAAGCGGGCAAAAAAGCTTCTTCAAAAGCCCGAGGTTGAATGCGTATCAGCTCGATTGTGCCTAATTTGATTCATTAGAATTATGTTTTAATAAAATAAGCCCTAAAGCATGCCTTCAGCTGACATTAAAATGTTATCAAGTTGCATTATGCTGATGTGTTTGTATGTCCTGCAGACACAGAGCATCATTAGCATTGGATTGCTCTCATGATGTGGGGAAAAAATGACAGCTGTGCTAATATTTTTCTTTTAGCTCAGCTTTGGGCACCGCCTACTCTTCAGCGAAATCTTTGGGTTTTTTAATTGTTATGTTCCCGTACAAATCGCTGACTTTGTCTGCTTGGATTTTGGCACTGGGCAGCATCGAGTGTGTTTATCACGGCCTTCTGTGGTGAACAGAACTGTCTGTTGTGGCTGGAAATGATTTGATGAGACCCAGTGAATCCAAACAGTAAAGCATTGGGCAAAAACAATGAACACTTTGTTGAGCTCGAGGAAGCAGGGTCAAGTGCCAAATCTCTATGAGATTATCACTATACAGTAAGTGATACTTATCATACAGTTAATTTAAAATACAAATTAGAAAAGAGCGTAGTTCTTGGATTCAGTTTTTCTGGAAAAAAATCAAAGTCCAATGGCTGTACTGTGATTTCAGCTGCATTCACATGTAAAATGATCTCTCATGCATAAGATAAGATAGCCGTTATTTGTCCCATAGACCAGAATAAATAAATAATAAAGCATAGGAATAAAAAAAATCTCAGTAATAAGCAGGAGCTGCTGTAACAGGCTGCCACTCCCCCGGCGCCAGATGTTGAAGCAACACTGAGAGCAAGAAGTGGCAAAGGATGATCAGCGGCTAAATCTAGTGATAGAGATACTAAATTAACAACAATCAAGTGAACTGAAGCGTGACGGTCACTGCTGAGAGCGAGGGCGATGTCAGGTGGACAAGCTGAGAAATCTAAACGTTTCCATTTTAATATCGCAAAATCAAAAATCCAGCGCACCAATAGTTGGGTACAAATAAAGAAAGTAGTATTGGTCTAATTAAAGCAAAATTGCACAGAAACACTGTAAATGAAGCCTATTATCAGATCTTTGCTGAGACTTCATTTAAGCACTTATTTCATATTTTATTTGATTGATTTCATTGGTTTCAAATTTTGCAGAGGGAGACAGTAAGCTCTCTTTGCAGTTTTCTGTGTGGCATCAAGTACAAATTTGCGGTTACATTTCATAAACAAACATTTTGCAACCTCAACAACTCATAAATCTTACATTTAGCTCTCGCATACTTGGTGCCATTGCCTGCACGAGAAGCTCACAGAGAGGTCTTCATTCAGCTCCAGCACTTTCCGCACTATGTAAACAGATCAGTACCAGAGAGATTGTTTGGAGGCCACTGTCCTGACACATAACCAGGCTTCTTATTCCAGTGACCTTTACTGTTCTATTTGTTTGGCTTTTGCTTGTTTACTTTAGTTGTGATGATTTCAGCAGATACTGCTGAAAGAAAAATAGACGACTAGGCCCGGCAAAGTTCGTCATTTCTGACTTGCAGGCTTTTCAGTATTCAATATAATGTGACCCGATGACCTTTCAGAGTGGCTCCGGAGAGAGACTTGATGCAAAGTAGATGACACCGTCACCTGGATTTACTCAGTCACTAAGTCAGGCACAAAGAAGTTCTCTGACATGTATGAAACATGTATCCCATTTGTGCTTTTACAGCCTCCTGTACCTGACTTTTTCTGTCACTGTGTTAAAGTATCATGAAAGGAGTATGGTGCTCAGTAGCTGGGGTCAAAGTTTACTTTCCTTGTTGCCTTTTATGGTGACCTTTTGCTGGTGGTGACAGAAGATCAGGTTTAATACAGGCATGTTTACATGTGTTTAGGCATGTTGGCCAGGTTGCGATTGTTGCATTACCTTTTACCTTTTTACACCTCAGGCTTAGGAAATTATGGAAGACCTTAATTCTTTACTCTCAGAGCTCTTTAGATTATTAGCCATACAATATGTGTGGAATTAAGGCTGGAAACCAATCCAATGCTGTGGACCAGATAAAAAGTTTATTTAATTTATTGGCATGAATTTTTGCACAAAAAACCCAGGGAATTTGTCCAGTGACCTTGGTGATCCTGTTACTGTTCATATTGCACCAGAGTGAGAAATATCTCAGAATAATTGCATCAGTTCCTGTAAAATTTACAGATATTTGACAGCGGGACAAGTACTCATGTCTGATTCTCTAAAATCACCATACGCACACGTTAAAGACGTTTTACATTTACATGTAAAGTGATCTCTCAGAGAGCAGCAGGAGGTCTCTACTTTTTATGTCTCCCTCTGTGCACCGCTGCTCTCTGTCACTCGCTCCACCCCATGAGCACATCAGACGGGGAGAGAGCGAGAGCGCATCGTTACTGTGCCCGGAGAGCATGATGATGTGCAGCTTTAAAGCTGTTGCTAGGCCTTGTTTGAAAAGACGTGATCTGCCAAAGGTGTATGAAAAAGTGACGAAATCTTGTGACAAAGTTACTAAGACAACAACAAACAGGTGAAGTGAAGTGTGATTATTACTGATGTGAACCAGATGGATGTCAGGTGAAGAAGCTGAGAGAGTTTATATTTCCAAAATATCTGAATCCCAGATTTGGAAACGGAATCCTACACAATAAGTGAAAGTCCAGAAAAATGAATACTTGCCTATATGTTAGCATGCTAAAGGGAAATTGTGAATCTTACACAAATTAAATTAAATGGTTTGGACCCTGATGTCAGTATTTAGCTGAAAGCACTGCAATGTTAAGTTATAGACTAGCCATGGTTGGACCCGTATTGTTCCTCATTTCCAGCAGGCAGTGACCCCAGCAGTTATGAAGAGGGTCTATGATGTAAGAATCAGTATATTCTTTTAGGTGACTGAATATCAAATGCCCTTGATTTTATAGTCAAACCCCTCACTCGTGTTTTCAAATAACAACAAGCTGACACCCAAAAAGTGCCTTTAAATGCCTTTAGATGTCTTTACTACTTCTACTAACAATAATAATTCAGTTTTATTAATATAGTTCCAAAACTAGTGCTGTCAGCGTTAACCTCGTTAAAATGACATTAACGCCATAACTGCATTAACGCGGCAAATCTCAGTTAGCGAGTTACCGCGGCTCGCTCCGTGCGTGAGGCTGCACAGCGTCAACATGTTAGCGCGGTTAGCTTGGCCCAGAATACCCGTTACCTCAAGACTTTTTATCTGTAAGGTAAACACCCCACAGTAATACAGAGAAAATTCCAGCTACCCCCTATATCCGAGCACTTGGCGACAGTGGGAAGGAAAAACTCCCTTTTAACAGGAAGAAAAGGGGCAGCCATTTGTCACGACCCATTGGGGATGATGAGATGGCCGCCCCTCCGTGAGCCTGGTTCTACTGGAGGTTTCTTCCTGTTAAAAGGGAGTTTTTCCTTCCCACTGTCGTCAAGTGCTTGTTCACAGAGAGTTGTTTAATTGTCGGGGTTTCTCTCTTTTACTTTTTTTTTTACTCTTTACAATTTAAAAAGTATTGAGGAGACTGTTGTGATTTATAAAAATAAAACTGAATTGAATTGAACTGAATCTGGTCAACCAGTTGAGGCTGAGGAGAGGGGTAATAATAATAATAAAAACCAGTAGAATACTAGAGGTTGTTGGCAAAAAATAAAACAGAATAAATTTAAGAAAACTAAAGAGGCTGAAAAATACTGCATGAAAAATAAATATTGTTTTTATTGTGAGGCATGTGAATAGTGTGGATTAAAGATGCTTTATTTATAAGCAACAGATTCTATCTTGAATGGTGGAAAGAAAGCTAAGTACAGTTACTCACCTTTGAAAGTATTTCGCTTTTATCCATTTCAGTCATTTTTTCCCTTCAACATTTAAGGTCGAGTAATAGAAGGCAGTGCCACTGATTTAATTTCACAATAGTGCATAAAGCTACAGTTCAAAATATTAAAGCTGTTACTCTTAATTAAGTACTAATAATTCAAAAATCTTGAGCTATAAAACACTCTAAAAGTGACCACTTACGAAAAGCTTTTAATGGAGATGTTTTATGTGTCTCGAAATAAAATTGCTATTTTTTTCCCACTAGTAACTGTGTCAATAAAATAACACAACTTTATTGCGATTTCCTGTCCATTGATGGAACAAATCAGTTACTTGTATATAAAAAAATCTCAGACTTCAACCATGGTGGGAAGTCAGATTTCATATCCTATCACTCAGCAAACCAAATGTGACCCTATCAAAAAAATTCCGTTTGTCACTCCTCATCTCACTGCAGACTAATCTGACACATCATTCCCGGTGTCTTTGAGCGGGCTGTTTTGACTGTGCGCGTCGAGCTGATGAATGGCGGATTTTGGCTGAGAGAGAGGTGAAGCGAGCCTGCAGGCTGACGTCAGGCCGGCATGTTGAGAGATGGCACGGTTGAATGATCCCTACAGAAGGACATGCTTTGTTAAAGTTGGGACTAGGACGTGCCTCCACATGAGAGACAGCATGTGCTCTTTTTTCCAACAGATGGCAGCGCTCCGGCAACTGGAGGGAAAAGACAGAAGACAGAATGGGAGAAGGGGGGACAAATTGTGGGTTTTTTTCCCCCTCTTCTCCTCTCATCTTTATGACTTTTGCTTTTTATTTACCCCTAACCACTGCCTGGGGACTGAAACGTGGCAAAACTTGTTTTTATTTGTCTCAAGACAGTGGTTTGATATCGTATCTGCCAGCGCTTTAGAGCCACGCTGGCCCGGAGTTCCACTGTTGTTAAATGTGCAGTGATTTTAAAAAAATCATCCCTCTGGTTTTCATTATAGCTTTACGGAATAGCTTCTTTAATTCCTAATGTTTTGGAAGCTTGTGACCGTTTTTTCTGCTCTTTTTCGTTCGGTCCTGGCTGTACTGAAATCAGTCCTGTGCTGTTTCTAATTGGTGGTTTTAAAAGCACTCTGCTGGCGTGGCGCGCTCACATGACAATAAAAATGAAATATTTACTTTTGTTTTTCCTAGAGATGTGTGGGCCAGACCTCGCTTGCCATTGACTGATTGAAACATTGCGCTCACTGCAGTCATTCCACGTCAGCTATTTGTGGTGACGATTTCAGAACGAGAACATCTGTTTTGAAGAGATAAACATCATTGCAGAATCACACGGCGGTTATCTGCATATAAAGCTTGCTCTCGGTAGACAGTTTGGGTCTTATTGTGATTACAAGAAGGAAATGAATTCAGGGAATTCACAAGACTGCAACCTGAATGAGTAAAGTGAAACACTGAAACAACTCACAGAGTGTTCTCTTAACCGTGTAGTAACGCACATTAATGACTGCACTTGCAAGATTAGAGTAAGTAAAACAGTTAGAATGAACCCTTCCATAATGATATAACTTGTAATGGTTATTGGCGAATTGTCAATATGATATTGATCATGGAGGTGAGTTCTTGACTCTGAAATCAACAGCCATATACCTAATGGTGAGTTTCCACAGGATCCATCATTTCCACGTTGAGTTTATTATCTGTGCAACTAGCTGAGCAATTGTGGTGCAGCTGCATTTTATTTCTGAACAATAGAGCAACGAGTTGCATAATGTTGAGGTTTAAACTTCTTGACTTGCCTCTGAGAACTACATAACTTCATGATCAGCATGGATTATTTCTCATGTTGAAGGTTTCCAAGAACACTTTCTTTGCAGTGACAAAGAAAATCTGTGAAACAGCCATGGTGTTTGTTTAAGTTTGAATTTCAGGAGCAGAAAGTCTATCAGATGTATTCATCCAGTCAGGTGCAATTGTAGAAGAGGCTCTAGGGCATGGCGAGTACTTGTCAGTTATATGACGTTAAACTATTTAGTGGCTCATTGAGCAAGCATCCAGGGAGCATGACCCCTCTTGTGCAAAAACGGCTGGGACATGTAGTAACAGTTTCATTAGCTTTGGCTGAAGAAAAAGAAAAATGCTGACTTGAGATTTAAAACAAAGTGATACAGAGAAGGATGATGTATATATTTAAAACTGAATGTGTGGCAAGAATGACAGACCTCACATAGTTCGTTCTTTTTTTATTCTGGTTGCTGTTCCTCTAACACATGGCCACAGCTTTTCAGCTGCGTCCACACACAACAACAACAACAACAACCCCAACCTCAGGTCCCTGCACGTTTTATACAAGGGAGGCGTGGTGAGCTGATGGAGCTCCGGTGTGTCAGCCTCCCCGGCAGCCGTGCAACAAACCACGCCCTGCCAAAGAATGAAATTGTAAATCTTATTAGTTTGTTTTTCTTTAAAAAATTGTTCAGTCTTCACTATTGACAATATATGAAATCCAACAGCGATGTTGGATTTCTTTACCTAGACGATACCATATTTAGATGAGAAGGTGGAGTTCTACTGTAAGTCATCATCATTCCCAGGCGTTTTTTACAGATCTCTGTGTTGAGCAACCAACCAACAGAAACAGCCACAGCCCTAACTTTAAAGTTTATCAGCATTTAGATGGATAAGTTCTAAAAACAAACTTTCCTACGAACTCCTGGTACACTTTCTCGTTTCGGTCGTTCTGTCTAGCTCTCTCTGGATTCTGTCGTTAGCCGCCAAACACAAAAGTTTCTACACCTCATCGCTGGACCACAGTTTTTATTTGTGTGTAGGCTTTTCAGTTAGTGACAGTTTTCAAAAATGATTCTTGTGAAGGAGTTCCTCTCATGACCCCATCCAGTGTTGTCACTCCCTGGAGAATTAGTGGCAGTCTGTTGATTTTTGGCTCAAATCAGCTCACTTGGAAACGCTGCCAAAAGGGTACTAAAAAGTACCTGGTACCAGGTAGTACAACCTAATGGAAAACCCTATAAACCAAGGGTAAGTTGAGTCAAGTCGAGTCCATTACATGCTAGTGGAAAATAGGCTATAGAGTACCAGGCTCAAAACATCTTTTGCCTCAATAGCCATCAGAAGAACCGCACTGTTTAGAACTTTTGGACTGTCTTCATTTCCCCCCCGGAGGTTAAAGCACAGAACAGCAGCACAGAACAGCAGAAGACTTTCATAGTCTTCTTCAGTTGAGATGTGATTAAAAGTTCCAGAAGAAGGTTGCAATTGGACCTGAAGTTGAAACAATGTAATCACAGTTCAGTGTTAAAATGTAAAAATCCTCAAAACTGGAGAGAGGAAATTCGATTATGATGAGTTTGCACTACAATAATAAAACCATTGCTAGATAATGATGAAAGAAATTACTTTGAAATAATGGAAATCCCCCAAAGGGCATCAAGGTTTTTCCAGCTTTAAAACATTAAAACCAACCCAAGTGGAGATTTGGGGGGATTTCCATGCCATCAGATGAATTACAATGTATTTCACAAGCTGCCAAAAATACTTTTTTACTTCTGGCATTAATTTAAGTTCAATCAATTTTCACTGTACGCTCTGGAGCCAATGTAAGGAATGTCTTGCCTTGGCAGTTGTGGTGGCTGAGGTGCTTAAGTGGTAGATTAAATGATTTGTACAAACCGAAAGCAGGGGCATCATGATGTCGTAGACCTGAATAAAACAAGCACTGAAGATTAATTTAAATGTACGCTTCCAGATTTCGGCTTGTGCATCTTGCCCTGTTGCTGTCTGTAGTTCATCATGTTGCCTTTGCTCTCCCTCCTGCAGGTAACACATGTCAAAATGGCCTCATGCCTGCATTGGTGCGTCCCACCCTGCCTGCTGTCCAGACCTCGCTGGCCATGAAGCAGTTTCTACCTATTCCTTTGGATACAGCCTCAGCGGTCAGCCTCTTTCCAGGATTCAACACAGTGAGTGTCATCCTTATCTCCTTGTGTCATGTGATCGGCTTGCTGGTTTTCAGATTCTCTTTGACTCCTGCTAAGGTCACAGTGAAGGACACCCTCTGTGATCTCAGCAGCAGAGACAGATTTTGTATTTCAGTTGTGTTTTTGCCATATTTGTCAGCATGTTTGTTTAAGCTGTTATTACTGCCTCAAAAAGATACAATGAGGAGCTTTTAGCTTTGAGGCAATAAGCTTCAACCTTTTTTTCCACGTCTTTTTATCAAACACTCTTTCACACAGTTGCACATAAACCATTTAATTAGGATGATTCTTTCAAAGCTTAAATGTGAGTTTGAAAGGGAAGGAGTATGTATAATGTGGCTGACACTTCTCTGAAAAGGCCTATGTCTGTCTATGGATTAATGAATGTTTTATTATGCAAACATTTAGATAGAAGCCATTTACGTTGATCTCCAACCATTTCGTTGTATATCTATTATAGAACCACACATTTTGTCTTTTCTCAGTGCTCCACTAATGTGTTTCTGCATTTCTGTATGTGTGATTATTGTGATTATTGTGCACTTACTCTGCTAAGAGTTAACCTAATCTGTTTTATCTTTATGTGATTTATAGACAGCTCTGCCTTTAAGCTCCAAGTTCAAAACTCATAAAAACAGAGGAGGTTACTTCTCTTGGAAGAATTTGTCTGCAGAGGACAACTCATCTCCTTGTTAACATTCACATCTGTTTTTATTTTTAATCCAGATGCAGACGACGATGTAGCTTACTGTAGAAAATGCTGAAAACTAGTGTGCATCCAAGCAGTGTAAAATGGCACAATCCAAAATGTGTCTTCAAAACCAGCCATTGTTTCTTTTAAAAATATGGCTTCTTAAGTATTTCTTAGAGCACAGTGAGCCTGCACAAGCATGCTTCAAGATGCACTCATAATGGTAGCAAAGGTCCGGCTGCAGAAATGTTGCAAATAATTTGGCTTCATTTTATGTGTCTTTGTCCAAATAGTTTGCTGATAATCACCAAGATGTTTCCTGGAAAGAACTGTGTAGTTCGCTATTAATTATAGGAAAACAGACGCAGTGTTGAGAGGTTACTTTTTCAGACTTGTATTTGTGAGTAATTGCTGTCAGATCGAGAGTCAATGCGCAGCTGGTCAGCTGAACATCAAAAACTGTTAAATTTGTTTAGAAGCAGACAAACATGAAATTTCTCTCTAATTAGTAACTTCTTACAGAATCACTCGCAGAAAACTTCAGAGAAAATATTAAGACTTTACACTCAAAGTGTTTCCAATTGTTTTTCACATTGTCCATTTTTCACTGTGTTTGGCTCACATTCTTTCTTTGTTGTTCTTAATCAGTGCTGGCTACATCCATAACACCCCTTTGAAAGCTTCTAAAACTTCAAAGCATCTAACATTTTTGACCAATGTTATATACTTGTAGACTTTTATACTGTACCTCTTTTCCAAGAAATGTTTTCAACAGTGATGAAAACAAGATAAATCTGTACTTTTATTCACTGTATAGTTTGCAGCATTATTTTGAAGCCAGATAACAGTGGTGGGTTGCAACACAACTGAAATATCACAAATTGTTACGTAGATATGTATGCATGTCGTGGACTTAATGCATAAGTTAATAGGAGCGATATAACCTGAGTATATATCGCAAATAATTAAAATTTAAATCGAGCACCTCTTCTGTGAACATGATTTCTACTTGATTCAAATACGGTTTTTATTGCATAAGTGGTAAAAAGAAACAAACAAAAAAACAGTTCAGATCCCACAATGCAGCCTCATGGCAGTTTGTCAAACACTCACAACCAGGGTTTTAATAGTTTTGCAATTTTCATTAGTTTTTATTTTTATTTAGTTTTGACTTCAGATTTTCAAATTTTATATCAGTTTTAATTAGTTTTTACCAATTGTTTGCTAGTTTAGTTTAGTTTTTATTTTTTTGAAAATCCTTAGTTTCAGTTTAGTTTTGATTAGTTTCAGTTATAGTTTTAGTTTTGTTTGCAATAATTAAGTGTAACAAAATCCCAGTTTCATCATATCAGTCATGCTCTTCTGCTTATCCTTGGGTATGTTGCTATTCCAGCTACCATACCCTGCACCCTGGACAGGTCGCCTGTCTGTCGCAGGGCTAACACGCAGAGACAGACAACTCACATTCCCACCTATGGGTTCTTTAAATAAATAAATAAATAAAGGCAGATGAACAACCATTGATACCAGGCAACTATAAAATGTATATCTTGGCCCCAATGAGACTATTAACTCTTGCAGCACCGGGTGTTCGTAATTTTGGTTCAAGTGAATTGATAAACTTTTTGAAGGCAATTGACTCACACAGTTATGTAGATGTCCCCGTCCTGTTGTCTCGGGATGCATCACGCTGCCTTGCCTGGGGTTAGCTTCTGTTTTCTGGGGATGAGGGTTGAGTGTGCTCCCTTACCTTCTCAAGGTAAGCTAGGTTAGCCTTCTTGTGTGAGCTTTTCAAGTGCACTTTAAGGTTTGTGGGATTTTTTTCCCTTTAGAAATGTCCCTCATAATTTGTCTCTTTCCACTACAAGACACTTGCTTTATCCAAAACACAGTCATATTCAAAGTAATCCCAAATTAGACTCTGGTGCTTTCTCCTGACTTTTCCTGACACGATTCTGCGCGTGGATGGAGCAACACAGACGACTCGACTAACGTACTGCCACCGGCTGGCATAATTAGACATCAAGAAAAAAATCTGGAAACTAAACTTCATTTTCACCCTTGACTATTGTATGACACGCACACATCAATGAAAACTAAACACATTTTTGCTATAAATTCAATTAATTTTAGTTAGTTTTGTGAACACTCATTACAGTTTTAGTTAGTTTTCCTTTTTTTAAATTTTTTTTATTTCCATTAACGAAAATGTTTTTTCACTTCTAGTTTTCATTATTTCGTTAGTTTTCGTTAGTTTTCGTTAGTTTTCGTTAACGATAATAACCTTGCTCACAACCTATAATCTATTTTCCATCCTTATCTTCATGTAGCCGAATGTGATTTTTCATCTGTCCAGTCTCACGTGTACTATTTTGAGTCCATGAACAGCACTATGAATAAATCAAAAACAGAGTTAGTAGAATTTTAACGAGTCAATATTTGGTATAACATCCTTTACTCTTCAACAAAGCCTGAACTCTGTGGCTGTGTTGTAATTTCTTTAAGACGTCTTCAAAAATAGTTCTCCAGGCTTCTTGAAGATCATTCCAAAAGTCTTCTTTAGCATTAGCTGCCTTTTGTTCTTTTATTTTGGCAAGATGATCCCACGCTGCTTCAATAATATTGAGGTCCGGGCTCTGGGGAGGCCAGTCCATGACTGATAGTCTTCCATTGTGTGCTTTTCTGTCTAGGTATGCTTTTGCTTCACTGACAGTGTGTAAAAGTAAAGTGTAAAGTGTAAAGTGTGCGTGTTAGTCCCCATAGGGAAATAGTTCCTCTGCATTTAACCCATTCACCCAGTGAAGCAGTGGGCAGCCGCCAGTGCAGCGCCCGGGGAGCAGTTTATTTTTGTTTGGGATCATTGTCATGCTGAAAAATGAAGCTATTGCCAAATACTTTCCAGATGGTATTGCATTGTTGATACTTTTTTAATGTTCATAATTCAGTTGGTTTTGGCAAGATTTCCAAACCATGACAGGCCCTTCACCATGTTTTACAGATGCTATAGACACTTGCTGTTGATGACTTGAATGAAAAATTTGATTCATCATTCTATAAGATCTGTTGCCACAGATTTTTGGCCCAGTTCTTGTGTAACTTAGCATACCTCAACCTTTTCTCCCCATTTCTTTTCTTAAACAACAGCTTCTTGACAGCCATCCTTCTTCTGAAACACTTTCTGATGATGCTTTGGTGAGCAGCAGATGGATCAGCTGCAGGGCCAGAAGCACCTCCCGGGTCCTTGTCGGGTCTTTGCTGGATTCTTTACGATTTCTTAAAGATGTGACTTTCACATACAGTTCATCTGCTGTAGATGTGTTTTTAGTCCTGCCACGTCGTTTGTCCTGTACCTGTTCCACAAATTTTATTAAGGACAGATACGAAGAGATGTTAAAATAAAGAATGAAGCCACTAATGTCCAAAGATAAACTTCAGAGAGCCTGGAGAACTATTGCAAGCTGCTTGGAGGCAAAATATAAAGACATGACAGCACAGTACTGTACATGACATTAATGTTTTCTAAAAAGTAGGAAAGAAAATCTAGATTTGGAAGCTGGAGGGTTGCTGGTGGGGTGAACCAATGTACTTTTAACACCAGATAACAAAGTTAAAACACAGTAGTTTCCACTTCCTTGTAAAGCTGTGGTTTCCCAGTTGCCAGGGTGACACATCCCTACAAACTATATACTGCAGACACAAAATGTACCTCATGACTCTAAATTGAAAAAAGTGGAGGAAAATGGATGAATGGATGGCAAAGCAATGCCGACTGTTACAAAAACATGTTATTTTGTCTCAGTAGCTCCATGGAGTTGTGGCGCAAACTAGCTGATACAACAGCGAACTCTGGCAAGAGCAATGGAAGGGGGCTCTACGTTTATTTAAATACTGAGTACTACACAAACCAAGTCACTATAGGAACTTACTGCTCCCCAGATTTGGTATACGTAATTCCCAGATACAGGCGATTTTACTTCCTGAGGGAGTTTTCTGTTCTTATCTACATTCTCACTCAAGCTAATGCTAAGCTAGCACAGACTTACATGGACTTCCACTATATCAGTTGTTGAACCTTGGTCGTACGTTTTTTTCCCCACCAGTTGCAAAACCTCACCAGGGGATTAAACACGCTTAGCAAATACAAAAATATTACATATCCCTACAAAGCACTGCCTACCTCAACCACAGATAGTGACAGGTGGTCACTATTTCTGCTGCCTGCATGTACACCTCAGAAACAAATCTGTCCCAGACCTGGAGTAAGGGTCTGTATCCACACGTGGCTCTTTGGAGAAGTTGCACATTGAATCTCATTGTACTGTGTACAGTGAAAATGAATCAGAATCAGAAGACTTTATTTATCCCCAAGGGGCAATTAACAAACAACAGAGCAGCATAACATTGAAGATAAGGACAATAAGAACAGGCAATAAGAGTGAAATAATAAATACACAGAATATACAGTATATACATTTTTTAAATTACACAGTGAATACATTCATTTCAGTTAAATTCACAAAGGAATATAATCCTTTGGTAATGTCTGTCCTTTGTCACAAAAATAGTTTATGTTGTTGCCCATACTTCTGATTGAAAGAGCCCCAGAGGCAGAAATTACGTACTGTGCCTTTAAACCAGCCTGTCTTTCACTTAGTTTGAAAGTGAAACACAGGCTCCTGATGTGAAAGGAATTGTGTAGCCTCTTGTTTTATGACAATGAATCTAGAAGCTTGTGTACAGACTTCCTACTATCTGCTAGGAATAATTCTTATCTGAATTATTATTACATCAACATAAGAAAATGCAAGAACAACCATTTCAACAATATATTGGTTCTGAAGTCAATTTTCAAGCAGAAATCCTGAAAACAAGTCATAATTTGAAATTCTATTATGATGTTAAACTGATTATCTCTGGGTTTAGGATCGCTATTCATCAGTAATGTTTTTTGTTGCGATTGTAGGTTTAGTTTTGACAAACTGAAGCACATCAAAACCTAAACACAATATATAATTTATGCCCAGGTACTCAAAGCACTTTCCAATTTCTTCAGTGATTGTTGTGCTGTATACCTATTCTCTATATTTATCTGTTAATACTTTTCCTTTACAGCTCATCCTTTTAAACAGTAACAGTAGTAAACAGCTTTCTGAAATGCAGTGATAGCATGTGGCTGCACAGACCTTATTAGATTTGTGACCTGTGAGGAGCCACCTTCTAAATGGAGCACTCACCCGATGTGCACTTACTGTAGCAGGATGTGTACACCCGTATGGATCTATTGATTTTTCTTTTTGAAAGTAGAAAGTAATTATGAGAAAAAAAATGTGGCCTCACCAGCTCAAATCAACAAGGTCATCACAAAAATACATTGACTTCTGGAAGAAAAAAAAAAACCTCAAATAGATAACCTATCCTAATTTCTTTCTTTTCGTTTTTCTCCTTGCTGCCCTTTTGAAACACCGGGATAGCTCAATTCAAAATGTGCTCAAACGAAAAGGGCTGAAATATGGAGCACAGCTGGATAAGAGTGAGGAAAAAAAACATGAAGGGTGAAAAAAGTGGGACATTACAGAGAAAAGCCCAGATAACCCATGGGAAGACAGATTGTTTCTGCAAGGAGAGTTTCATGAGAAAGTTCAGGAATACTGTGTCCCTTTACTCGCCCTGTCTAATCTGTATTTAACAGACTTGTCTGCAGATAATGAGTAATACACTGGGAAGCCTCCAAATGGTGGAAAGCTGATACTAGATTAACACAAAGTAATCACCTCTTGCACTCTGTCGCACAGACACACTAACACACACCATCTCAGTCTTTCAACCTTCTTCTTTTCTTTTGTGAGCTTTTGTTTCCCTCCATGTCTCATGTTCTTTCAGACTTTGCTCTGAGCTCCTGATTTCTTAATCACCAGAAGAATGTGGTGCGCTTTTAAAAGTTTGAGCACAAGTAGAAAGTTCATGCATATACTGTTCTGCATGCTGTTGTTCTGCCTATACAATCCCTTTGTACCGCTTTCAGCACCGGTGTAAGTTTGGATTCAAAGGTGCAACAAAGGAGCCTGTTTGCCAGCTCACAGGTCTGATCAGATTTCTTTATGTGTCACACAGCAGGTGGTGTGCTGAGTGGGAAGAGATATTTTTCAACTTATACAAACAGTGCTGGAAATATTGAAGAAGAAGAAGAAGAAGGAAAATTCTGAATTCAAGTAGTTTCTAAAAGCACAAACACGTTTCTATGATGCTTGCCTTTAATTTTCTTGTGTTTGCTGTGAAATTAGGAGTACAAATACAACATTTCCGCCTAAATTTGTAGACTTTAAGTACTAAGCTGCACAAGTGGAAATTTAAAAAGAAGTAAATTACATAAGCAACTTTGTTAGGATTAACTAAGAAGTTGCTTTCCCCCTTCTGCACATGTACGATATGTCTTCACTCAAGCAGATTATTAGAGGAGCTCTGATTTTAATTGTGCACAGAAACCAAACAGCTGTTTGATTCGGTGGAGCAGATTTAGTGAGTTACGGATCAAGCTGAAGCTAGTTTCCATCTGTACTCCCATTGAAAGCAGACGCTTTATATCTGCCCAGATGAGGTCAGATCTTCTTATGTGCCACCGGGGCTCAATAAACATTTAAGCTCCCCTTTTCAAAAAAAAAAAAAAAAGCCACATGATCCTATAGGTGATGATGACAGTTCTTCCATTAACGCACTGCAGCAGTAGGAACACACTCATTCTTGGTAGGATTTGTATTATTGGATGGATTGCGGTGGAGTAAAAAAAGAAATTGTGTAAGTGTTTGCATGTCCACACCTGCATGCAGAGGGAATAATACCAAAGTCTCTAGTTGGGGCTTTGTATATTCTTGTTCTGGGATGAGTGACACATTCAGGAAGTCCTTAGCCAGAGGGGAAGAAACAGCGTTTGTTTTCTCTCTCTCGTCTACTTTCTTTTCCCCCAGTGGGGCGCCTTGATACAATAAAATGTAACAGGAAATATGTGGCTTCAAGCCATAGAAGAAGACTTCATGCATGCAACTACATGTGCTCAGAAACGCACGGGGGAGAAATTCTATTAGGGCAAGTTTTCCGGTTCATAAGGAGCTTTAAGACACACACAGTGATGTTAGTAGTTCAGAAAACGGTGAAAATGAGAATGTTGTTATGGTGTAATATATGGCACCTTACATAATATTTTACTATACTATTCCCACTTGGGTAAAGCTGCTATTTTTTTGAATATTTGTACCATTGTGAGCAAAGTTGCAACAACAATTAATACGTATTACTGATTTTGCATATGGATTTTTTCATTTATTCTATACAGATGTGATTTACTTGATTATCCAAAAACTGCAAAAAATGTGCACAAGTAGTAGAGTTCTTTATTGATTTTGCTCTTGAAATATACAAGTTTTGCTGCAATTATTAATACAGCATGATAATTCAAATATATCCAAGATTATTCTGAATACAATCGCGTGTGAGATTATTTAATTGTTCAGTATATTGATGCATTTCACAGTGAAGATTCGCTTTTCTTTCTATCATGAGAGTTTTCTTGCTATATAACAAAATTGTTTTACCTTCATGGGGCTGTCGATGTCTGTGCCTGTATGTACATGTGTGTGTTTTAAAAAATGTGGTTCTGCAGACCCCCTACTATACCGGTACCTAACAAAGAGATGGTTTTGAATAGTCTGAGAGGTGTTTCTGTCTGCCTGTCTGCAGACAAAATTGTGAAAGATGCAGTCACTCTTTGAGGTTTTAGCTGGTGCATTGTCATTACACGCTCCAAAAAAATAAAGGAACACTTTGAAAACATCAGATATTAATAGGGAACATATCGTGCTTGATAATGTGTAAGGAATGAAAGGACGCCACGCTGGTTGATGGAAATGAAAATTATTAACAATCAGAGGGCTGAATTTAAAAGAAAGTGAAAAGAATATGCAGCAGACTAGTCCATCCTACTCAAAATGGTATTCAGCAGTTCATATGGTCCCTACATACTTGCGTGTGTCTGATATTCTCATAATGAGATGACAGATGGTGTCCTGGGGAATCTCCTCCCAGATCGGGACCAGAGCATCCTTGAGCTCCTGGACACTCTGAGGTGCAACCTGGCGGCGTCAGATGGACTGAAACACAACGTCCCAGAGGTGTTCTATTGGATTTAGGTCAGGGAAGACGTGGGCGACAGTCAGTGATATCAATTCTTTCATCCTCCAGGAACTGCCTGCATACTCTTGCCACATGAGGCCACACATTGTCATGCATTAGGAGGATCCTAGGATCCACTGCACCAGTGTAGGCTCCAAGGATTTCATCCCATTGTCTTTTTTGAGCAGTGTAGTTTGTAGTTACTACTCAGGATGTTATGTGAATGATCCAGTTTGTCTTTTGTCTGATCCTTACCAGTGGTAAGACTTGGTCCAAAATCCATCAGTCCATCCATGCTTGGGAACCCAAAGTCATTGGTGCATGTCTGTGTACAGTAGGAGGAAATAACAGAACATGCGAACTCCACACAGAAAGACCCTAACCCGCCAGAAGCACTGAAGTCAGAATCATCTCGCTGTGAGGCCACAGTCCTAAGTACTCTACCACCATGCTCACCGTGGCCCAGATTAAAAGGAGGAAAACGACTTTGGGAGGATTCTTGGCACCTCTGTGTTTTTTTTAATAGAACAAAGCTACACTTTAGAATTTCATTGCATCCAGTTGTCACTGAAATATATCAACCATTCTTACTGATATGAAACTTTAGAAATGTCCCCCAAATTGAAAAAACAAACACTTTTTTTTGCTCCACAAATGTACACTTGTTATGTTTGTTTGTTACAGCTGACACCTCACAAAACTTGACACACACACACAGAAATGTGTTGAAGATAACACACAGTTCCTTTTCAGCAAAAAGGCCAGTTTGCAAACAGCTTTGAAGAAGTTTTTGGAATTGCTCTGCAACTTTCAATTGATTCAATCACGGAGAAGTTATTGAAATTGCTACCTTGAAAGAAATGGAGCAAACCAGAGAAGAAAAGGGGGGAAAAGGAGGGAGCGCATGACAGAAACGGGAGAGTTTTGGAGCGTAATGAAAGAGAAAAGTGAAAGGGGGAGAAGCAGTTTTCGGTTTAACAGAGTGGAAGGCCCTGCCGAAGAGGTGGTGTGTGTGTGCCAGTGTGTGTGCATTTAGGTTGTCTTTCTTTGGCTCTGGAAATAAGATCTATCTTGCCTGGAGCTTACATTTGTCTTGGAGAAACAATACAAACTCTATTTCCCCCTGCAGAGTAATCAGGAATGTGATTTATCGATTCTGGGCACAGATCTGCACGCTGGGAAATTGCTTTGTAGTCCTGCAGCTGCAGTGACACACCGGCCTCCGTCTGCATTCAAGACAACATCACAGTCCATTTCAATGTGTACCTACCCTCGCTAAGTCAATGTTAGCATCAGTGACTGTAATGGAAATGTGCTCTTTGACAAAGCACATAACACAGTAGCAGTAAAGCTGGAGGAGTTCTTTTGTTTATTTGGCCAAAAGTCCTCTTTATTTTCTGCATAGTTTTTTGGTGACTGACAAGTGGAAGGCTTCCAAACCGGCCCGAGCTCCAAATCTCTGCACATATTTTAGATTTCCAAATTGCATTTTATCAGCTTATTCATAATCTCCATCTTTGCTGACCTTTTCACCTTGCTGCAGTGTTGTACAGGTGCACTCCAGAAACCTTTGACATCACTGCTGGGTGCATCTGTAGACTGTAAAAAAAAAAAAACCCACTTCTGAACACATGTAATGACAACAACCAGCAGCAAAACTGTATTTCAGCCTGGTGTTAATTTACTCTTTTTAACTGATGATTGTGGAGCAGCTCCACAGACAATGTCATTAAAAACAATCCTGTGCAGATATACATATTAGGGAAGAATGTTTAAGACAGTTTAAAGCTTTCTCTCTACTAATACTGGCAAACGAAACCTTGTGATATGCACAAAGCATCTGACATTGAAAAAGCGTCTGCCTGCAATTTCACCAAGGACCCCGAACTTACACAGAATGAGAATTTTACTCCTGATTTGTTGGAACAGAAACTCCTTCAGTGGTATAAGAACAAGTACAGGTGATGTCCATGTGCACATCTGCAAAGAAGCCTTAGCTAGAACAACTTCAAAGGTCATAATATTGTGGTGTTTACAGCTACTTATGCTCTCCCTGAGCAATTTAACAACAATGTTCTGCTTTGAGATACAAATAATTTAAAAAATAACAACTATGTTAATTCTTAGGTTAGATTATAAGGGTTAGGTTATAATCTACCCTAATCTAAATGTGGTATTGTTCTATACAGGACTCTAAAACAAAAAAAAAAAAGGAATTGTAGGGATAAAACGCACTTAAAGATCCAGCATCCACTCCAACTCTGCAACTTTCATTAAAATTGTTGCCTCATAAATGACAAACGATTGTTCAAAGCAGGCTTTGTATGGTGATAAAAAATAAAAAGAACAAAGGGTGAGTTAAGCCTGCTTTGCAGACTCTCATTTGATTTATACATGTCCTATAAACATCTAATGGACTCTATAAATTGTATTCCTGGGGGAAGCATGCAAGGCCGCAAAACAACAGCGAATGATCAAAGGTAGAGAGAGTGAGCGGACCACCACAGTGCCAGGCGCTGCCTTCCAGCCAGTCACACCTGGAGCAGAGTGGAGTGCATATCTGTTTAATGCGTGGCACAGCGGTCCTTATCATTTAGCTCGTGCTCTGGGGCTTTTTAACCCCCCTGAACTGAGTGGAAGCTTTATGTTGGCAGAGCTTGTCTCGATGTGTTCTCCCACGATAATATTTCACTCTTTTTGGGTAGCTGCCAGCTCACCGCTCTCTCTGGTGGAATGCAAAGAGCTCAAGATGATTTCTTATGGAGGTGTTTAGTGCCAGCTTCCCAGGAGAGCTGATGCTATAGTGCATCGTCTCCTCATTGTCTGAGTGACCTGCTCGTACTGTACACTACAGTCGGCCTAACAGCTCTCAACGCTCATCCGAGTGTTTAAATTCCGAGTGTTTAAATTCTGGGAAGTATCAACTGTTTAACAACTGAATGCCAGGGTTTGAGAAGAAGGACAGTTTCTCCTCCTGTGTTTTAGAGTTCAGGACATAAATGGAAAGAAATGGAAGACGGGTACAATCTGTTTCTGATTTGATGGTGGTGCCATGTGCCTGGGCTCTTTGAGGTGATAACAAAAATATGTCAACTTTAACTGCCCATCTGGTCATCTTAAAAAGCAGGAATACTACTCAATTTGAGAATTCAAGACCGTATGTAACAGTTAAAAAAGGCAGAGTGTGTTTCTGATTTGGATTTTAGAGGAAGTTAGTCACAGAGATTATCTGGCTTTCCGTAAACAACAGTAAAAGCAATAGACATGTAAGGATTTGAGGTTCATTGAAACTGCCTGACTAGTTTTAAAAGAGCTCATGTTTGTGCAACAAAAACACCTGAAAATGCCGCAGTCCTTTCCAAAGTCTGTATTTCTAGTTATTGCACGCATGACCACAAACCTAGACCAGATTATCACGATGCTGACACAGCTGTTTTGGGAGGCGGGAATGCTTACAGTTTTGGATCATTATTGCAGCAATGTGTTACACAACCCTCTTCTTGACTCGGGGGATGTAGTTAAAATTTAATCATGATTAGCTTCAACTAACTAAGCTGCATTAAAATTTACTGTCTTAACTATGTGACCATGCTATGGTTCAGTTAATGGCTAAACTAGCTCTCACAAAGGCACACAACCACCCAACTACACCAAAGACAAAAAGCAGCTGAAGTCAAAGAATTTCATTGTACAGAATTAGACTGTTATAATCAGCAGAAAGAATGTTTACCCAGTGCTTAACTGATTCATATATAAAATAAATGATCAAATAAGTAATCTGACATCCACTGACAATTTAAAACCACCGATTAACCTAACATTATGATTGTGGGAGGAAGCTGGAGCACCCAGAGGGGCTACAGGGATAATATGCAGGCCCCACTAAGGGCTCAATCCCAGACCCTCTTGCAATCCTAACCACTACACCACCACTTTGAGTTTTGTGTCACTGATTGGTGAAAGTCCTGATACTTTTCACCAGGTTTCATGCACTTCACTGTATGAGTGGCTTGGTGAAACTGGTGGGGAATTCAGGTGGTACTGAATGAAGTCTATAACTGACATTTTTGATCTTCCCCCAAAATAAAAAGACTCTTTGGCTCCCTTTCTCTGTCACTTTATGGACTCTTGTCTTACTCACTGCAAGATAAATTTCATTTTTTAAAATTATTTTGGTCCTTTTTTGATCCCGATTAGAGTCAAAAAGAATAATGAAGATTTAAGGCATTCCTTTGTTATGATTATAAAGTCACTGCTGTATGAGCATGCAGTGTCAGATTTACCCCTTATGTCAAGAAAGCCAAAACACGCAGTTTAAGTCTTTACAGTTAACTAACCAGTGGGGGATGTCATAATGTCTACATCTATCTAGTTCAGTCTAGATCTAGAACAGTTGTCCACTGGGAGGCACTACAGAACCCCCCCCCCCCCTTTTTTTTTTTAATTTTTTTTTTTTTTTTGTCTACTGTTATCTTAGGAAATCCAGATTGGGCCTGACAGCCTCTGATATGGACAAGATTTATATGGCCACTCTGTTGCACTTAGTCTGAAACCATAAATACTTTAAACACAGCCAGAGCTTCGTCAAATTTGGCACTGATCATCTTTTTTTCCTCTTTTAAAGTTTTCAGAATAATTTGGCAGTAACAGCAACTGAAATCTGTGGCAAAGTGAAAAAAAAGTACATGAACTTTATGAATCGACTGGCGATGTCTTACTATCGATACCTGCAGCCACGCTTTTCACATTATCAGATCAAGTTGCCATAGTGACTATGGCCCACTCATCTGCTGGGGTTCCTCTTCACAGCGTGAGCTATTTTTAGCGGTGACATTATAAAATGAAAACTGACAGGAACTAATGGTGTCACTGGGGAAAATACTACTGAGGAACAACAACTGGATTTTTGTAGATAACAAAAAGTAAAACTTTTTTTTTCATCACAGTAAGCTGGCTAAATAATTTATATCAATAACTTATTTGATTTGAAGACTTTTTTAAATATTTCAACTCTTTATGTAGGTAGTTCTGTGTTTTATCGTTTGCTTATCGAATATGATATTTTTTAATTTACTCTTATTCAAAATATTCAAATAGATACATAATTGGTTTAACTTCTCACAGCTCTCAGTGCAACCTGCTCCTTTCGATCTAAAAAGATTTGACACCACTGACATGCAGTGGATGACTGATTCAGCACAGCTGTATTAAATGTGGAAAATACCAAACGATTGAATTTTATCAGCTTATAAGGAAGAGCATTTGTGTCACAGTATTATTCTCTCTCACGTTAACAGTGATTCTCCCTGCAGACCTAAATCTGATGTTAATTAGCCAGAAAACTTGAGTTTTTTTCTTTGCTCTCTGAGCTCAAACTTAACCAGAGATTCTGCCTCACATGAGTGTTTGCATCATTGAAACGTTATTAATTCAAACACTGCAAACACAGCGTTGGTAAATCAAATGCTGCTGCTCTTAAAGACAGCTGTTTTTCAGTTTCCAAGAACTGAACATCCTCTCAGATTCAGTCATTCAAACATCCGTCCCTTAGTAATCTCCTCCACAGTGTGTGTTAGCGTTAGCTTCGTGCTTTACCGTGTTTCATCGTCAAAGTAGAACCAGCTGGAGCGCTAGTGGGAACAGTTTGCACCTGCAACACCATCGTTCCTTTAATGAAAAGCACACGAGTTCCAGAGGGAGAGTTCAGCGGTGTCTTTTTTTGCACGCAGACAAGGTTGACTGGGGATTTACGAGTGTGACGGACTCCCAGGACTAAATCATAATTTTGATGAGGAAGCCTGCGGCTCGCACAGACTCGTGCCAACAACACGAGGTCTTCGAACACACCCTGTTCGTATGTAGCGATAGTTCCCCTCCGTTCTCATACATAAATTTTGAGTACTGTTTTTCTCTCCGTGAGCTCACAAAAATGTGTCCCTTGCGGACCCAGAGAACTCAAACAAGGGCCAACAATAAATCATTCATACTGCAAAGCTCCTATCAGAGGGTGGCAGTTGCTGTGGAGTTAAAGAAACTGGGCTGAGACACTCAGTGGTTTAAATTCCTGCTTTGCCTGGGAAAATACAATACTCAGCTGACATTGTGTGCAGTTTGAGAAGAACACACAACCACAGGGGAGGCCCCCAAATTTCAACTTCTGAGCGAACACAGTTCATATTTAATAGCACCAGGCTTTACTGTAACAGATAACATGTAGACCTGGATAAATGAGAAGCAGGGAGGCTTTGATAAAGAGCATGCTTGCTCAGCAAATGTTCCCAACATTAAGCAACGCTAAAGAATACCAACATCGATGAGCGTAGGATTAGAAAGTTAAATCCCTACAGGCCCTTTGAGGAGTTACAGGGAATACGGCGCATTTGTTGCGTTGTTAAGATTCAGTGTCTGCAGGTGGCTCATGTATTTTTATATTGGAGGGCATCGATTTTGGAAATCCAATAGATGGCCACGCTCCTCGGGCTCCTCTCTCATTACCACAGAATCCGCCTTGTTTGATATTCATGGTGGAATATTATGAGAAGATAAATCGTTTAATCTTAGATTTTATTGAACGCTGTCGTGAGTGAGACACTCCCCTTCATTCTGTGGGAGTAGCTGAAGCAGTTTGACAGAATGACGGATTAGAAATTAGCCTGCGAGGGAATTTAGCAAAAACACAATCGAACAGCAGTTCCAGTTTGGTCATTTATATGCAAAAAAGACTTTCATTGTCCTGACGCTGCACTTTTCTTTAGCTTAATAAGATGCATATTACAAGGTAAATACATGCAGTTTTTGAGTACGCACTTATTCTACTTCGTCTTCATACAGTTTTTTCAGTGACAGTCTTAATGCAACACTTTTTCAATAAAGCATATATGGTATATCCATAGCTGATGATTCTGGACAATAATTTTCCATCGTTGGCTTTTCAGTATTAGCATATATGTTAGCTGATATGGAGCAATAAGGTTTTCATTTTTTTATTTAAAAATTGCATCTGGACTGAAATTGCATTCCCCTAAAATTTACAGCTTTACTCAAAAAAAAAGACACATTTACAGGCAAGGTTTATAAAACGACGTCGACAGAGAAAATGCGAAACTCAAGACTTTAAAATGTGCGTACATAAACCGAGAGTCATGTCACGGCGACTATAAAGTCTGTGCTTTTGCTTTTTTATTAGGGTCACTTAGTAGTAGTAGGAAGTGCTTTGAGGTGATCGTTGTTGTGAATCTGGTCTACATAAATAAAATTGACTTGAACTGAATAGTAACATAGTTTGTTGAAGAGTGTCTCTAACTAGACACGTAGTTAAAGGCAGTACAACAAAGCTTAAAGAAGAGGTGGAGCCATGCCATGAGTATTTCTTGAAAGTACGTTGGAGCATTTAATATTTTTCTACAAAAACTCAAACCTGTGAACAATCAAAATGCCAACATGTTAGCCCATCTAATTGTTTGACCCGTAAAGCTCAGTGCAGAAAGATTATAGGTTTAAAAAGTCATGTGCAGATGAAAGTAGGACCTGCATTGATTCAAGGACCAAGATTAAGTATTGATCCTGCAGAACCTGCACAGAAACAAAGGTTTTTGTTTTCTCATAATGTTGCCCAAAAATTAGAAAAAAAATAAATCGCACTTATATTGTTTACATGGAAATCGTTTTTAAAAGCTTTGATTTAAAAGACAGGGAAGCTCGTTGGCTTGTTGAGAAATACAAATAAAGCTCTAATAAAAACAAATTCAAACATAATTACTTTAAATAGCCACAAGAGACGAAATCTAGAACACTGTGATAATACTGAATGGGATGTAATGGCTGAAGGCTGTGGGAGGACTTGGCGCAGAAGTGGTTATGGTGTTACATTTTTATATTTCACCTCACCTGGACTCACGAGGGAGTGTGAGGCTGCCAAATGCCTGCTGAGAGCTTGCCCAGTTCAATATTTCATCCTGAAGGTGGCCAGTGGTTTGAGAGGGGTCAGTGGGGAAGAGCAATGGGAAAATGTGAAGGGAACATGCATACCTGCTGAATAACACCATGTCTGTCAGAGAGAACTGCAAAGAAAATGCAGGGAGGAAGAAAAAGAGTGCAGAAAAAAACGAGGTTCAGGGTTAGCGAAAAATGGAGAAAAAAGCTGAAGTTATGGAAGGTGGAGAGATGTTCAAGCAAAAACAAAGAAAAAGCAACAATATGTGTTGGAGAGTGAAACCAAAGAGAGTGCAGTGCTCGGTCTTCAGTGTAAAACTCATCCACTCACAAAGAGCCTTTCTTTTCCATAATTGCACTGCTTAAATCCCATCAATAAGGAACTTTGCTTTAAAAACTGTGATGAGTTCATTGGAAGAAGTGAACTTTTAGTTACTTGTACTTCTGTTAATCCATTTTAATCAATTTGACTTGCAGAACAAATGTGGAAAATTAGATTTTAGGCACTTTTTTGAGATTTTACCGTCTGAAGAGCCTCCACTCAAATGAAAAGCAGGTAAACAAATATAATCATCAAGTGGAAACAGACTTTCCCCAAAGGCTTTAAAGGGGGAAGCTTAAAGTTTTAACAAGGTCAAATAGATTTTTAGTAACCCGTTTAATCCCATCAGAATATGTACAAAGAGTATCAAGGCAGAACGTGGCTTTTATGAATATTATTCAAAGTGTGAATTTTCCTGCTCAGTGAAGCCCTCAACAATGAAATTGTTCTTTTCCCCCCCTTTTATCTATCTACAGTGAATATATGTTGGAGTCATTATATTCATTAGACTTCACATAAGTAAATGGAGCATGTGTACAGCAGAAACATGCGGGCAGAAACATTACAGCCACCCGGCCTTCCACATAATTGGGAGGAACAAAGATAACTTTAATCTAAAGAATGAAAGCATGCAAAACTCTCTGCTTTTTTGTTATTAAATTATAAATAAGATCATTTTAATAGTGCTCTTTTTACTTCATTTAACAAGTCGGGGAAGTTAATGGAACATAGTGCAGTGGGCAAGTGACATCTTTAACAGAAACACTACGGTGACACTGGACAAAGTCAAACTGCCAAAGTCAGTCTCTGTAGGGAGCCATGTAAACTTATGCAAACAGTAGCTTATTAAACAAATGACCACCAGCCAGTAGGCACAGATCTATAGTAACACAGATGTTATTTGATGAAAGGCAAGTAAGGGATGACTTTAGTTTGGAATGGCTGATTATACTTAGACGCATGGAGGAGTTTGTGAATCAGGTGGGGTCAAATATCGTCCATTTTGTCCATGTGTCCATGTGTCCATGTGTCCAAACCAAGTGTCTTTATTATTTGGGAGAAAACACAAGCCGGCTCTGGTCAGTGCAAACAGTACTGCAGGTCTGCAGTGTGGCCTGGCTTGTGCGCACATTGGTGCAAAGTCCTTTACTTACCAGACACGTAAAATGCTGTGATTGCAGCCATTCCCCAACTCTGTGAATGGTACTCATGGCCATTGGTCAGTGGTTGTTGATCAATGGTCATGAGAATTTGCATATTAATGATGAAGGAACTGACCTGCCAGCCCATTGTTCCTTCAGTGGTGCTAGTTTCAGTCATTATGCAAAAATGTACTGTTTAAAAGATTGTGGAAACCTGCAGTCAGCTGAGACTGAAGAAGTCACTTGGATGAGTGATGAAACGTTTCTCCCACTGAAAACGTTACGTCCAGATGAACAGAATCAAACTTTGGGGATATACGTTTTTTTCCACCATGCTCGATTTTTCCGATGTATTGCACCTAAATAATGAGATCTGACCAATCAGATCACTGCATTTGGCAACAAGCCGGCCCATACCTCAAAACGCGCAATGGCTCTAAACACGCATAGATAGATAGATAGCAAATGATTTCTCTGCCTGGATTAAACCATGAAATTATCCCTGCTGCTGTTTTCCCAGATTCTCAATTTCTTAAATGTTCTTGTTTAGAAACATGAGGAGCAGCTGATCATGGCTTAATCTTCAACTTTTTCAGTTTGTTTTTGAGGACAATTTTTTCCTCAAAAAAGAAACATGTTTGGTGTGTAATGGTCTAAAGTCTCATTGTCTATTGCTCTGTTTTGGAGTGAGAAGCTACTGGACTATTTTGTCAGTTAGCTTGCTTAGGTTGGTGGAGTTTCTTCTGCAGGTTTGGCCGTCTGTTACCCATTAGCTGTGTGAGCAACGTTTTCTGCTCCTTCTCAGCAATTGCTATATTTATACATTTTATGTTTTCAAAACATATAGTAAAAGGTTATCGTGTCTCTTTAGTGTTCCATTTTAATAATAAAAAATAATAAAATAAAAAAAAATATATTTTTGTCTCCAGTCACTCACATTTAATTGCTTATTCATTTTCTCTGCAAAGCATGTCCTTTCTTCACCACATTTCTATTTCCCTTATGCATACCTAATGATAAATGGCATGCCCGTGCATGAGAAATGACTGGAAGATAAAGAAAAGTTATACCACTTAATTTGTCTATTTACACATTTTAATTAATTTACCAAACAAGATTATTTTTAGGTGCTTAACCTTTGTTTTGTTTTGTTTTGATTTTTTTTTTATGAGTGCCTGGAGTGGAGTCCTTTCTGTGTCGCAGCAACTTACAGTGTTGTCTGATGATGAAGTAACGGACTGGGTCAGGTGCTGGATGTAATTGGGAGACACATAGAGAAAAGAATTAGGTTTGACAGGTCATTCATTCCACTTTAGTGAATAGTAAGCAAGTTGAATGATGGTGAACAGAGCATTTAGACCTCATTAACCAGTCATTCTCTCTCCCTCTCTGTATCATGTTTAAACACGATGTTAAACATATAAACATATTTAAAATACAGCACACTGTTATGTATGCACTGTGTATGTGGGATTGGGCAGCTATGTGCTATCTTGCTGCTTAAAGAATATGCATATAAATCACTTTAAAGAATCCACATCTACAACTGCTACAAATATAGTGAAAATAGCAATAACATCAAACTATAGCTATTAAGATTTAACAATCCTCATGTGTTAATACATGATGTGTGTTCTTTTTAAAAAAAACAACAAATAAAGCATCAACCACAAAAACTTGGGACAGTGCAGATTCAGATCCAGTCCTGTCTGTTGAGCTCCAGTTTCTAGGACAGTGATGTTTTCCAAGCCATAATCAGGTATTTTAATATTACGCACTAAATCCAAAATCTTCACGTTTGGAGTATTGAGCCTGTAATGTCAGAAGAGTCGATTCTTTTTCTGTCCAGAGTCGGTGGATTTGAAAACCAGGAATGCTGCTTCCAGTTCTGTGCACAGAGAGCAGATTTCCACCTATAAGAACCTCTAAGCCGCAATCTGTAATTTGTTTGCTCACATAAATTATGTATATACATCCACATGCATAATGAAAAGGTCTGAGTTATACTGCATAGTAAACCAGCATTTTGTTTTTTGCTTACAAGATGATAAAGCAAAATAGAGACGTGCTCTACTGGTGTAAATCAGCCAGAACTGCAACACATCTGAAATAAAGCTTACAAACATACGTTTGTGTTAACAAAGTATCAGTTTCACAGAAAAAATGTGGAAAGAAAAAAACTTTGTTTATATGTGCTCTGTGTGTGTTTGTTATTTGTAATGGGGTATTGTATTATACCCAAACTAATGATAATCATGCAAATTAAAATAAAAGAAATGATCACATTATGTTCACATAATGTTATGGTAAACAATCAGGTGCAGCTGGGAGCCGCGGTCCTGTTTATAACGGCTCTCTTCCCTTTCAGTAACTTCTTTACTGCAGCCTCAGCTTATCTGCACACTTTATGGCTGACTAAAGTAAAGTGACTACCACTCACAGCCTTCAGTTTTCTGTGGTTGTGAGTACTCCTCTCACACACACACCCATGAATACAATTGTGCACACACACACACACACACAATGGGAAAGACTCACCTCCAGCAACAAATCTACTAAACTGAGTCACACAGGTGCAGTTAGGCTGTGAGGCACTGTGGACTTCTTAATGTAATTACCAGTTTGTTCTCTGCCCTTGCTGAGGCTTCTCATCATTGAGCTACAGCGAGCTGCTCTCTTAAAGAGCGCCTCTGTGCACTACACCTGGAGACACTGGCCTTATATTTTGGCTGTTCGGTGTATTGATGCATGCTCAATCGTCCAGGTAAGAAAATCCCAAAAAGTTGATTCTGTTCATCTGGACGTAGCATTTTGAAAACCCTCAGTCCAGATGAACAAAATAAGCTTCTTGGAATTTAGCTGCGGTTTATGGAGTTAGAATACAGCTTTTAGCATTTTTGCTCATCTTTTTCCTTCATTTGTTTCATATGTTTCGATATACTTTTATTTTATTATTTCTATTGTTCATATGTGATTTCTTTAAGTTCCGGTCATTATGTTTTGTATTTCTCTCATTCCTCTGCACTTCCTATTAGCAGTCTATCTATTCCACATATTTCTGTATTTTATACAGCTGGTACTTGTACTCCAGGTAATTTTTAGTTACTCTAACAGTGGAGATCAGGATTAGCGGTGACATAGAGTTAGTTATCCACTCACTAAGTTAAACCAGGGTTTCCCCTCTGCATTCACACTAATGCGATGTTGTTGGGAGCACCTGATCAGTCACAGTTATTGAGAAGTGTACTGGCAACAAAGTGGGTAATTGTGCAGAGGAAGATGAAACTATATTATGGAGAAAAATCAAGAGATTAAAAACAAAATTGGAACAGAGACTGAAGCAACACAGTCGCTGCAGACAAAGCGGAGGACAGTGAGTGCGCGTGAGAGGAAAAGCACTGTAGAGTAATATAAAATTTAAAGTGTGCATTTTAAATGATTGGTCACTTCAGTGCTGTAATGTGCAGCAAAGACCTCAGAAACAAGTAGGAGCATTCAGAGCTAAAAAAAAAAGAAGAAAAAATTAAACTAAAATCTTAATTTTATTGCTCTGTGCAGCTACTCACCAGATTAATGATTTTCTGCAGCATTAAACTTCTGTTTTATTTGCAACAGTGTTGCATTTTACTGTTAAATTTCTATGTTCTTTGAATATTTTTAATCATTTTATCAACATCATCAACATCTGAATTGGTGGCACTCATAGGGATCATTTTGTATGCAAGTCACATGACCTGCAAAACATCCCTTTTTATATAAGTGAACACAGACAGACAGGGCTACATGCAAATGGAGGACTGACTGAATATCAAGACACCGGTGGGAGCAATGAACCACATGTGAAAACAATGCCAATTCTCAACTGTCTTGACATAATAAAGATGAAAACATACAAATGCAAAACACTCATTTATCTCAATTGTGAGTATTCTAATCCAACATAAAGGTACATATACAAATGCTGTTGCTCACAGAGAACAGTGACAAAAACATTACATTAAATGTAAGAATCTCCCTGCTGGGCCAGTAAGTTATTGGTATTGACTTACCAGCCTCCTGCAGTTACATTGCAGCCATTTTATGGTGTAGATCAGTAAAAATGTGACATACTGCTGCTTCAAAGTGATTATAATCTCCCTGAAAACAACTCAGAGGGACAAATTAATCCAAAATGTCAAATAATTGATTATTTGATGCTCTGTGTGTGTATTTCAAATCCAGCCTATTTGACTGGCACTAACTGCTGTCACACACAAACCCATATCGGCGAGTAATGGGATTTGAATCTTTGCAAAGCCAGAAAAGACAGCACTCAGTGTGTGTTTCTGACCCTTTTACCAGCCGTCCGCTGTAAACGTCAGCCAGTGTCGACCGCCATCTCAGCTCATCACTGTCATGTCCTGTCACATTATCCGGCAGCGCTGAGTGGGGTAGCGTCAGCGTCGGATGCTGTGCTGAACTTTGAGATGGACAGGCCTTCTGTGGGCTGTCAGATAGCATCCAGCAAATGACCTGCTTATTCTCCCTCGCTGTCGACACTCTGCCGACGTCTCCCCTGACACAAAGACATCAGTAGAAATCAAACACAGTCCAAGGAATGAAAGGAGACACCAACAGACAGAACGCCGGGGGGAAGAAAAATACATTTACTTTTTTTTGTAAACAGGAGAAAGAAACAGAAAAGGCTTTTCTTAAACTTAAATATAGACGTGTTTAATCTCACATTAGGCTTGCAATCTTAAACCTGCAACATTCACCTAAATTTGCGTTATCAACCCTGTTAGGGATGTTTACGTGACTGCAAGACCTATTCAAAAAGCACCGCAAACATTTCTTTTTCTCTAATTGCAGATTGGTTGCGCTCGCCATCTGCTCACTGATCGGCTGTGGTGGCTTTACGGTTACCTCAGCCCGGGGCGAGAGGCTGTTTCGAGGCAGACAGCTCATCAGGATGATTGACAGGTTTTGGTGCTGGAACTCGACCAGCTGAGGAAAAACTGCATATTAGAGCTTTAGGAAGTGATTTGAAAGATGACACTGAATTTGCTGCAGCTGGAGATGGTGCACTGCACACTGCTGCAGGCTTCAGAATGGGAGTCTTCCTGTGATATGCCTTTGGTGTGTGGGTGTTTGTGCTTTGCAAGTGGATTATATGTGGGTCGTGGTACATTTGCTCCGGCAACATTTCAGTCTCTGGCAGGCGTGGTCCATGTGGAGTGTTTGGCTCCGTGGGTGGTTGAAGGGAGCAAAGGAATAACATAGCTCTGGCATTGCAGCTGCTCTCTGCAGACGAGCCCCGTACACATCGGCGTGGGGAGGAATTAAATGATACATGACAGGGGGATTTCTTAAAAAGATACGTGCGCAGTGGCGGGGGGGTTTTTGATGGAGAATTGTTGATAAATTAACAGCCCAGCCAAGAACAGCACAGAAGAACAAATTCAGATAGAGAGTCCTGAGTCTCCTTTTCACCACGTTATGCCCGATGATTAATGATATTTCCACGAATAGCTACAAAAATCTTCACTGATTATGCTACTTTTTGTGGCCTCGTCACTGCGGATTCATTTCACAGCATCTGCGCCAAAATGAAAGAGGAATAACATGTTTCTCGCCCAGTGCGTGTTTCTAGTAAGAGGTCACCCATTCTCTTATGGCCCAGATGTTTTTAACTGGCGTTAGCTTTCCACAGCACAGGCTCCACTTTCCCAGCAGGCTGCAGCGAGTGTGGTTCTCTGCTGTAGAGTTTCCTGAGCCAGAGAGCCTCGCCAGATCCGTGTGTCATCCTCTTCTCTCTTTCCAAATAACTTGGGCAAGATTTACAGTACAAAGGTAGACAGTTGCATAACTCTGTCTTTCTGTCCAATTCAGCAACAAAGTGTGTCAGGGCAAAGGCTGAGGAGAGTCCCTTTTCTGTTAATGCAGTGCAGAGACAGTGTTTTAATGTTTCCAGGCTGATCTTCGCCAGGCTTCACATTTCACTGCGTAATACCGAGTGCGTTTCGGTTAAAAAAAACGGCCATTATTTTCCTTTACCTGCTTGACATTGCCTACACGACTAATGCACTTCAGCAAACATGCTTGAAACGCTGACATTTTCTTCCCAGTCAAGACTGTTTGCAAACACTGCACTGCAGATGTTAATGTTAATTCTACTTACAACAGTAGTTGAGTCAGACCCTCTCTTATAAATCAATAAATATTGATATTATTGCAATAATGGAAGCAAATTCATTAAAATTTGGTTTTTAATACGATGTTCACTTGTGACCATTTGCACCTGTGTTTTTGTGTGTTTCCTTTATTAGTCTATGACAGCGTTCGTCTGTCTGTCCCATGTTAACAATATACTTGTTATATGCTGATATATTGATCCCCATACTGGTTTGCAGAATCACAGGTTCAAGGATGCCTCATGATGGAATACCTTTTTATAGAAAAATATAAGTTACACAGACTTGTCCTAGCTACAAACTCCGTTGTGGACGTCAGACAGACATCATGTAAATGATCCCATTTTCATTTAGGAACTAGTTTTAGACTCGACGTCTAGAAAAAATGCTCAGAAATCCTTACAAAACTGTTGTAATTCGTCATGGCAACCATCCATTCACCCATCTTCCTCCACTTATCTGGGATCAGGTCATGGGGACAGCAGCCTAAGCAGAAAAGCCCAGACCTCCCTCTAACCGGCCACCTCCTCAAGCTTGCCTGGACCAAGGCATTCCCAGGTCAACCGAGAGATATAATTTCTCTAGCATATCCTGGGTCTGCCCTGGGGCCTTCTTCCGGTGGGACATGCCCAGAACACCTCACCTGGGAGAGCACCCAGGAGGCATCCTTATCAGATGCCCGAACCACCTCAACTGGCTTCTTTTGATGTGGAGTAGCAGCGGCTCTACTCTGAGCCTCTCCTGGATGGCTGAACTCCTTACCCCATCTCTAAGGGAGAGGCCAGCCACCCTTCGGAGGAAGGCCATTTCCGGCACTTGTATCCGCGATCTCGTTCTTTCGGTCACTAACCACAGCTCGTGACCACAGGTGAGGTAGGGACGTAGATCGAAAAACTGAGAGCTTCACTTCTACACTCAGCTCTTTCTTCACCACGACGGACAGGTACAGTTTTCGCTTCACTGCAGCATTTGTCGATCTCCCGCTAATGCTGGAAACCTTCCTAAGAATATTTTGGTTTCATTTGGTCCATACTGACAAGATAGCATCACAAAGATGCAGCAGGTTTGCAATTCTCCTTCTCCACCACATCCCAAAGGTGCTCTGTCCATTTGAGATCTAGTGATTGTGGAAATTGTTTGAGGAAAGTGAAATCATGGTCATGTTCAAGAAACCAGTCTCAGCTTTGTGACATGAGATGTTATCCTGCTGGAAGCACCCATCAGAAGATGGGTACATTGTGAATTGTAGCCTCAGTTTTCTGTTCTCAGCTGCTCTGCTGCTGTCGCTCATCTGTTTTGAGGTTCAAGTTGTTTGGATTTCATACCTTGGTTGTAATGAGTCATTATGTGAGTTACTGTTAGCTTCCAGTCAGCTTGAAGCTGTCAGACTATTCTCTGACCTCTGACATCAACAAGGCATTTTCACCAAGAGACCTGATGTAGGAGATTTTCTCTTTTTCAGTTTATTTTCTGTAAATTCTACAGATTGTTGTGCAGGAAAATCCCAGTAGATCTGCTTTTTTGGAAATAGTTAGGCCAGCCAGTCTGGCGTCGGCAACCATTCCATCCATCCATGTTCAAGTTACTTGAATCCCCTTTCTTCCAGTTCAAACCATGTGGCTGATCAGCCACACTGTGCTTCATTGTGCCTCAATACATATAGCTGAATAGGTGTATGTATGGAAGTGGCCAGTGTAGACTGGGCTGTGTAGCTGCAGGATGTTAAAGAGTTTATTTCTTGATATCAGAAACGTTAGAACCGCCTTTGTGTTTCTAACATTTAATTTTCTTTTTATTTTCTGTCAGTACACTCTTCATTAAAGCTGATAACATATTCCAGTTTCCCATCTGTTGAGTAGGCGTGTTAGGTCGTTCTACCTGCTGAGAATACTGGTGGAGATGGAAAAGCTTTTATTAGTCTGCCCTCTTCTCTGCTTCTGTCACGGAATAATCAGAAGTCGTGGAACTCAGAATAGCTGCACACTTCAATGTAAATGTAAGTATTTTTCTACACAAGAAAAGCAACTTTGCCTAGGTTTCTCGCACCTCAGACTGTTTGCATTTTGTTTTCCAGCCAGTCTGGAAGCACTTTTAAACAACCAAACACACTAAAAGTGTCACATTCATCTTTAGGCAACAGTAAATGTTTCAAACCCCTTAGGGACGCTCTGTAAATACACACAAGCCTAAAACAGGGAAAGTGTGGGAACTTTTAAAGTCCATTATTCACTTTCCTTTTGGCTCTATCCTAACTGTTCCCCTGTGTTTACCACCTTGTCCCTAATTTTGATTCCCTGATATTTTGGTGTACAGTTAGAGTGCCCCTGGTTTGTAATTAAGTAAATAAGGGCAGTGTAAGTTAATCAAAAAATCACATTAACCCAAAACAGGATGTTCAAAGACAATAAAGGTAAACTGCAGAGTCTGATCATGGTAATAATGAAACACAGTTGCACCCCTCACTGATGACTGCTACAGTGGATTGAGGATTACTTTGTGATACTGCTGATTGTCTGTGAACAATAGTGAGTAATTTGTCAGAGACACCCTCATTTCTGTGACAGCTCAACTGGTACAATTTTTCTTGTATTATTATTGCAGGACTTTGATTGCCAAAGCGACAATAATAAGCGATTTCAACTCTATTTGAGACAAACATTTCATGAAAATACAAACAACACAAACTATATTTACAAAGGCAGGGCAGACCAAGTAAAAGCAAGCATGTGTTATTACACGTACTCTGCAATCAAAATGGATTTTGATGTAAGACCTGGGTCTGCAGTTTTTTTTAAATTTACTACCTAAACTTTAGATGGTTGTGTTTAAACCTTTCTTTTATCTTGCGGTCATCTGGTCATCTGTGCTTTATACTACTAAGTTAAAAACCCTGCTGTAATACAGAGAAACCTCCAATGAGCACATGACCCGCACATGACTCCCTATGAGCAAGCACTTGGCAACAGTGGCAAGGAAAAACTCCCTGTTAACAGGAAGAACCGTCTGGGAGAACCAGGCTGAGCGGTTGGGGGTAAGGGGGAGGGAGACGCAGCAAAAGACACACTGAACAAGAGAACCAGTAATTACCCCATCTAATACTGATGTTCTCTAGAATACACGCTCGTTACAGTGTAACACGTCATCAGGGCATTTGAGTCAAACATATTATTGACTTCATAATAGAATTAAAATCTAGTCATGACTAGAATAGTTGTTAAATCTTATGGAAATCTTATGCCTTGAATGCTCAGTCTGCTCAGCATCTAAACAAATTTGACAGTCTGTAGGCTAAATATTTTAAAGCTATGCAAGTAGATACAGTTACAGTAATGTGACTGCTTTGAATATTGCTTCTGTTTGCCATACAGTGGGTAATAAGCGGTACTTTTCAGTATTACAATGATCTCCACCAAAATGGCAATTGTGAAGCACTTCTTGCATTAGACTTCATGATAGTCCTGACATTTCTATGTCCGTAGTCTTGGTCTCCCCAATACTTACAGATTTGTCCTTCATGCAGACAGGACAAATCTGTAAGACGTGTAAGTTAGAGCCAAAGGAAAATCCACTGCAGTTTTCATATTCTTATTCTTAACTTTTGGTGACTGAGTTTGCTTTTCCTCTAGGATAATGCAAATATTTGCATTTCAAATGAACAAAAACAGCATTTCTGATAAGATTTCTGTCAAATAAGGAAACACAGATTCATTCTCTTCGCTGTTGACAGCCCAGTCGTGCTTGCTGTTGTGCATTTGCAGTCACTCACTGCAGTTCTTTTCTCTTCCAGGAAAAACTTTGGATCATGACCTCACAGTTTACTTAAAGGGCATATCTTTTAACACACAACTCTAGGGTATAAACTTGTTTTTTCATTTCTCTGTTGTGGTTTTGGTGACTTTATAAAACTATACTAAAAGCACCAAACTCCCATTACAATAGTCTTTCATTAAAGCAGCACATCTGATTCTGCTCTGAGCCTGTTGCCTCTGGCTAAGCTTCAACAAATCGTGCTTCCCAGACATTGTCTTGGGTTTTAATCAATAGGAAATAATTCAAATGAACTACGTTAGAAATCAGAAGTGTAATTCACTGCTCCAAAGTGCTTTACTCTGCTCCAGAATATTTGCTTCACCATTAGGTCAGTGTGAACCTGTTCATCCTGTGTCTAGGTTCCTGGAGGGATCTCTATCATCAGAGCAGGATTTCTGTCAGGATGATGTCTGAACTCCTCCTCCGCTCTTTTGTTCAGCAGTTTTCTTCTCCCACTTTTCCTGTGTCTTCCCTGGAATTTTCCATTGCCTGTCTTACGTCAGCTATACTCAAGTTGCCCTCAGAGAGTTTACCTCCTCTTGAGAACAGCTGACCTTGCGGCTACTCTGCCCACCCACTAGGCATTCGTTGAGTCCCAGCAGAGACACAGTTTTTAGCCGGTCTTTTCCAGATTGTTGCTGCCAAGCTGCTGTAACGTTCCAGTCATTGCTGTCACCTGCACACAATTACTGCCCTTCCTGTTTTAGTCCTTTTCAAGTTGTTTGTCTGACTCCTGCTGCCTACCCATGGCTGACGTGGGTGAAGATCAAAATGTCAGTAATCATTGTCAGTATAGACCAATAAGAGGTAAAACTTTTTAAAGATGACCAAAGATTTGAATTTTTTAAAAAAGACAACTGCCTGGTTCCTCTTTGTGGCACCGCTGTTCGTCTTTTTCTTTTTTTTCTAATCCCAATAAAAAATACATCAAGCTTCTTTTTCTACCTCTGCACACAAATACTTTTAAAGTAATGCTTCAGTTCAGCTGAACAGCTTCCACTGAAAGCGACAGTGTAACATCACTGTGCCCACCTTCTGCAGCACAATTGTCGAGGTGTGTTAGTTAATCCTCCCACGCGGAGCCGGCACCTTTCCACTTTCCCCAGCCAAGTGGTGCCTATTCAGACTTTTTCATGAGAGAGGCAGATGTGTTTGTTCATTCCCCAAAGCTCTGTCAGCACACAGAGGGAGGCACACACACACCAAACAGACAAGCAACACGAAGCTGTGCAAGTTCTAAAGTGCAGTCGCTGTGCAGCTGAAGGGCATTTGCTCATATTTGTGGGGTTTGGGCACTAGTATTCTGTCTTCTGTCAAATGAACAAAGAATTGATCGTGCTAACAGTTATTATCTGTGCACAGCTTGATATCACTTATGCCTACACACTAAAGAATTGCAGTTCACAATAAAGCAGCTGCATTTCCAATATCCAGAGAGTAACACACACTGCTTTGTTTTTACAGTGCTTTTGGGGTTTAATGAGTTGAGCTGAAAGTGAAAGAGCAATTTGCTTTTTTCTGGTCTCTTTCACATGTGTATGGTACATGGAAAGAAGAGAAAGCAGCAGCAATGTTGGAAGCTGGAGCCTATCCCAGCTGTTGTAGGGCACGAGGCAGGATATACTCTGGACAGGTCGCAAATCTACTGTGAACATGTTTATTTCTGGTGTTAGCTCCTTTATTCTCAAGCGATCACCACAGCAGGTAGTTCCACATTTGATTTGGCAGATTTTTTTTTAACAGACGTTCTTCCTGAGGCAGCGCTAAAGGTATTTGTGTCTCTTCCCAGAATCAAACCTGGGACCCTTTGATTGTTAGGCAAATGTGTTAACCACTACACAGCCACTGTGTTTATTTTTGCTGTTAAGTTCTGCATGTTATGGTCGTCTACAGAGATTGGCTTGAATTTGGAGCCAAGCTCAAGTGGCCATTCAACGACAGTATATTATCTGAGATTTGGTAGGCATAGGAAAGATCTCGCTCACCTTCTAGCAAGTTAAATTTAATGTGCTTTCAGGTGAGAACATAGTAAAAATAGTATAAAAAAAGCCACAGGTGTCCTGTAACTGTTCCCTTGAGGGAGCTTGCCAAAAGCCATTACTGTAAGATTAGTAAAGAGTGGTGGCGTATGCCTAAAGTAAGCAAATAGACCATTAATTCAGTTTTAATGTTCGAGCCAGAAATCACCTGTTGAAGGGAAAGATGGATGTCTGGCTTTCTAGAAAGCCCCAGGCAGCCTGTTTTCTTTTCACAGTCAAGCGAGCGAGCGGAATGAAGCTGATTTACAGGTCGGCTTTAGCACCGTTTTAATTATCCTCTCTCTGTGTGTCTTTCTCCATCCTCCAGATGGACCCGGTGCAGAAAGCCGTCCTCCATCACACCCTCGGACTCCCTCCCACCGCCAAGAGGAAGCACGTCTCCTGCAGCGTTTGCCAACTGAGGTTCAACTCACAGGTGAGGAAGTTTTCTTCTGAAGAGGAAAGAAAGTTCAAAAGTCACAAGTACTCCTGCAAGAGATGAACACTGAAAAGAAAAAGAAAGACATGAGAAAAATGGCATCACATCACAACCTGCACAGGAGAAAGTTTAAAACTCTTCCTGCCCTGCTGTCAGCCATACTGTCTTAATGCTCTGTTGAAGTTGAAGTTATTCTATTGCACACGGTAACACATACTGTCACTGTGGCTAAAGGGTAAGATTAAAGGGTAACATAGAAGTTTTAAAGAGAAAAGGTGGAATTTTCTTCATTCACTGCGTGGGGACAGTCAAAGAGCGATTTAGCAGTGCATTAAATGTGTGTGCATGTCGTGCTCTGTTAGGGTTTGGTTTTAGCTGTGAACAAGACAAAAGGATGATTTTAAAAAATATCTTTGTGATGTAAATGAATGAAACAGGACATAATGACAGGAACTCTGCATTCTAATAACCTTACGAGCCACTGCGTACTTATTATTAAATCATTATAGACTGCATATAAAAAGATGGCCTTGATCTTAGGGTCTGAAAAATGAAGTCAGTGTGGGTGGGTGGGCCTACAACCTGCTTTCTTTTAAATGCTCTTCAGTGGGGAACCGCTGGGTTAGCAAGCTGCATAAACTGCATGGGTCCAATGCAGTACAAGAGGTCATCTCACCAATCCGAATCAGAATAGTTTATCAATACCTGAGGAAATTATGTGGTCACAGTTGCTCCATGACAGTAAGAACAGAAACTAATGGAACTATAATAAATAATAAAATATATTATAAAGATACAAAATTTCATAAAACATGTCTAATAGATACAAATAGCTCTAATTATGATTATCCCAGTATATTGCTCAATGTAAATATATATGGCTGACACTGAGATGCACCTCATATCATACTGTACTTTCTCATTTTCTCTGTAGTAGAAAATACAAGCTTTTTGTATGGTGGGTACTGCACAGCAGCCAATATTAATTGCATCAATAGGACGAACATGGTGGAAAGGTCCATGTCAGTGAGTCCAGTTAGTGTAGATGAGACTTACCAGGTGGCGACAACTGCCCATCACTGCCCTAACCAGGCTGTAAATATTTCAGTTGCATTTTAACATACAGCTCTATGGTGTCTTTTGAAGTCATCCCCGAGTGGCACCAAGAGGAACTGCTTTTTTTTCTGCTTCCATGTTTCTTCATTTTTCAGCCCTGGAGGTTTCATTTTGGTTTGCAGATGGAGCCCAGATTGTCTATGATAAACTGACTCTTAATTAATGCCTACCAGGATGAGTTTAGAGTTGCAAGTATTATTTTTTTCTACAACATGGCATTTATTTTGTAAATCATAGTCCAGTGTTACCAGATGGGTGCCTTTGATTTCTCTGAGCCGGGCTTTAATTCTGCAAAAAAAACCAGAAAAAAGCTCCATCTACACCACGTCGTTGCTTTACAAACAGCCTGCATCAATACATCTTCTTTGGCTCTATGGAGAGCATGAATTTAAAGGGTTTATGGAATATTTCTAAATCTCATAGAATAGTGTGTGATTTTTGCCCTATATCAGCTGAAATAGGGTGTACCGCCCACAACAACAACAGTTAGATAAGAAAAAGAAAATGTAACCTATAATTTTTTATAAAGTATATTCATATTCAAAATCGACACACTCGAGTCAGAGCCACCTAACACTCTTCTGGATCATGTTTGACCTACAGTTCAGCAACTAAAACTGCAGCTGACTTCCTGTGATTAAATCCTGATAATAATTCCTGTCAGGCTTGTCTCCTGTGTGGGGAAAACTTGCTGGAATCCACGGCACACCTGGTGGAGGAAATGTCCTCTTCACACCCCAGGAGAGTCTCCATTTATCCACTGAAAAACACAATTAAAAGCCTCACTACCTTGTTGTGAGAGAGGTGAGAAATAGTGAGGAAGAGAAGGAGAGAAAACAATTTGTGTACCAAACAAAAAAGAAAAAAGCATAGAGCTCACCTATGAAACAGAACATGTACAGATAAAACTGTGATGGATATTCACAGTAGACATGCCTTAAATATCAGTGCTGTCATCAATAAAATGGGTGCAAACATCAGTCTCAACGCTTGATTTAAATATTCTCCTCCCTACATTTTCCACAAGATCATTGCAAAAATGATCTCTCACCTCAGACACACAACCTTGTCACTGTGGGTTTTTTGTAAATACCGACCATTTCTTTTTTACACCAAAACCCAGTTTGTACTGGGGTAACATGTTTGTAAGTCTGGCCCATAGACTGCACATAGATCTAAAAAGTGAATGCAACAATAAAGGGCAACACTTGATTATTTCCTCAAGAACATTTCCTAATGAGTTCATGATCGCTATCATAAGTTGAAACCTTATTTAACAGAGAATTGTGTTCATTTTATGGACAGATTTTGGTTATGAGACCAGGCTGGCGTTTCTTCATGCATTTCTCTTCCCATCATTCTCACACGAGTCAATCTTGGTTTGAGAAGCGTGCCGCTCTTTTTAGCGTTTTCTGACAGTTTAATCTGATCTCCTTGCTCTTGAGTGCAACCAGTGGCTTTCACCTTGTTGTAAACTCTCTGTGATTACACTGATGAAGACATCTTTTAATTGTAGACATCGACAATGATAACTCGACCTGCTTGAAAGTGTTCTAGAAAGGATTTTGTGATTATTCAGAGTTGTTGTTTTCTGCAGGCTTCTGATGTTGCTGAACTGGACGCTGCATTCCTTCTTTTTACAATGTACCAGATTGTTGATTTGGTTATTCTGAAAGTTTTTGCTGACTCTCTGATAGTTTATTTTGGTTTTTCAGCACAGTTATGGCGTCCTTCACTCACATCAACATATCTTTAGAACTCATAGAAAGAAGCCCAATGAAAAGATGACAAATTCTAATTTAATACTTGGAATCTGTTTAATCTGTCATGGAATAACACAGGAACAGGCCTCATTTGGCTGTAAAACAATCTATCAGTCAGCTGTTCAGTTACTTTTGAGCCTATGAAACAGTTAATTCAATACTTTTGATAAAACTCTTGTATTAAAGTTTAAAATCAGCACTTTAATCATATCTTGAGTATTTTGTGTGGTGGTGTACAGAGGTAAAATTACAAAAATTGCATTAATATCTAATTATGGATCTAACTATATACGGCTACAGTGGTGGTAATGGTTTCCAACTGTTTTCTGTTTTTGGATATTAATAACATCTTTATTATGGCCAGTCACAGTAAAGTTGTTTTAAAGTGAAATAAAAGAGCTTTAATGGACAGAGGATGAAGTAATGTACATGATTTAAAGTGATTCATGCAAAGTTTTTGTGGTCCAAAAAATATCAACACAAAATTAGAAACATGGATAGGAACAACCCTTTTTAAAACGGGTAATCATTAAATTTGTGTTTCCACATCATCTGGAGAGATTGGATACAAAACGTTAGTGTCTCGACACGTTGAGGAGTTTCAGAATGCCGTGTAGCTCTCTTTCGCTCTGCAAAGCTCATAACAGCTTCAGTATGATAGGATTTCTTGTCCTTATATTTGTCATCATCACACTGAGTTTCAGTAATATATATCATATGTTCCAAACCGAATGTATTTTTGCCTTCATTAGATTATATGTGCTCGCTCTAATATGCTGTAATGAAATGCATGGCAATGCTATTAGCTCGCTAAATTTAAATGACGGACAGGCAGATGGGTTTCATTTCTTCCTGCACCTGATTTCCATACCATTTTCAAAGTAATCAAAAAATTTAAAAGGAAAATCACGGCTCCTGCTGCACGCCGTTAAATCAGCTGTATCCCCAAATAGCAGTGTGGTGGCTCCATGATTAAATGAGTAATCAATTCTTTTCAAACACTGAATGGGTAGGTGATTACTCAGAATGAGATTATTATGTTTTACATGGGGAAATCTGCCTTAGTATATATTTACTATCCATCAGCTGCTAATTTAAAGCTTCATTAGAGAAATAGAGCCTGTGTTCAGCTGTCAGTGGACAGGTAGCACTGTGAGAGAGAGGGGGTTGAAAATGAACTCAGGAGCTGTTTTCTTCTATTTTATTCAAGGATACAACAGGGAATTGTTTTAATTTGCTCCAGTGATCGTTTATCATAAATGTGAGATGATGCAGGGAGAGAAGCTCGACCTGTCCTTCATACTCAATACTGAAACATTCTGAGGACGGAAGACAGTCGAGTTAAAAACCAGTTAATGGCCTGAGATCTTAAAAAGAAAAAAACCTTCTCAGCTTTAATGGATTTTAAGATCTTTCTGCTTTACTTTGCAGTCATGTTTATGAGTTAGGGTCATAAACATGCCTCAAGTCTGCAATTTGTTAAGTGCGAGTGAGTCACCAGATAGTCTCATCTGCTCCATCACGAGAAGCACTTTATTTCCAGTTTACATCGACTGCATTTCAAATAAGTCCTTCATTTATTTACCTTGACTTTTGTTTTTGTGGATTTTATCCAGTTAACGTTTTAGCCCTTTTACAAGCTAATAGGTTTTCTTTCTCAATATTCTTTCTTGAAACACAAAGGAACAAATGTACACGTCACAGTAAGCGTGTCAGGAGAGGCTGAGACCAAAATGATCATGAGTGACATTAGTTAGTGTTTTGTGTGTGTGATACAGAGCAAGCAAGAAAGAATGTGAGCCAAACACACACAGAGAAGCTGCTGATTATTAATTCACATGATGATGGTGTTTACATAAGCAGAAAAAAATTCCACTGAAAATTGCTTTGCCAACCTGTGCAGGATTTTAGTGCCAAGTGCAAAGGGAGGGAACAAAGGGCTGGGAGGTTTAATCAAATAAGGTAATGAAGAGAGAATCGCTGGTATTTTGGTATTTGTTGTCCACTGCTGCTTAATGAAAACCGCTCTCCTTTACTTCATTAAATTCCTGCAGCCATCTGAAGAACACATGTTGATAAGTCTGCAGCCTCTGGCCTGAGAAGTGTCATGCCAAAGTGCAGTAACATTACACATGATGATGTTCCACGTTGTTTACCTTTTTCAGTGATGTGCAAATGATGATGTGCAGGCTGTTACAGAACAGCTACACGCACACGCACACCCCTGTTCTCACACCTATAAATCCTGCTATTTGCACTAAGGAGAAATAAACACTTTATGTATGTCACGACCTTGTTTTACTACACAGTGCACGAATGCTGTTGTGTGCACAGTACAATTTACTTTCTTGTTTTGATTAATTTGTTCCATTTAGGTTACCCAAATCTGTCTGACCACACGACAAATGTTATTTGTCAAGCTCTGAGGATGGCCTGTTTTAATAATTATTAGGTTCTTGTCTCGCTCATTGCCTGCCTGCCTTGCAACCAGGGCTGACTTTTTTGTGTTTGGGAGCTCAGATAAAAGCAGGAGTCACTGAGGAACAGACCTACATAGAAACCAGAGTAAATTCACTTATTGGGCCCCAACATCATATGAATTGATGATCTGAGAACTTTTATGTCTCAACGGTCAAATAAAAACATTGAGCAACATTTGAGTTGGGTGTTTTTTTTAATGAGAGCTTCACGTATGTAATACGAAAGATATATCAAGCTTGCCTCCTTGAAGCCTTAAAAAAATGAGAGACAAGGAAATCAAGCAGTCCACCTGCTTGTAGGCAATTTTAAATCCCCAGTTAACCACATGCATGTCTTTGGACTGTGGGAGGAAGCCAGAGTACCCACAGAGACACAGGGAGAACATGCAAACTCCACACAGACAGGCCCCAGGCAGGATTCAAACCCCGAACCCTGTTGCTGTGAACCGTGACTTTGTCAGTACTCTGCTGTGTTCTGTGCTGCTGTCCTCACCTCCAGCTTTCCACATGATGGAAACCACAATCTTCTTAAAGTGGTCCTGACTGAAGTAAAGGTTGTGAATGATTTATTTGACTGGACAAGGAATCCTTTCTTTAACCTGGTGAAGGCCTTGGTGAGGGTAAAAAACATTTTTGGACATTCATTCACGCATCCACTGATTTATTTTCTTAACAGTGTATCTATCTCGGGGTTCTGGGGGGTTGTTGTCTGGACAGGTTGCCAATATATAACCTAGGAAACAAGCACAAAGACATAACCTGCAAGAAAGGTGTGTGCTGATGTGTGTTCATGTATATCCATATTCCTTAAAATCAGTACATGGAAAAAAAAAGGCTAGGAAATGCTGATGAGCCCATTGTTTCCTAGTGTTTATGTCCTAAAGCATAATTAAATAGTCATGCTGTGGAGGTCACTCTTATTTTCCACTTCTGGAGCTATTTTCTCTCCGTTTTTCACAGACAACACAGTGATTCTGTGTTGCCTACTTTTAAGTAAACAGAAGATTGTTTTTCGACCCTGATCTCATATACAGAATACAGCTTTCACAATTCTTAAGAACAAACCTGATGTTTTATCGTGTTATTACTTCACTACTTTTCCCAGGTTTATGAGGCATACTGAAAATGATTTAACAGATAATGTGTCAGTTGGATGCAGAAAATTAAGCATCACCACTGGACTCTATCCAAAAATATGCTGTTCCTAAATCAAGTGCATTTTCATTCTTTAAATCTGTGAGTGGCACTGATTGGGATTTTTTACTCAGCACTGGCTGTTCCAATTCCCCAATAAGTCTATTTGGGTTTGTGCTTTTGGTATTTTATAACAGAGGGTTAAGAAGGATGCTCTCTCTGTTGTTCTGTCTGCACTGCGTGTTGTATGGTCAGCCTGTGTCGCCCATCATCTGTCATTTTCAGAAAACAACACTCCAACATTCACACCCACTCCATGCCATGAATGTCCAGCTGTGATGATGAGTCAGGCTTTGTATTTGTGTTTTGATCTTAGCGTTTTTCTTTGTAACCCGAAGCAACACTATAAATGCATTCATTAAGAGGCTGTCTGAAAATGTGTGATATCCCAGGGTTTAAAAAATTATGGCATCTTCTTTTTCTTTCTGAGTATGAAGGACAAGGCTTTTCAGTCCACCCTGTGTAGCTACTGTTTTCTTCAAAATTCATACTGACAAACCCTGGCGTTGATGTTATTATTATGACAAGTTAACATGTCGGTCTCATGTTGGAATAAACACTGTGGTCTCTTTAGGTGCAACACAACAGTAATAATATTTCCATAAGCAGTTCGGCAGGAGATGAGATTGAATTGCCCTCTCTCAGATTGATGTAAAGCTGCAGCTGTGCTAGCTCTAATAAATGCAGACAAAGACTACTCTACAGTTTGGACTGTTTTTTATTTGACATTGTATCATGCACGTGCACAACAAAAATAATATTGGTGAAAAGATGTGAGTGAACTGGTAGATTTTTATTTTTTTTTAAATATCACGTCAGTGAATAAAAATAATATTCCCATCATAGCAGAAGAAGACAAAAACAGGAAATCTGGAACACCTACTTATTGCTTTTACTTTTTTTTTTTTTTGCAAGTTATTGCAAATCCACCAAAACCCTTTGCACAGCGTATGAATTAAAACTCAGCTTAATGTTCCTTGTGCTCATGATGACAATTAATTAAGCCTTTAATGGCAAAACAAGTTTTAAAAAACTATCAGTAACGCAGCCTCTGAGCTATCAGTGACATTTTAATTCACTGCTCTGGCAACATGAATTGTCACCACTTTAATAGTGTTTTTATCATTATTGTGTTATTAGTTGTATCGGCATTATTTTGTGGAAAAGAGAAATAATTTCCTCTCCGGAGACCTTGCTTAATAATCTCAAGCCTGTTCTTTTTTCCCCCTTCCATTTTTTTCTGTAATTTGAATAACAAGCAGCGATAACGCCTGAAGAAATACTATTACGTAGCTTCAGGAAAAAGGAAAGCAATTATAATTTACCAAAATGAAGACCCAAATGCAGACTACTTAACAAAAAGTGAGCTTTAATACAAAGCCTACTGAACTTATAGAAAGTCAGAGAGAACAAACTCCAGAAGGCTGATAAAAAAAACAAATGAAATATAATTGGAAATAGTAAGAGGTGGAAAACAGAATGGCGACTAAAAGCGGAGCACAGGATCTTGAATTCCAGCTCTATTAGCTAATATTTGTCATTTAAACCCAGATTCGTTTGCTTTATCATATTTATTTTGGTTTCTGACTAGTTGTTACCTGACTCAGATATTTTTGCTACATTGTATTATTTACTGACATACATCATTCTACTTCTTAAAGCTACGTGTTACATTTTTGTTGTGTTTATTTTTTAAAATGCTGTAACAAAAGAATTTCCCAAGTCAGTGATAAGTGAAGTATATCTTACTTTATTTGAAGACTTTCAGTCTAGATTTAAAGCTCATCATAGAACAAAAACAACACTAATAATGAAATAATGATCTTCTTGTGGTCACTGACAGTGGGCTCATCTCTCTGCTTTTCCTCATAGACCTTAATGCAGCATTCGATAGTGCTATTCACAACATTTTCCTACAGAGACTAAATGTCGCAGTATTAAAGGAAACACGTTGCACTGTTTTGAGTCATATCCATCTGACTAGTTCAGTTCTATTTATCAGTGACGCCAGATGACAGAGATCAGTTAGTTAAACTACTATCAGGCATGTATTAAAGAGAAAAGGATAAGCAGTACTTCAGTACTTATACTATTTTGTCCTAAAACCCTCAGAAAGGTGTCCAACCACATGCTTACTCTGGATGGCATTACTTTGGCATTGCACAGCAACACTATGAGGAATCTTAAAGTTATTTTTGACCAGCATATTCTTTTCGGTGGGTACATTAAACAAATAAAGATGCACTCTTTCATCTGTAAAACATTCCTAAATTTAGAAACATTCTTCTTCAGAATGATGTTGAAAAACAATTTCATGTATTTGTTACTTCTTTGGTAGATTATTATAATTCCTTCTTATCTGGCTGTTTTAAACATTCTCTGAAAACACTGCAGCAAAAGTACTAGAACTAGGGGGGCTTAGTTAGTACCAGAGGTCTTTAATATTGAAACCAGAATTTAATTTAAAATCCTTCTTCTCACATACAAAATCCTGACTCATCAGACCCATCATATCTGCAAGAACTGAGAGTATGATATTATCCCAATAGAGCATTTTATTCTTATCCCATCTGGCCTAAGGTAAAAATTAATTGCATGATAATTCTAAAGGCCAGTAATACAACAGCAGACAGAGAAGGCAATGAAGAAACCGCCTTGATAAGAAGGAGATTTTGTTACAGCAGCATAATGTTCACAGTTCAGCTGCTGATTTAACAGTCTGCCAGTGAAAATTTAAAACCTGTCAACAAGTTATGGCATTAAATGGAAAGCGCACCTTTAATTAATATTTAAGGATTAGATTTGTGCCACTCATCAGTTATGCTGATTGTTTTTGTAAGCAAAGTGCTAAAGGAGGTAAGAAAGAAACCATTAAAGCACCTTTTCCTAGTACTTAGCTCATTTAAGCAGTTCTTTTTAAGACTGTCATTCAGTTTAGGTCACATCACTCAGTTAAAAACCTTCCACAACAAATTCGACTTGACTGCACCCACTGACAGAAACAGGCAGAGAAAAAGGACATCAGAAACACAAAGCAAGACCCACCTGTGGAACAGGTGAACACCTGTTTTCATCAAACAATAGCTGACTTACTTTGGCTTCAAGTGGTTTTATACAATGCGTCATAAAATACCTGCTTTCCCCTTCAACTTTACGTTTCAGTACTTTATCAATACTTTCAGTCGATTCCTTATTCACAAAGTTCGCCACAGCGAACCCGTTTGAGATTTTTCCCCCAAAGTCCTTTCTGACACAACACGAAAGGGATGTGTGTCTCCTCCCTGGGGTTGTGTTAATCCCTATCAGGAGTAAAGAATCTCTCAAACCAAAAAAAGCAACAACAAAAAAAAAAAAAACCAACCCCAGAACCCCCACCATAAACCTTGAGTTATTTATTGGTGCCGTGACTCTGATTTTTGGCTCCTGGGCTGGTGTGGAGTGATTCAAGAGAATCATTGCCTGCTGGCTCTGTTCTTCCTGGACCTGCTCTTAGTGTTCTTCATGGTGTTGGCTGCAGCACCATTGGGAGTGAAATCAAGAACTGCAGCTGCCCAGGATTTGGTGAGGAAACACATGAAGCAGCTTCTTCCGCTTAGCAAACAAATGAAGAAGCTTCAGGAGTTGTTCTAAGAGTTGGGAAGAAAAAAGGGATTTATTTTGGATTGCTTGTTGGACATCTTGATTGGGACAACTCAACTCTTTATTAAGGCACGCTCAGCATCTGCACAGTTTTGGACAGTTTCTTCATGTATGTCATATATAATGACTGGAAAGAGACTCCCTCATATATATATTAATAATCCTGGGTGTCATTGTTTTTCATTGATCTTGCTTTGCCTGATTAAGACCAGTAATAACAGCCACATTTTGTTCATCATGAGGGCCGAGGTTGACATGAGTTGGTGTCTAAGGAAAAAGTCATTATTTTAGTCTTAAAAAAACGGCTTCATAGTTACAAGCTACAATAGTGAAACACAATTTACTGATGTATTAGAATAATTTATTAACATAAACCTATTTTTTATTACAAAAATAAAAGTTTAACTTCAGTAGTTAAAGTTACTGATGACCTGTACATGTATTACAGTAAATAATACATAAGAATGTCATACAGATATTTTACTTTGGATTAAACATTTATTCACAAATCAGTTTAATCCTTAAAAATTTATGACCCTACCCTACAGCAACAGGAACCATCGAGTTGGATTTAACTTTATTGAGGGAAATCTAATAATAACTCAACAGCAACCAGGTGTTGGCTGCAGGCTGGTACCAGATGAAAATGTGTTTTAAGAATGTGTTTATTTTCATTTGGTTTTGACGTAAGTCGCAACACATTTGAGTCACACTATGAATCAGACTTGGGAGCGGCTTCTTGCTGTGAGACATGCCCTTGCTCCCCATCAGACTGAGGCCCGCACACTGGCTGTTATGGGTTAAAACAATGACTGGTGCTTCTTTGTTGTGACTTGGAGTCATTTACTGGGGTCTTAACTCATCCACAGGAATGTGAATGGGTGGGTTTCTGGTTGCATGCACTGTGTAAGAGACTCAGCTCTTTTCAAAATAAGAACTTAAAATCCCCTGAAACAACATCACTACAAACTTTCTGAGTTCCATAGCGTGCACCGTCATGATACTACTGGCTAGAAAGGTTTGTATACACACTGTGTAAATCATAAAGATTTATGGCAGGCTAAAAATGGTGTATAAACTTAATACTACATATAAAAGTGGTAGATGGTTCCATCTCCATTAAAAAAGAAATCTACATATGAAAAAAATACAATGAATAGATTTACTCTCCATTGCATCAGTTTTGGGCTTTGGAGATAATTTTATTTGAATATTACATTAATCATTAATGTTGGATTGTGAACTTTCCCCTGAATTTAAAGTTTCATCTGCTCTGAATAACCAAAAACAGCTTTTCTGTTTATGGAAGAAATGGTCAGTCTTATTTAAATGATATTAAATTAATTGAAATGTGAAGTCAAAACCAACTAATCTTCTTCAGCGAGACAGTGGCCAGTATAAGGATTCTGGTTATTTTCCTTTGAATTTCCCAACTTCTGTACAAATGTTTAATTGAATCAGCTGAACTTTTTAAATGTCCCATACATGACTGAAAAACTGCAGTAGCTGAAATAACAGTTACTTCACAAGATTTATTTAAAATTGCTTTAAATGCATAGACATACAGATAATCAAAGTAGAATTAATATAACACAAAAAGGGAATGAAAAGAACATTTATAGTATCTTTGAGATGTAGGTTATGTTTTTGTCTGTTTTCCTCACAAAGGGAATTTTAAAACTGTTCTAAAGTTTCTAAAATATTATCAACTGGTTTCTTATTTAGGCTACAAATCTAGTAGCCGCAGAGAGCATTAACATTTATCTTAAATCACATTTCTGGTCACCTGGACCGACATTTTAGACTGCACTAACAAATAAAGGAGATAATTGGGCTTTAGAGTTTAGACGCACCATTTAAAGTTAAATGGGAATTTTACAGTGGAGTAAAAATGAAACTGGAAATGAAACTAATTTGAGGTCTGAGAGTAAACCAAAACTAAATAAAATTAAGATCTTTTATACAAATACAATGCGATGGCTTTTCAGTTAGCTATTGAATTAGCTACTCAAGCTGCCCTTAATAGGGTCAACAAGGGATTTAATAAGAAGAGTACTTTCTAAATATACATATTTAGAAAAGAAAAGCGTGTGTAATGTGTAAACACAGGTTAAAGTAGTTGTACTGTGATGTGTCTTTGTGTTTTGACCCTTTACTGCTGTGGTTTTTCCATTATTATGGTTGCACACCTTTCACAGAAAAGTTCTCGTCATAACTTTTCCCATCGTGACTCTGAACCTTATTCAGGCTCTATGTAGACAAAACAATCAGGCAACATGCCAGCCTAATGTCACGGCAAAACAAAGCTTAGAGTTTCCATTTTATTTTGCCAGCACTTTTATTGAGGTTTACTTATGATGCACAAGGGGGCTGAATTGTTCACGGCTGTTGATGGATACACTGGAATTTAAACTGTGACCTTTCGGTTTCCAGCAGCCTCTCTAAATCCTAAAGAAACCCTGCAACGCTGGTTTGTTTGATGTGTTTTCACCCCTCGCAGAGCACCTGAAAGGGAAACAAATGATTTCCATTCTAGTTTTAATCATGCATGTGCCAGACTCGGAGTTCAGGCAATTCTTCCACTTCATTGCTTTAATGAAAGATGAATTATTTCTGTGGTTGCATTAAACACCCATCCATATCAGCTGTGTCTCATGACAAACGGTAACTTATGTCTTTGATACCTGGAGGGTGATGAATGCGGGCTAAAATGAATGGTTTCTTGCCAGAACAAGATGCACATGCTCTTTGAAAAAGTGAGGCTTCATCCAAAAGTGGTTCCTAGGATGAAGGGGGAATGTTCGAGGCACTCCAGCAATTTCCTTTGCCAACAAAATTACTGAACTATGAGTTCTTGGCAACTTTATGCACCTAGTGTAATGACACCTCTTTACTTGTCTCATCCTATTAACTTGTCACATACTCTAGTGCACCTTCTCATGTTATTCGCCAAAGTTCACAGTCTGCACACTATATTGCGGACCATTTTAGGTAATATACTGAATGCCCAAAAGGCATGTTACAAGAACTTTGTTATGTGATCCCGAGTTCTTGTTTTTCTTTCATTTGAAAATGATCCAAACCGCTGCACACTAATTACTGAAAAGGACAGAAAGAAACAATATGCTAATCCAGAGATACTACCTGGAAAGGGCTTTCTATCCCAGCAGTCTTTGGTAAATATCCCCACCGCGGTGCATAAATAAAACTGCTTACCGGTGTCTTCTGGGGATGCATGCTTGGCGTATTTATTTATTCCAATTGGATCCGTCCTAAAACCTTCATTCCTGCCACAGGCAAAGTGCGCAGAGGTAAACAAGGGCAGCTCAAAGTCTTTGCATATGTCCCCCTTCTGTGCGACTTGATGAATCTGTTGTGAAGGTGAATCTTGGTGGCATTACGTGCTCAGACTTTAAAACAAATGGCCACTGCATAAATTAAACTTCATGGGTCACAAAAATTTCTTAATCACTAACATCAAGTTATTATTGTTGTAAAATATATAGTGTAGATATGTAGATGCATGGATTTAGATATAAATAGCTGATCTAAACGCCCAGGTTTCCTCCCCATTGTGACTCTAGTGAAAATGGATGTCCCGAGTACGATCATATCAGGCACACAGGTGTGGGTGAGCACAGAAGCCCCACCCACCTGCTGTTCAAACCTTCTGTTTGTAAGTCCAGCAAATCAAATGAAAGATGGCTCCAAGGGAGAGAAGAGGAACTAAAACATCTTGTTTCACTCCTGTCTTCCTCCCCTCACCCCCAGCCGCTCATGGCAGATGGCTGCCCTTCCCTGAGCTTGTTTCTTCCTGTTATTCTGACGTTTTTCTTTCCCCCTGTCACCAAGTGTTTGCTCACAGGGGCTTGTTTGATTGGTGGGGATTTCTCTGTATTGTTGTAATGTCTTTACATTGCTATATAAAGCACTTTGAGGTGACCACTGTTGGGATTTAGTGCTTTATAAACAAATTGAACTGAACTGAAATTTAATTCAGAGAGAGGGTGAATTAAAGGGCTGCAGCAAGGCTCCGTTTAGGATAAATAAAAATTGTTTTGATCTGTGACTCATGCAAAGTTGTTCTAGTAGATTCCACAAATACAAATCTGGAGCTGGAAATAATCATAACAGGTCCCAGTTGGAGAAAGTAGCCTCATATTTAGACTTAATGATCATTTCATGCAAACTTTTATGGATACAGCTGAAGTAGCCAGAAAAATTCAACTTTAGCAGCTATCCAGGAGGTGCAACAGCAACTATATTGTTGATATAATGAGCTGATTTAGCAAAATTCCTCTTATAGGTAAAATATTTGACATCCAGGCCTTATAAACTAGTCATTGGCTGTGGAACAACAAATTAATATTTGATCCAAAAATGCTCCCTTTACTAGCACATGTGGAGGAAAGGTAGTAGCTATTCAACCACATAAATAACTTTGAACGTCAGTGGTACCTGGGTGTATTAAACATTTAGCTTTAATACTTATTTTCTAAAATTGGCTGAAACAAAGTCAACACTTTTTGCTGGACTGCAAGGGATATTGAGCCTGCTAATTATGTTTAGTCTGCTTCATTGACCCTGACTGTGTTCTTTTAGTTTTCATATTTTAATTCATCCAGACTTTGTAGCCACTTTCCCACAGCCTGTTATTTGTTCTTCTCACAGAGCCAGGCCCTGGCCCACTACAAGGGCACCAAACATGCCAAGAAGCTAAAAGCCCTGGACGCCCCGAAGAGTAAGCTCAAAGGCTCAGTGGTCACCAAGGAAACCGCCAACCAGGAGATGGCCAAGGGCATCAACACCTCACAGGTCCCCAACAACACTGAGAGGAAAGGTTTGTATTTTCCTGCCTGCATATTCCTAACGCAAGACCTTTGTTGCTGTTCTTTATGTAGATGGAGCCCTTCTGTTGGGAATCATCATTAAACCTCCAAGCCTTCCTATTTGGCATTTTTGATTTGCTGCACTCAACTTGTAATCACTTTAGGACCTGGATAGACTCACTGTTGATTATATCAGCCCTGTGTTGGCTGGGTTGGCAATGGGAGGGATGAGGTAGGGCCTAAATGTGCTTTTTGTGTTATCTAGTGCTGACAGGCAACAATACTTTGTGACAAAACATGTAATGCCCGCTCATTTGCATGAGATGATTCCATTGGTGCAACGTGCTGGGCAACTGGAAATCATCACATGGTAATCTGGCAAAAATAAAGAAAACATCAAGCTCAGGCACTTTGTTACGTGCACACCAGTATTCCTGCTTTTTACCTTGCAATATATTAACCAAAGCTGAAATGACTTGCACCATAACTTTCCACTGCTGTAATATCCTCTCTGATACATTACAAACAGATGTGAGATGTTTGGGCACTTCTAATGGATGAATCTAGACAATAATTTCTGGATTACACCTCACTTCCTGGTACAAAGCACCCTGTTGCTTTTTTTGCATCTTCTTCTTCTGGCTTTCTACTTTGCATCTGCCCTTATTCCATTTTTAATTTTAATTTTCTGGTTCACATTATTGTGTGCTGACTCGTGTATCTTAATATTCATCATGTTGCAGCCAGGTGGCTTTTTAAATCCAGTCATCTTGGCCAGGTGTTTAGAGTCTGGGTCTCTGTGGTATTCGTCTGCTTAAAACATGTTTAAAGGTAAACACAAACTAACTGCAACTTTCAGCGCCTGACAGGAACCAGATGTACAATATATTAAATGGTTTTATCTTCTGTGTCCCATATTGGCCCTGTGGAGGATAACGTATTTGGCACCTGAAAGCACTGCCGAGGAGCCCTGCCCTCTCTGTCTTCTGAAGCGTAATATTCCTTAAGCTGCCTATTATTATGTCATAAAATTGGCCCAATGAAAGTCTTCCCCTTCAACTGTAACAATAGAAGTTTTTTAGAGTAATTAGAAACACATTGAGCTATTCTGCTCTGGGATTAATTTCAACCTTAAACCATGTCTTCTTCCAACGTTCCAAAGTATTTAAATTAGGAGCACATTTCTGGAGTGCATTTTGCATTGTGACCTATACATATGTAGAACCTTATACAACCCTGACGCCTGAAGTTTAAAGCACCCATGTGACATGTTTTGTGGTTTTCCCAAACAGAGTTAGCCTCATCACTGCCTCACACATCTGCATTCTAACTTGCAGTTACTTTGAGATACCCTCAAAAAAGAAGCTTCCTCACTGCCCATCATTTTTAGTTACTTGACAGAGTCTGTGGGTTCTCATGGTATTCTAAGGAGCTTGGAGGGACAGTGACTGAACTTCTATTTATACCAGGTTTTTATGCCTGGGATTCTCCACCATTTGGTTGTAGAACTGAAGCTTCTCAGATGAGAGATGAAGAGTCCAGTTCAGCTTTTTTCCAAGAGCCTTAGATGATTTGACAGAGCGATTTCCTCAACTTTACGTCTCAGCCCAGAGTCTCAGCCACAACCCAACACTAATTTGAATCCCTTTCCCACACGTCAGAGGTGAGTTAAAGTTGTAATTTTTAGGGCCAACTACAAATTGTGGAACCTTTTAGCTTTTTTGTTATTATTCGTTGATGTTACATGTTAAAAACAAGAAGAAGAACATTTGATTTAAATTTTGCTTCTCAACCAGGTCACATGAAATTTGTTGATACTTTTTTAAACAACATAAACACAAAGAAATACAGATTTGAAGGCCACAATAAGTAATTTCAGAAACAGTATTGAATGAAATCTCTGTAAAATCTATAATGTAAGGATGAATGCAGGATTCTCTTCTTTATCTGGGTCTGATTTGAGTTCAAACTGGAATGAACTCGAGGATTTTGTCAGCCACGTGCTCTACAACCACATTTGTAGACCTTGTAGAAGCTAACTAACACCTAATTTTGTTGGTGCGCTCATGGAGAGCAGAGGGAGATCAAAAGGGCACAACAGCTAAAACTGAGCATTTCAGGAAAAGATTACAAATTTTTAAAAAATTTAAAAAAAAAAGAGGTGCAGCAATGTTTTTCCTCACATTGAAACATGCACATATTATAGTAGACTCACAAAAAATGAACCTGTTATTAAGCCACATACGGGCATTTTAAAGAATACTTGAGGTGAAACGTTATATAGCAATGTTTGAAAACTGTGTCAATTCTCAGGAGGAATATCCTGTGAATCTGTTTGGGGTTTGGCCCCATGATAGTCTGCGTAAGCTCCAACCCCCTCGTGGCTTTTGAATTGGATAGGTGGTTAAGAAAATGGATGAGTGGAATATCCAGGGTCCTCAAATAAGCCGGATAACAATTTTCTTCTGTATCCCCTAAAACAGTATCATAAAAGAGCATTAACAAACAGGCAGTTTAATCTTATATATTTCACATGGTCCACATCATGTGTTAGTCTTTAAGTTATATTAAGAGCTTCACACCTGGCTGCAGTCTGTCTCGTACCCCGCAGAGTTACTTAGCTACTATACAAATGTCAAACCATTAACAGAAGCAATTTGCACTCGAGCTTCCCTGAAGCCAACCCACACTGCAGTCTATCGACATTTACCGTAAGAGAGGGGATGTGATGTGATGTAATGCTAAGTCGAGCTATGACTTTGGAGGTCACACATCTGAAGGGACAGTAGTTATTAAATCTTAAATGCATTTCAGAAATTATGGCTAAATTTATAATACTTATATTATGCGCTAAGTAAATTTACTTTGAGCTAAAAATCTAAGTTTCTCGTGTATTTATGTCACAAAAGAGTCGACGCACTCTGACCAACATAGGAAACATGTTATATCTAATATTCCTAAATATTTAATGCACTGAATGTGTTTTTCCCCCCGGCTGCTGCTGAGAATTACATTTTAATTAAATAGTTATTCACTATTTACTCTTTTCATGTGAACTGTGGGAAGTTCATATTTAGTGGGAGCTTTGAGCATTCAGGACTCAGCAATTAAGCAACTGGATTTGTAAGAAATCAGGTTTTACAGAAGAGTTTTTGTGATTAATAACAGTAATGGATTACCACTATTCATTCGCTCTCATATTCACACACTGGTGGAGGCAGCTACAGTTGTAGCCACAGCTGCCCTGGGGCAGACTGACAGAAGCGAGGCTGCCATATCGCGCCATCGGCCCCTCTGGCCAACACCAGTAGGCGGTAGGGTAAAGTGTCTTGCCCAAGGACACAACGACCAGGACAGAGAGCCCGGGGATCGATCCAGTTACTGATGCGCTTCCCAACCCCCTGAGCCACGGTCAGGGGGTTACCCTGAAGTTACTTAAGAATACACAATAGCAGATATATATGTTTGAAAATAACGTTTACAAAGTTAAGTTGTGAAGCATCTCCCGTCATCTTTTGCTTCCATCGAATTTTTAAATGTCATCTTGAACGAATCCCACATTAGATAATGAATTCATCAACATGTAATTTTGACAAACATTTCGACTTAATTGCTTGTCATTTTTGTCCCCACTTTTATTTCATAACACAATTTTTCCTCTTGAGCATTTCTGTCAGTCATTCAGGACAAACATGGCAGCGGCGGTTATGCGAGTTATCTGAGTAAAGCAGCAGACAGAAGCACTAAAGCCCCGTTGATGAAATGTCACAATGAAACGTGTCTTCTGAAATGTAATGGCCACTGAGGAAGAATTAAACTGTAAAATAAACAATCTGGAATTTTAAAATAGACACAGCTGGAATCAACATGAAACAATGGACTGAAATAAGACGAGGTTGTCTTTAAACACTGATTAGTTATGTTGTTCTTTTAATTCGACAATAAGATTTAATAGACTGTATCAGTAGACCACTTGTGATTATGGAGCCGTCTTTGGCTCATGTGATTGTGGAAAAGCTATTATTTATTCATTTTTTGTATTATACACTAGCATCCAAAAGTTTAGACATGCTAATCTGTGCAGTGAGTCCAATCTCTTGACTTTATTTATCATCTCTGTACATGACTCTTCATGTTTATCCAGCTGTAAAAACGTGTAACCTAAATTTTACCAATTGTTTTCATATTTTGTCAATTAAAATGTCCATAGCTACCCACGTTCTATTAGTTTTGATATACCTCAACACTGGTGGATCACATGGATGTATACAAATAAATGGCTGGTCCTGAGTCCCTCTAGCTGTGGATTCCTAATCCACAAAAAGAAAATCCAGGGAGGAAAAACAGAGACTTTAACAGTGTGTTTGGACAGAGTTGTGTGCTAATGCTGCTGACTTCCTCTCACGCTTGAACCACAATGAGAAATTAGCAAACAACAGAAAAAAGTAATGTGGTGAGATGTTTCCAGAACAAGCAGAATATTGTTTTTACAGACCTAAAGGTCGATTGCGATGTGCAGCTGAGGAAAACAGAAGAGCTTTGCCCTCAACATTAGTAGTTCAGTAGTAAATATGGCATTGCAGAGTAGTCTCATGTGGTTAATGATCTTAATTATTTACACCTATTAGTGATGTTGATAGGCTAATTCATACTTAATAGGCTGTATCACCTTCATTATAAGGCCCAAATAAATTTTGTGGCTCCGACATTTTTTTGGTCAAATTGGCTCCAAAACACAAACAAAAAAGACTTTTTTTTATTGTAAAGTTGCTTTTTGAAGTAAGAGCAGTTTGATAATTTGTAATATTTATCACGTATGCTTGTTGAAGACCACCTTAGCCACATTAGCCCGTTTCCTTGCTGTGCGTTTGTGTCCATCATTGTCTAACATCATCAAAGTCAGTGTGTTTTTTTTTCTGTGAAGTAGAAAATGACCCTGTAGAAAGTCATTTAGAAGTGGCACATCTGTGATTCATTCTTTCTTGAAAATGAAAAGATGACTTCTAATTTACCTCCTCAAGCCCTGCTACACAGCATATCAAACCAATATAACTCAATCTGACTGAAATATTTCCAAAGATACAGTAAGTTAGCTATGCAGCGACGGTGATTGAATATTTTTCTATAAAATCATACAGCCTTTAGTGGAAAAAGCTGATAGATGTGAAGACATTCAGACCTTAAAGGAACAGTTCCTCCTGAAAAGCCATCTGGATTGCTTTGATGTCAGTTTTGCAGATATCTCTGTAATGGTCGCCTTCTCTTGAATAAGATTAAACTAAATATCATTTATGTTGCTGTGCTAAAAGTTGCAACAGTAATAAAACCAAACAAAAAGAAAAAAACTAATTTGAAAAGCTGATACAGTTAAGCCACAAAGTTTGCAGATTTCTGAGGTCTTAATCTCTGCAATGAGCCGTTTTCCCCCACGACCCCAGAGTGAGAACTGCAGTACTATGCAAAAGAAAGTGTGCATGAACAGTCTCATGTTCCCGACACTGAGACACGATGAAAGCATCGATGATGGCTCGCTGACGTGAGTTGTCCTACTAATGTTCGCCAGCTGTACACTTTTTTTGCGCTAGCTGAAAAGAAGTGTGCAGCTGGTAGTCATCAGAAAGTTCTTCAAACTTATATACGTTGTGCTTTGAACATCACAAGGCAAACATCCTTCAGTTGCATTATATTTAAGGGAAGAAAGGGATCTCTAAAAACTGGCCAACCGACACTGAAACAATTTAAAGCGCGAAATAGCGCTGCACGCCAGAGGGAAAAGCACGTTTTCTTGAGATAAAAAAATTAAAAATAAAAAGGCCAAACAACAAAGGTAGGGCTCAGACATTGACCTCCTCCCACTGCACCTGAACTGAGATACTCATCTGTAATGGATTCTACACAGCTCTGACATTAAACTTACACTCAAGCCTGGGGAAAATTGTAAACACATTATACACAGACAGAGACCTCTGGGACCTTAAACAACAAGCTGTCATAACCACACAGACAAATGGCTATTAATCATTTCAATGCCCTTAAAAAAAGAGAGGGGAGAAAAAAACAACAACTATATTTCTATACAGCATCTCACGATCATATCTACAGCTTGTGGGGGTGGTGGTTTGTCATAAGTGGCATGGGGTAATGAATATTAATGTACTCAGATGTCAAAAGAATTAATTGTCGAGGCGGGTAAATGCTGCATTATCTGTAAGGCTGAAGTATTTGATGGTATATCAGGGTCACAAAGCTGGCGCTAATGAAATGCCGAGATCGCAGAAGAGTAATGGCCGTGGTGAGAGTCGGTGGAAAAAGGGAGGCAGAGCTCGGTGCACGTTTGCAGAGTGGGCTTTCAATTAGATTGTTTTGCTCTGTTAACTACAAGTGGAAAAATATATGATTTCCATTATAATTTCAGTACAACAGATCCATGGTGGAAACAATGTAATCTGATTGCTCATTTGTGTTTGGTAGAAATACATCTGATTGCAAGTGTTCTGTAATGAGAGCTCTGCAGTTGGGTGAATATTTGATTAATGCCGAGAGTTTTTTACTGTTTTGTTTTGTTTGCGAATACAATATGAAACTTTTGAAGCTGGTTAAACTTGTCGACTTATACACCGGGTTATTTTTTTACAGCACCTGTTCTTCATGTTCCTGCCTGTCGACCACAAACTTTAAATAGCAGGAAAATGAGGAGTCAGAACTGAAAATCTTCACCCTGCAAGAATTTTCCAAAAAAGGTCCATTTTCAGTTTTCTCCCTCCTTGATATTTCTCTCCTCTGCCCCTATTTCTCGGGATTCCTCTGACCCAGAAATTGATCTCACTGCTCATCTCAAAGGATATCTCAAATCCAAAAATGCATCTCAAGGAGAGAGGAGGCGTGCTGAAGGAGCTATGAGCGTGGATGCATAAAAGACATCACGCACAGCTGGAATATACAAATAATAGTGGGAGGAGGACTCCACGAACAACCTCTGCATTTGTATTCATAAGCTGTTTTTGCCATTAACATCATTTACTGCAAAAATCACACTTTCCTCCCTTCACCTTTGGTGCGCGTGTGGGTGGGTGTTAAAACAAAAATCTGTGATATCCGTCACATTCTGCCATGTTGTGGATTTAATTAAAAATAAGCTGCAGTAGGCTTAACAAAACAACAGGTAATGCAGCTGTGGTCCACATCACATTTAATTGACACTGATTTAAACTGACGACACTGCAATAAACGCTCCGCTCTCCTCTTATGTCATCCTGGAACTCCTCTGCTTCTCAGGTGGGCGGGACCAAAAGTGTCAGTGTTTCTGATTGGCTAACATGATAAAGGACTTCATCCCTGCCTGCTGGTTTTGCGTGAAGTTAACACAAGTTTCAGTTGTGTCATGTGAATTAAGATTTTAGCAGTAAGTAAAAGTAACTAACCCCTTCTACATACAGATGAGGACAAAATAATTAGCCTCCCTATGAAATTTAAATATTTTCCAAAACATTCCTGTTTTTGTTTTTTGTTTTTTAACAGAGCAAGTGATTTTTAACACAACATTTCTAAAAACACTAGTCTTCTTTAAAAACATAAATTATATCTGTGTGCACACAATGACAGAATTAGAAAAGAAAAACAAAACATAACATAAATCAGTATTATTAACTTTTTTACTGATCGACACAACAAACCACTGCTGTGATTTCATTGTATATAAACTTCAGGAAGGGTTTGAGCTGTCACTTGAAATAAATCAGTTTAAAAATAAGAAAAAAAATGTTAATTCTCACAAAGCAGGAGATATAGACACAAAGTTATCACAGCGTTTCCAGTTGTTAAGAAGTAAGAAGTATCGTCAATAAATTCAAAGAGAGCCACGCTGTACAGAACAAACCTGGCAGAGGAAGGATGTGAAAAATTTCAAAGATTCTGGAAAGAAAACTAGTGAGAGATGTGTCTAAAGACCCCAGAACAACTGCCAAGACACTAGTGAATGACACAGCCAAGGCAGGGATTGTCATCTTAAAAAAGGAGAATAAGTAGAACCCTGGACCAAGGAAAACTGCACATTTGCAGAAGAGACACCTTCAAGCTATACTAAAGTTTGCTAAGAACAACCTGGAGAAAGGTTATGCAAAATGCATAATGATTATGCATAATGTAAGCCGGTCTTTGGGTGGACAAAACAAGAGCTCTTTGGCCACAGAGACACTGCCAATGTTTGGAGAAAGAAGGGAGAGAAATACAACCCAGAGAACACTTTCGCCTCAGGGAAGCACGGTGGGGGGAATATTACCCTGCAGGGAGGCTTCAGTGCCTCTGTAACACGGTAATCTCATGACGGTGGACAAAATCCTAAAGGAAGACGGAAGTAAATATTCTGAAAGAAAACCTCAAGCAGTCAGTGACCCAAACTGGCTTTGGGTTGTTGTTCTGGTGTCCAACACAACAGCGACCCAAAACATTGTTGACTGACCTGCACAAAGTCCTGACTTTAATCCTTATGAAAGTCTTTGAGTTGAACCGAGGACAAAGAACCATGATATGAAACCATCCAATGTGGAGGAGCTCAGAGATTTGCCAAAGAAGAATGGGCCAGGATTGTTCCGGAGACGTGTGTGAGACGACTGCAGGCTGTTATCCAGCAAAGAAAATAATTCTGTCATCAATCTGTACGCACTAAACCCTGAGAGCATCGGGTTTCTTCATCCTTCAGCATGTAAGAAAATATTCCTTTTAAACACAGTGCAATAATTCAACTGCTAATTTTAAATTAGGTCAGGTTAACCAATGTTTAGATCTTTCTAAAAACTCTAAATATTACACTGAATTACTGTGAAATTGCAAAAGCATGTTTGTATATTTAGTGATTATAATTCATTGGTTTAGCTAAATGTATTTGCAGTTTAGGGATAACATTTTCCAGACTTTTTGAAAGCCTCTCTAATAACCAGAGCAAGCAAACACCACTTAAAAAAATACATTTCAAAGAACATCAGCCTATTGTTTACGGGTCTGCTTCAAAGTGTGTACTTACATTTATAGCATCTAAATTCTTTACATCATAATGTTACTGTACCTGCATGCTCTATGAGAAGAATGTGCAACTGGACACTGTAAGATAGCAGATTAGCCAGATGACTCAGCTGCTGCCTGTCAAGTGTGTTTGTGCGCGTCTTTACACCAGCACCAGAGAGAGCAGTGGTAAAGCAAGAAAGGCAACGTGGGAGAGAGAGAGAGAGAGAGAGAGAGAAATGCCCATAGCACAGCCCGCCATCTCTCAGTTCCAGTCCAGTGCCTGAGGAAATGTACCCTGATATTAGCTATTAAAGAGCAGATTGTCAGGGGAGCCATGCCAGCACTGACAGCAGCTGTACAATGGGGCAGGCTGCAGGGAGGCAGGAGGCTAGCTCCACCGCTCTTCCACCCCACCCTGCTCTAGCCTTTGTGCATCCATGTACACGCGCAAGCTCGAAAAAAGCCTCTAACAGACGTCAGAGGCAGCAGCATACCTGATGAGCGTGTGACCAGATTGGCTCCATACCTGCGCAGCGCTGCAAACGTTCTCATTTGTGAGGTTTCTGCACGCCAACGTGTAACCACAGGAACATTCCAATAGAAATTAGATACGGATCATTTGCTTTAGAATGAAACTGGAAAGAGATGAATTCAAATCAATAACGCCTGCTGTGTTTAAGTGTCTGAGATAATCCAGCTTTTTTCCCCTTCGACAAAAACAACAACAAAAAAAAGATGACTGCAAGCACTGACGCACACTTGTTTGTAAATGCAAATTTGTCATCTTATCAGTCTTCTGTGCTGGAAATATTCAGCCTTGCTCACTTACTCACTTTGAATACTGACAAGAGGGGAGGAAAAAAATCATGGATGTCAAATGAAATTTGACAGAACTCAAGGGCCATGAGGGATTTATGTCCTTTAAATTGTGACAGCATATAATAAGGCCCAATCATTTTAATTAAAGAGCTTAATCCAGCTTCATTGAGGAAGGTAATCAGATCTCTGGGGAGTCTTGTGACTGCCCGAAAGCTTAAACAGGGCGGAAAGTTTTCCGAGCCACGTTTCTCCTCTATCGCCACAGGAAATGTCAGGGGAGTCGGGAGAGGTTGGGGTACAAACAGAGGAAAGAAAAGAGGCTGTGTCCTGTCTCGAAGGGTCACGGCTTCTTTCCCCATCTGCCTTTTGCTCAATTCTCTTTATCATTGTTGCCTTCACCACTCTCAGCCTCTCAGATTCTCCCTCTTTAATTGTGTCCTTTACTCGATTGCTCCCTTTTAATGTTATCTCTTTCCTCTCACCTTCACACGCCCCTCTATCTACCCCCGTCTGTCATTCGTCCTCCTTCTTTCACACACTTTGTCTCCCATTGTTTTGGTCTCACAGGTTGCTTACTTTTCTCATTTCACTTTGTATTTCACTTATTTTTCTCTCGCTCCAACTCAATCTTTCTGTGTCTTCAGCCCTTTTGTTTCTTCTCCCCTTCTTTTACCTGGACCTCAATATTTATCTCTCTCTTTCTCTCCCACATACCCTGCCCGGCTCGCCCTTACCAACTTTAGATTGATCACAGTCATTACCTCCATTAATGAGATGGGATTGAGTTCTTAACTGGGCCTTGCACAGCCAGTTAGGTCACACTGACTGGGGATATGGATTACAAGAGGCTTCCCGGAGAGCAGGGCGTCCTAGGCCAGCCAAAGTACACTTTAATCACCTGGTCCTCGAACAGCAAATGGCTCTTTAATGACACCGTGGTAGATGAGTTCACCCCAACACAAGGGCAAATACATGCATGACTTAACATGGGATGGGCTCACCAACCAGCTTCTATAGGAAGCAGATGAAGAAGAACCTCACAGATTTCCTTTGCATTTTTATCAAACGTTAATGGTTAAATATATCCACGAGCTATAATTCACACAGCTAAGTAAAATTTAATGTATCGATGGATTTGATTAAGTAGGCTTAGCATAAAGACTGGAAGCAGGTGGAAACTTCTATCATCTGTGCAAATTAAAAAATATGCCTAACAACATCTTTGAAGCTCACTAGAAATGAGCCAACCCAAAGCTTTCAATCCTAAATGAGATATTATGTTTCCCCAGGTATGGCCACTCAAGTATATTGGTGTATGTTTTAGCAGTGTTTTTATTTTCTATGGAGAAAATAACATTGTATGTGATTTATGTACTTGAAAACACATCGCTCTTATTTTGAAAGTTCAGTTGCTGCTAAGTAGATAGCCCTGGCCAATAATATCTTGTGTTACTCTACCAATTGTTGCGGTAGCATTAACCTGGGGCTGCACTCCAGAGCCGCTGTTCCTAAAGGAAGCTTGCATGTAGTAAAATGTAGTCTCTCTAAGTGGAGGTCCATACCAGCCAGAACCTGCACCAGGTGGAAAACCACTGACTGAGCTACACATTGCTGCAGAGCAGAACCAGGACTATAACAATTCACAATGCTGGAAGTGAAGTTCATCTGCAGGATTAAACACTCACTTGAGAAGCAAGTGATACTGACCTTTCACACAAAGCACTTGGCAAGTAAAATATTTGCTGAGGAGAAGCTTGTGAAGAGAAACACAAACAAAATACATCTGTGGAAATCGCTGAACATCAGCATCCTCACCTCATGAGGAAGTTTTGGCTTTACTTTTTCTCCTACATCTGAACAACACCCTAGTGGTTCTTTAATGTGGTGTTTACTGATGTTAGCAAGCTGACACTCACCATTCACTACCTCATAATACTGGAACTCTATAAAGGAGCGCTTTATCTCGTGGAAGCTAATTATTTCCCTCTGCTTGAAGCCGCTGTTTTAAACTATACCAAACAGATCTGTCTCTTTACCAACTTCACAAAGAGAACTGATGTCTCTCTGAGGTATCAAAACACAAGGATGTTGCCAAAATGTTGAAGTTTTGTTCAACAAAAGCACCCTGCAAAGCTGTTCATTAGCCTGTCAGTTTTCTGACTGATACAGACATTTATTCTCCTACGATGATGTTACTTCTGATACACGAAGGACAAATCCCCAGTATAGACCCGAGTATCTCAGATTCTGGTGGTGCATCTAGTTCAGCTCTCTAATTGTGAGAACCCCTGCCAAAATCAGTTAAATGATAACTCACAGGCATAGAATTGCTGGCTCGCAAGAATACTAAAACCTTTACGTGAACTTGTTTTGAAACTGCACTCAGACTGCTCACCACGCCATTGAAAATCTGCCCAGAGAAGCAGGTGTGATGGCAGACTTTTGGTAGCTGGTGAGCGCAGCGAGGCTGCCCGAGTTAATCGCTGTGATTTCAGGTTGTTTTGACGCTTGGCATACCCAAGCGGACTGGGAGAAAGTGGTGGGTAATTGCAGGGGGCAAAGAGGTCGCTTTTCTGCTCTGCTTGTGGCATAAACATTACTTATCTGGACTGGGAGGGTCAGCCATATCATAAATAGTTAACTAATTAATTATTGTTCTTGTAGTAATGGCTTGATGGGATGCGATGTAAAGCCACATTCATGCTGAAAATTGCTGTTAAACCAGTTGAAGTTCCTCGTGTTTAATTTAGCAGCGGATGCCCTTACTCACACTACTCCAAAGGGATTGTTTTGTCTCCTCCCAAGATCGACTTTTTCTTCTTTGACAAATTAATTACTTTTTTAGGTATGGTGGTGTTTTGACTGTGCTGTGATTGACAGGACTGGGTAGATTTTCTCGCCCTTGTATAAAGTCTGCTTCACTGAAAATAGGATATACACACAGCTAATTGGTGAAGTTATTTCCCCCTATCAAGTTGAGTTTAAATTTTTAAGTAAATGTTTAATTTAAGTCATGTTTATAACTGCAGAACCTGGAAATTATAGTCTTTTAATACCAGATGTTCTTCCTTAAATCATTCTGCAGGCATCCAAAGCATCTACTGACATAACAGAAGAGTTTAGATATCCTCACGTGCACACTGTGCCATGCTCAAAAATGTGAAGTTAGTATAGTCGGCAAGCAATAGACTCTAACCAGGGTATCTATTGAGATCTGAGAGGACAGATCAGATAAAAGAACTGCAGCAACACAAAAGTGATTAAACTGCTGAAAATCAGCAGCTTAAGTCAGTATCACTTAGCTATAATTAATCAGTGGCACTTTTATCATTTAAACTTTATTCATGAAAAAATTGTATAGTAATTTATAAGTATTGGTTGTATAAGACTCTTATCTGATGTCTAAAGATGTTAAATATGTTTAAAATACGATGTACACATGTTTAACAAACATGTGGTGGCAGCACGGTGGTTAGCATTGCTGCTAACGATGAAAGAAGGTTGTGGGTTTGAATCCACCTTTTGGCTGTGGCCTCTCGTTGTGAAGTTTGCATATTCTTCCCATGCATGTGTGGGTTCTCTCTGGGCTTCCTCCAACAGTTAGTGGGGTCGGATTATAAATTACCTGTAGGTGTGAATGATTGTCTGTCTCCATGTGCTGGCCCTACGATAGTCTGGTAACCTATCCTGAGTGTGCCCCATGGTAACTAGGATAGGCTCCACTGGAACTGGATAAATGGAGGAGAATGGATAGATGGATAACTGTTCAACAAATATTTGAAGGGTAATAACAAAGTTGGAACAGGACGATCTTCATGTGTTTTAATGTTTTGTTATTTTGATACAAAGGCATCTGCTGTGATGCTAACATCTCTGATGAAGTCTCACAAGTGTCAGCTTTCTTTTTGTAGATATAGAAAATCGATATGTAATCATAAATGATCAGAATTATAATATTTCTGGCTGTCTGAGGCTAAATTTCTCCAATTCAAATCGAATCGTGGATTATATCGAATCGGGACCTTGTGAATCGGAATCAAATCGATTCTAGAAATCAGTGACGACACCCAGCCCTATGTGCCAGTGATACAAATCACATGATTGTGCACCTGGAAACTGATCCATGTTGAGTTTAACTTTCACTCATTGTTTCTTTCCGTTTACTCACTGGCTGGCTGGTTTTTAACTACTCATATGATGTCGTGATAATGGTCTCAGAATTCCGTGACCCAGAGTTTTGACTAAACACTCGACTAACAGTATTATTTGATGCCCATGCAGTGAGAACAGGCTCGAATGTAATTCTTATTCTTTCTTAACAGCGCCGATCAAAGACATACTACAAAATGAAATTCATAAAATAATTTGATTATACAAAATTAAATAGAAATAAAAAAGTAAAATTCTTATAATTTAATTGTTAATGCTGTGATGGATTGGGTGTACCAATGATAGCAGCTCAACCCATCACCCATCCTCCTGCAACCCTGAATTGGATTAGAGGTTCACAGAAATTAATGGATAGATATTTGTTAACAGCGAAAGCTGCAAGCGATGCGCATCTAAATGATGTTCTGCGTGGCTTTTTGGAAAACACTATTTCAAAAATGAGTGACTGCTTTGAATTTTGCGGGGTGTTATTTATAAGTGAAGGAGTCTGAAGAGTGTGAGATTGATAAGCAGATTGGTTCTGAGTTGTCAGCGGCTCGGTTAGACTGCCAGGGTAAAGAAAAAATCCAGTCTCAGGCAAAGCTTTTAGTTTCAGTGTCAATCTGTCAGTCACGAGCTGATCAAAACCAAAGAATGAGATCAAAGGTCTGAGCAGCTGTAATGAGTTTCAAACAGTGTACGGCTTCAGAGCAGACGCCCGAGAAAAAATAGCTTCAATGTGTTCTCATCTCACGGCGTCAAATACCGCCCCGGCATGTGACTGAAGATTGCCCTGTCATTTGTTGGTTCTCTTTAGGCGCTGAAAGCTGCTTGGCTGTGTGTGGTTCAGGTTGAAATGTGATCTTTTATGACATTAAATCTGCTCAGTGGAAAAATAACATGTTTACCCACGGTGCACTGTTGTGCAGGAACAATGCTAAGAAGACGCAAGCAGCTTTTACAGAATGGCAGATTTGGCACCATGGAAACAAGAACGCGCCAATAGTTTTCGTAGGATACTGAAATGGCGTGGAAGTTGAACACCAGCAGAAAATGGCTGACTGGGATGCTACACTAAGCATTTTTCCTTGTAAAATAGGAAAGATGATTTCTAAAGCTCTGAATCCAGAAATATAAAATTAACTTTCCTACTTTTTTTTTTCCTTTCTTCAGCAAGATCAACAACAATCTTATAAATCCCCTATTTTGCTCTAAATCCCCTCATTTTGTTCATTTTTCTGTAAAATTAGGAGGAAATGCAACACAGCATTGTAAAATTAGAGGCTTTTCTCTGCACAGTGTTCAGTTGGTGTGCAAAAACCCTGTTAGTAAGGTAATGCTGTCAGGTGCTTCAGGATTGAGCAGATTCTCAGATGCTTTCCTGCAAAAGTGTTCCAGGCATGTTCAAGGAGAAGAAGAAAAGCCTTCAGGCAGCAAACACCCCAAGGACTACACATCCCAGCAAGAGCTGAGAGATGTGGCTCAGGGGAAGGAAATATTGGCCACTTTGCTTTGCTGGCTGCCACTTTGGACAACTGTGAAAATGTGGAGAAAAGTGGTTGGATGAAGCATTTATTAAAAAAAAAAAATCACAATTTTAAAAATAGACGTTCCTTGTGGCTGTGGAGAAGTAGATTCATGGAGTGGTCTGTGTTTTTGTTGGTGGTTCAGAGAAGACAGACATGCTGCATGAATACAGTCAATGCCAGGAAAATTAGTGCGGTTTCCAATCAATACTTTAATGGACAAAAGTGTACTGTCTAAAATTTACAGTTAGAAACCATTCAGCACTCACTAATTATACGCAGTATTCACCTGATGCAATCATTTTAGATGTAAAGCATATAAAGCTCTGTTGCTGGAGGTCTGCTGCTTTCAACTCTGATATATTTTGTAACCTTTGGCTTGAGCGATCTCAGTCACGATGTACGTTCGGAGAGTTTTGTGGCGCCAACTGGCGACATCTCCACTGGGATAAATAAGAACCATATATAATGGCCCACAAAAATAGCATGACATAATTCACTATTGATTTGCTCTCCTGGCTGGCTGATCTTCATTTTGTGACACTGGAGTGCGGGGAACTGTGAGGCATTGGCATCGATCAGACGGAGCCGCCAAGGCAAAATTTCATTTTCGCAGATGTGGCAGCAGTCTTCTGTATTCCATACTGTGACACGTGGTGTTGTTTTAGGAGTCAAATATATTGATCTGCTGCTGTGTTTGTTCCTAAAAATATCAGACATGTCTTTCAGCAGCCTCTTTGTACACATTAATGTGAGCTCTCATACAAATAGCAGATTAGAGGTGCGACTGCTTGCATAGTTTGTTTCATATTTATGTGCCTGATCTGGCATGTAATCAGTAATCGCCTGAACAACTCATCTTGGAGCAATTTTAACACCTTAGAAATCAGATCTTCTTGCCTTTGGTCTAGAAAGTCATGTGTGTTCTTTTGAGTCTGATTGTACGGCTTGAATCAGTTTTTGTGCCGATGAAGTAAACATTTTATTTTAAACTTTAATACTTTCTTTCTTTTGCTTTAGTCTTCATTTTATACTTAAGTTTTTCCATGTTCAGAAGAATGTGGTATATTTACAGTGTTGGGCTGTACTAATATAAAGCAATAAAATTTATATTCCTGGTTACTGAGCTTAGAGACTGTGGTGGAGGTGTGGTCCCTGGCTCAGCTGCAGGGGAGGGGTGGTACAGAGACCTTAAGCGGGCGGTGCCGGGAAGGCAGGTGAGGCCACAGGTGGTGACGATCTGCTTAATAAGACGTCTCTTTTCTTATAGTGAAGCCGGAGACTGGAGCAGGAGATGTGTGTGCCGAGACAAGCTGCGAACAGAGAGGCTCAACCTGTGAAAGTGCTATTAAAAACCCATAATCGTAACAGTGTGTTGGGTCCGTCTTTACAGAGACTAAGCTAAAAACAACCAGAAGAGCTGACTGTGTAAATCAGAGACATCAAACTTAGTCCTTCAGAGCTCAATTCACTCCTTTGAAAATTTTTAATCTAGTCTGTATATCACTTTATGTTTTGGTCCCCCTAATTGTAAGCACACCCTGTATATGAAAAATGGATATCAGTTCCACATGTAAAGAGTGAAATCATTTGGCAGCAGTGGATAACTACTGTGTTTGCAAAAAGAATGATCATAAAGAAGTCTACGGCTCCTTTGATCTGTAACCTCAGTAAACACTTGATCGTCTTTTGTTCTCGTTGATTCTTCATCATGTAAACATGATAATGACGTTGCTCATCGACAGGCAAATCTTCTGATTAGCAAGGCAGCACCTCTCCTCAGTCGGATCCTCTCCGTACTCCTGATGCCTTGTTTTAACAAGCTAAGATAGCAATAGCAAAAAAACATCAGCTCAAAGTTTCAAAAATGTAACAGAGCAAAACAGTGTGCGACAGCATGGTTGCCAAATCCATCTTTTATATGCAGTCTGTTGTTGTGGACATCAGCAATATCTACCACAAAAGGCAGGAAAAAGGGAAAGGTGATTTCAACAGGTACCCAAACGCTTGTCCAAAAATTCGGGTTATTACCTCAAAATAGTGTTAGAGTTGGTCTGAAAGTTTCTCACTCCAAATGCTAAGAAAGTAACACAAAATCCACAAAAAAATAAATAAAATTTGCAATAATCCCACATTTTGACCAAAAAAAAGAAAAGAGAGAAACAAGAACAAATGTTTAGTGTTGGAAATAAGCTTCGATTGAGAAACAATATTCATTCCTGAAAGAGTGATGTATTTTCTATGACACATCTCTGTTTTGCAGGAACACAATCTGAGCCATCATATTAATGTTCGAGGTTTTGAAAAAACTGACTACAGCACAATATGAGATTCAGCTCAGATGAAGCGATGGAGCAAAAGGCAGTTTAAATTTTATGAGCAGTCCATTTTAGTGGCAGAAGGCTGCATGGTACATATAATCTATGTAATCAAAGGTCTTTTTTTAAAAATAAAATGTACCACACAGAGTTGTCATGTTCAGGCCTGTGAAACAAACTGTGTAAAACTTTCAGACACACACGCAAGAACAAAATGAAAAGATTCTCTGGTTTGCTTTACACCTGGATGGATGGATGCATTTGGTTTAATAAATGACCCAGGAGTCATATCCAGGCTGGTGTGTTGTGAGTTGGCTGTATGGTAGCCAACTTGTATAATTGTAATGAGAACGCATTATCATTATTTTGCTTGACTGAATGATATAATGGCTAAACAACTTTAGGACTTCAGTTGCGTTTACTCTTTCGATAAAGTTAAAGCAAGTCAACAAATGTCTGTGCCTTCATGTGATTCTTATTTCCCACTGTGGCCTTTAGTGAAACTGAGGTTGACACCCTTGTAAACTGTTACACATTCCCTCAGCTATGAAGTTCACATCTTGTCACTTTCATTCATCAGTTAAAATCTCTTTTTGTTTTATCCTTCAGGGCACTATTTGTGTTATCATGTCAGAGTCTCCAGTGAGTGTGATGGTGTTTTTCTGAGAGAAACACTAGTACAAGTGACAAGAGCAAGTCTGATGGCTGCCATTTGAAACTCTTGCACTTGCGTTCTGTGTGTTACTGGATGGTGATGCACATGCATCAACTTGCACAAGTGTTTGGAAGTGCACGTTTCCATTCTGTTTCATGACAGATGTCTCGAAACCGAGCAGGGTTTATGTTGCCAAAGTCATGTTGCCACGTTTATCTACAGTATATGTTTAAGGCTGTTGTGACTGTGGAGCTGTTGCTTTCGGTGCAGTTTGTTTCTCCAAGTTTTAGCAACAAAACATGTGTTTGTAGCTTCTCAACCGCTCCGTATGTGCTGATTTTGCAAAATGACGTCTGTCTGCTCCCAAACAACGAACATGTCTGGATGGAAAAGCTTTTGGATGTTTGTTTTTCAAGGATCCGCTTGTATATAGTTTGTACCGTTCAGCTTTGTTTATATAATTAATAGAAAAAATAACTTGATCTGAATCCAGCCATCATAAGCCATCATTTCCAAATCTCGGCTTTCATGAATTGAATATACTTTGAGGTTTTAGAACTAAAAGCTGGCATGCCCCAAAAACAGACCATGTTGGAGTCTTGAGCTGGCAAAGCAGGAGCAAGTAGGGGGAAGAAGCTGGAGTAACTGGTGGAGAGTGGACGGGCACATGAACGGTGTTGTTTTGGTGTGAGACTGGAGCGGGCAGTGAGCTGTGAAGAAGGACGGAGCCAAGTTACAACTAAGAAAATCTTTATAAAAGGGCCAGGAGTTGCTACCACACCGGTGATGCAAACAGTTTGGCAGGAAGTGAGTGAAAGGAATATAAACACTGCAGCTTGATGAGTACTTGATTGAAGCCATGTGCGGCAGTCCTGGTGCCGGTGGAAGAAAGCCACACCCAGGGCTGCACACAAACACTGACCTACCTTCTCAGATTGTGCATCCTTGATTCCTTTCCTCACCTCATCTCTATGTGTGTTAGTCCCTCTCATCAAAGACTCAGTAGTGGAAGAGATGCAAGGAGAGAGGAGTCGAGCTTTAGCACGTTTAACAAAACGAATTGTGCTAGCTTCAGAGACATCATTTTAAAGTGATTCAGGTGAATCTATTAAATATGACGTGCGGCTCATCTACACCATCTACCACTGCGACTAGCACTGTTCATGTCTGAATATAATTAGGCCTGCCATGAATGAAATTCACAGCGTGGCTAATTGTGACAAGAAGATTGAGCTGTGATAAATTCATGTTCTTAATTTATAAAACACACATATGGCCTCGACACACAAACAGTGAAGGGCAGACAGTTTGATTACACAGCTGATCATCTTAAATACCTGAAACAGCTCATGAATACATATCTGCAGAGTCCCCCTCTCACCGTGGTTTTTAGATGCAGCTTTTTCCATTTGCAATATGATACAGATGCCTTGCCTTCAAGTATCAGTCAATACTAGTGCTGAACTAGTTCCAGTTTAATGAGTTATGAAATATTGTTAGGAGTTAGGAGATACTCTAACAATGTATCCATAGTTTGTGTATATTCTGCAAAGGGTGTTATCCTTAAGGATGGCACACTGAGACTGATTTCTGGCTGGACACGGCACGCAATAGGATAGAGAAAAGAAACAAAGCTCATGAACATAGAAAAGGAGAAGAGAGAGAGACAGAGGCAAAAAAAGTAGGGCAGCACTGCAGGCATGGGCTGCATAGCAGTGTACAGCAGTACCTCTTTTACTTTAGATCAATATTTCATGTTATGTTCTTTAATAAAGCAAACAAATAAAAATAGAAATGATCCCGTGAAGTCTCAATAAAAACACATTAAGCCACCTGTTGGGTGAACACCACATGAATAAAACATTTCTGTCCGTGAATGATGGATGGAGCAATATGATTCAAATCAAAGACATTTCTTTGTGTGATTTATTTCTCCCTACAGATGGCCTCCCTGGAACAGCGCCCCTAGCGCTTTCCCCTGTGCTCAGAACAGCACAACCCCTGGCATCCTTGGCGACCCCTACCACGCCGTCGCCAGCACCTGTGGCCTCGCTGACAGTGCCGAGCAGCACGGCGGCCGCAGCCCCAGAGACTACCTCAGCTGCTGGGGGAGACGAGGGGCACTCGAAGCTAGATTCCCCGTCAGAACCCGACCTCCCGGAGCCCGATGCCGAACCCGAAGCGGAGACAGACGCAGAAACGGAGGAGGAGAAAGCTCGCCGTCTTCTCTACTGCTCCCTCTGCAAAGTGGCAGTCAACTCCGCGTCACAGCTGGAGGCTCACAATAGCGGTGAGAGACGTGTGCCAAGATTTGCCGCAAACGTGGAGAGTTTGAGTGGATGACAGACCTTTTTTTTTTTCCCCCCCAAACTTGAAACAAAACAACAAAAGTAAGGTTGGCTCTGCTGTACGAATGAGGTGTTTACCTGCTGGTTGTGTTTTTCTCAGTGAACACGGACTCTGCATGATTGTTTCATTCCATGTTGTGAAATTTCCATGACAGCATCTGTGTTGAAATAATTTTTTCAGTGAGTCAGTGCTTTTTGTGGGGAAGGTTGTTATCTGCTGGGTTCCTTCAGTGTTCAAGCGTTTGTTTGTCGGTATTGTAGAGTTATCTCCGCTGTCTTCAGCAATCATTCCGGGGCTTGAAAAAACACAATTCTTCAATTATCCTTCTGTAGTTTCCATAGGAACCTTTTATCAAACTTTAATCAGGTATTGCGAGACATCCTTGCTTTTGAAAACAAAGCAGTCATTGTTTCAAACTAATTTCTCATACTGCATTCACACACAAACACACACAGACACAACACAGGGAAATGACAGTACACAGAGTCATCTTTGCTTTCAGTCTGAGGTTGTTCCTCTGCTTCTGCCTGCGATATCTTTGTTTTAAACATTGACTTTTTCATTAAAGTTTCAACAACATAAAACAGTCAAATAAAGATTTCTAAACAGTTTCTCCACCATGAAAAACACCGAACACTTACTGAAATACTCATCGGGCAGCTGGATTTCACAAGTGACCACAAAGCTCTACACGAATTCACACAAATCAAGCTTCTTCATTACAGAGTATTTGGTCATCTCATAAACATTCGACCAGCTTTGCAGCCCATTGTTGTCAACAGTATTTTTAAGCAGTTGTAAAAGCTAAAATATTCCGTTTGCTTTTGATTAAGGAAAAGTCCGTCTTTGGGTTCAGTGCTTGAGTTCAATTGGCAGTGACAGTTTTGCATAAACTTGGATCTCCTTCTTTTAGCTCTTCAACCTGTTGGATTACACCACGGAGCTACAAGAGCTGGACCTAAATATATCTGGATTAAACGAATGGCTTTCAAATAGCGGTTGCATCGTTTGCCAGAAGTTTGCCCAAAAATCATTTCAATTTGAAATGTAGTGATTTCCTGCTGAATAATGAACAGCTTAACATGCTAATTTACTGCATAAGTGCCCCATATTAGTGACATCTGTGTTGATGACTTGAGCTTCTGTTTGAGTGAAACTGAAACAAGTTCAGAAGAGTTTTTGGTTGAACCAGTGAACCAGTCTTGGCCCTTGTAGCTAAGTGCTCGGGGAGGTATCGTTCCAGGGAGTGACGTACAACCGGGCCCTTACTCTCTAGCCCTGAGGAGTATTTGGTCAAAAGGTCAGCTTTCAGTGCGTTTAATAGGACTGTTCACTTACTTTGATCTGTGACATAAGGATAATATAAAAGTTGACCCCTTTTCCTCAGGTGGCCTCTGTTGAGTCAGATTCATGTACTGACCAAACTGCTTCCTGTTTGAACCTGCAGGTACGAAGCACAAGACGATGCTCGAGGCCAGGAGCGGCGTGGGTTCCATCAAGTCTTTTCCTCGAGCAGGAGTCAAAAGCAAACTGGCTACATCCTCCAAATCATCCACAGGCCTGCAGAACAAAACGTTTTACTGTGAGACATGTGACGTGCACGTCAACTCAGAGACTCAGCTAAAACAGGTGAGAGATATAAACGGAGCCCGAGACACTCGCTCAGTAGTAAACTGGAAAATGGATTTCTGTGTAAAATTGATCACAAGATCTTATTAAACAAGCAAAGCCAGATACGGATTAGACTGACACAAAATCAAAATTTTTGTAATAATATGGCATTTTACTCATCATGTTCATCGTGCATTATAAATATCAAAGAAAATTAAAAGTCATCAACGTCTTTTTTTTATTATTCAGTGAATCATTTGGCTTTTGAGGGAGCAGTCTCGAAATATTCTAATTTGTGAAAGGATTGATTTTATTTCCATATCTGTCAAACACATTCCCTGCATTTGGAAATGGAAATAAAACCCAGTGCATGGCATATAATAGCTAAATGAAACTTAGCTTCATATTTTCATTGCTATTATTAAAAAAAAAGGTCTGTTTGGAGGTTTACCACTTTCTTTAATGCCATTGTGACTTCATTAGATCAGACTGGGGGAGGATATATAATAAGTTAAAGTAAAAACAATATGTTTGATTGAATAAATGTGTATCCAAATGAGTCATTTCACAGTTTAGGGGAAAGGAGGATGGCTAGACTGGAAAACTGACACAAACATTAGAACTTGTAAGTGCAATTTTTCTATGACTGCCTTTCACTAAGGGTACCACAGTGGTATTGTGGTTAGTGTCAGTGGTTTGACTCTCCTCATCAGTTTGTTGTGCTTAGCTTCCATTTTCTCCTTGTGCCTACAGTGTCGTATGGACTGTTGAAGATCTGAAACACAGAATGCAGATAACGCAAACAAAAACCAAACTACTTTCAGCTGAAAAAAGGTCAAAGACACAACACAAGAGCAGAAAATCCTGGAAGATAAACACAAGAACTCAGATTATAAATAGCAAGCAAGGTAGCATGGAGAAGCAGTCGCAGACAGCTCGACAAGGACAAAAGGAAACAAGGCTTTTACATACAGTACACAGCAGACTGATTATTTATGAGAAACAGGAGGGAGAGGAAAACAGGTGAACACAATTAACAACAGGACAAAACAGTCAGGGAATCAGGGGAAGACAGAAAGGAAGCAAAAGTGACACAGGACATGAAGGAAAACAGGAACTAACCAAAGCAGACACGAATACCAACTCTAAACAAAGATATACGAGGACGGGAAACAAACACAGTACAAACACAGTATGAGAGGGAGAAACTCTGGGAAAACTGCGACTATAAAATAATTACCATTGGCATCTCAGTCTTAAGAAACCGAGATGGTCATTGGGCCTTGACACCATCTGCTACTGCACTGCAGGCTGACGCATGAAGTCTGTGTTACAGTTGGTGCAAATCAATTGGGAGGTCCCGGTTTCGGTGGTTGCCACAGGGCGCGTCCTCTCTGCAGTGACCTGACCTCTCCAAAGATCACCAGGCAGCGGAAGAGCTTTTCCTTTGTCCTTCTCCTTAAAACATAGCATGGGATGACTGACTTTTTATGGTGCTCTGAGCTAGCTGTCCACAGCTAGCTTCTTATCCTCCATGTGACAAACATACCCCAACCAACGCAGGCAGCGTTGGTTCAACAAGCAGAATGTGCTTGGCTGTTTCAGGATGTCTTGGTGTGAAATGCAGTCCTGTCATCTACCAATCTTAAACCTGAATATATTAAATAACAAGTCCTTGTTTGGTTAATTGGTGATCTTTAACTTGGCCGCAGGTGTGAGTGTCTGTTTTTCAGTGCCATCTGAGACTGCAGATGAAGGCAGGAAAGCTCAGTACACTACATTATTATTTTAAACATATTACTATAAAACTTGCAGTTACCTGCAGCTGCTGGGAGAGCAAATTCATCCTCGCCTCGAGATATGAACCTGCCGCTTATGGATGTTTCTTTCAGTTGAGGATTATTTTATTATTATTCTGTGATGTTTGAATGTCTGAATCTGAAAAATGGTATTTTGTTCCTCTTTGAAAACGAACTTATATAAGGTCACGTACGAGTCAGACTGGATTTTAAGAGCAACTAGTAATGAGTTTTGCCTTTATTCCTGTTGGATATCTGTCTGAGGTCTTTATGAATGCAGAAATCCTTAAAAATTTTTATAAAAAAAGCTGGTTAAAGTGTGCGGTCAAGGAGTTGCCTGTTTTAATTTTAGATTAAGTGAGGTACGATAAGAGGTGACAAAGATGCAACTGTGACTGAAATAGCTTCGTGTGTATCTTTATAGCTCCTGCGGGACGCTGTGCAAATCTTCTTTTCTTGTAGTGCTGATCATTCTGTCATGTGGGGAACGTCTTCTACAGTAGCTGAAGACCACTCTGTTTAGTCTGAGCTAACCTCGAGTTCTCTCCCTGAAGACAGACGGGATTTGTATGAATTTTTCATGCGAGGACTTTTGCTGAGTACTTCTGAACAGCAGCAATTCTCTGTGAAAAGAATCCAGCATGAAACATTTTAGTTAGAGCTGAAAGCAGAAGAAAAGTATGATTGTTAAGCCCACTGCAAGGACTTGTGAAATTTAGACACAGCCAGAAATTTTCCTTTTGTTGTCAGCATGTACCCACTGTGAATTTGCTGGCTTTAGGTCAGACTGTAATTCTCTGTCTTCTGTTTTATTGGTTTATTCAGATCTGGCCCGATGCTCCAAGGGTTTCAAAATGAATTGTATTTAACAATGGGATATACTGTGGCATTTAGTAAAAAGCTCTGCAGTGTAACTTGCAGCGATAGAAGTGCAGACATTTTCACCACAGGTGTGAAAACCATAAAGCTGTAAGATCTTTTGCCATGAGTCAAGAGGTATGTTTTTGGTTATTGTACCTCCTTTTCTGTTCCCCGAGTGATGCCTCCCAATCTATTTTCATTTGACTGTTTCTGTACAAGTACAAACCGTGTTCACATTAACAGATTGGTGCACACATTCAAAACACTTTACCACATTTGCACATTTTATTGCTGCGGTACTGCAGTTTTAGGGTAAGAGGCTGTCTCAGATAGATTGTTATGAAACTGAATGTGGATATTTTTCAGTAGAGCATGAAGAGGACTCCCTGCTCTGTGTGTTGGAGGTGGTTTAATGATTAAGTCAGAAAAACAAATGACTTAATAGTCATTTTAATATTGGAATAACCGCAGTAAAAGGACAACATTAAAGTGTGACTCGTTTTGAATCTGTCTCTCATTTCCAGCACATCAGCAGCCGGCGTCATAAAGACCGAGCAGCAGGTAAACCAGCCAAACCGAAATATAGCCCCTACAGCAAACCACAGAAAGGCCAGACCAAGCAGCCGGTGAGTCACTGCACACCTCGGTTATCTTATCAGCAACACGGGTCCAGACTGCTGCGTTACGAAGCAGGATTTAGCCAGATTTAGCCCTGGGTTTTTTAGCAGAGATACACCAATTTCAATTTTCTGGGCCAATCCTAATTTTAGGAAATATAACTTACAGCGTACACCTTTCTTTTCTTTGTGGGAATTTCTAATTTATATTCACAGTAAAACACTAATCATGTGATAACATATCAGTTTTTCTCCATTTGTGCTCCAGGTTAGAGGAACTTTTATCATTTTTACTCAAACAAATCTTGGTATAAACTGATTCTGGTTAATAGTCAGAGCAGAAAAGAAGTAACTGCAACTAACTGATCTAACATGCTTTACATGTTTGTCTCATAATGCTACTCTGTGGTGGTGTTATTGACTGATAAGAGTTACAGCTGATAAATGGTGAATAACACTTACTGTACCTGAAATTACTGGAATACAAATAAAGGAAGTCTTCTACAAGCAGACGCAGGTCGAGCTGTAGAAAGTGAATGTTTCTGCCTTGACGTTAACAGACTATTATGTATTACATGTGTTTTATGGAATATCTGTGTGCCATTCATTTTTTTTGTATCGATTTAGGTGTTTACATGGCACATTACTACCAAGCGTAACAATGGCAGGTTGCAGCAATCAAAGCTCAGCTTATAGACCGATACATGTGACCCTGACCAACCGAGCTTTGTGTTAACAACCCAGTTTGAGATTGTGGTTACCACAACGGCGGTTATCAGCTTGCTTTGTTAATCCACCTTAAAAAAAGTTGTGCTTGTCGTGTCATTTCAGTCTCTGTAAAAATGGACTGAAGTGTTGCTTGCTTTGGACATAGAGGAAAAAGTGATGCAGATCTTTAAATATATTAGGGGTGCAACGATACACAAAATTCACGGTTCGGTTCGATACTTTGGTGTCACGGTTCGATATTTTTTCGATACAAAAAAAATGTTCATGCCTTTTTAATTTGTCATTTATTAAAATTATAAATATATATTTTAACTCAAAAGTACAGTTTTTAAATTTAATGTTGCTGAAACAACAAAGTAATAAAAAAATAAATCTATCTGATTGAGGAATCACTCATCTTTGGAAAAGAGAGTTTATTACAGAGAAATGGCTCTTTCCAAAATAAAAGCTATACTATACGCTTCTTCTGGGCTATATTCTCAGCAGCATATTAAACATATCAGGTCCCCATAAGGAGAATCATGTGCTAACGGCTGTCTAAATGACTCGGGTAAAGTTTGTAGCATGCGTGCTTGTTGTTTTTGTCTGCTTCCACTTGTCTTTGCACTAGGATGATGTCGGGTAAATGTGCAGTCATATTCATTGTGTTCCCACTAGTGCTGTCAGCGTTAATCGTGAAATGACGTTAACGCCACAACACGGCAAATCTCCGTTAACGAGCTCCGATCCTGCGTGGGGCTGGACGGCAACACGTTAACGAGCTAACTGCGCTAACACACTAGTTCCCACCCATGTAATTGAGCATTGCGGCCTCCAACATACTGTTTTACTTTGTCCATGACGCGCTTACCTTCAGGGTCATACGTCACATGAAAACCAGATCACTGAGCGCTCAACACAGACAGCATCGTCAGAAGGAAGAGCGCAGGGCAAGCTAGCGAGACAGAAGTTAAGCTCTCCTTGCAAGATGGACCTCCCCCACTCTCATTCAGATCTGGCGTTTGGAATTATTTTGGTTTTCATGTGACGTATGACCCTGAAGGTAAGCGCGTCATGGACTAAAGTAAAACAGTATGTTGGATGTGCCACGCAATGCTTAATTACATGGGTGGGAACTAGTGTGTTAGCGCAGTTAGCTCGTTAACGTGTTGGCCGTCCAGCCCCATGCACGGGGCGATCCGCGGTAGCTCGTTAACGGAGATTTGCCGTGTTGTGGCGTTAAGGTCATTTCAACGAGATTAACCTGACAGCACTAGTGGGAACACAACGAATATGACTGCACATTTACTCCGACATCATCCTAGTGCAAAGACAAGTGGAAGCAGACAAAAACAACAAGCACGCATGCTACAAACTTTACCCGAGTCATTTAGACAGCCGTTAGCACATGATTCTCCTTATGGGGACCTGATATGTTTAATATGCTGCTGAGAATATAGCCCAGAAGAAGCGTATAGTATAGCTTTTATTTTGGAAAGAGCCATTTCTCTGTAATAAAAGAAATGCCGTAGGTAGATGTCAGGAGGAAAAAGAACAGAAACAAAAAACAAGAGCCGACCTCCTGACGGACCGACACAAAGTACGACAAGCGAGAGGCATCCAAACCCAGTACACTAGGAAACCATAACAAAACACCAAACCTGTCAAAACAAACAGACAACGAAAACTGAAACGTACATAGCAAATATTGGGTTGGTGGTAGAACCATTAAAAAAAGTCCTGAAATGTCAAGGTGCCTTACTTTTTGGCGAGAGGTCAACCGACGGGGGAAGTATACGGCGTCAGAACATGTGAGGTGAATCATCCACCTTCCTGACCAAACAATGTGGCCGAGCCTCAGGACAAGAGGAGACAGGTGTCGTTTGGTCTTAGTTCGCTGATGCCCTAGCAAGGATAGACACCAAGCGTTAGTAGACATAGAGAAAATGCTAGATATGTAGGAGGAA
>NW_024582425.1:2138265-2150305 GCF_018398535.1 Haplochromis burtoni | reverse complement strand
TATATATATATACACATGATAGCTGCATATTAAAGGTGTGGAAGCTACACAGTGCGTTCAGGTCTGACGCACTCCTTTAGCCCAATGACAAAGGTGTCAAAACACTTCATCTAGTTTTTCACAAGATTAAAGTGAAATAAAGGTTATTGACTGAATGTTCTCTGCAACAAATAATAGACTAATTGATTTTTCTAATCTGTGCTCTTGTGGCTGCGACTTCAGCAGCATAGAACAGACGTGGCAGCAGATTGGGAATTTTCTGCATCACCAACCGAATGCATGCAAATTCCAGACAGTTTGTGCTGCTCAGATTTTACTGCATGGCTTTATTTAGCAGTGTTACTAACGGCAGCCCATCAAGCTCCCTGTAAAATAAAAAAAAACAACATATCGCACAAAACTATGAGCAGAACCCGCTCTTGACCATGTCACATGCTTAACATAGGTCACCATGGCGACCTAGCCAGGCAAATAAATAAAGCTGTTATCGTGAAATCTCTGGCTTTGGGCTCAGCACACCTTACTACCCCATTAATCTCCAACTAACCCCTCGGGGTATGTTGATCCTGCTTTGTTAGAAAGGCCATCGGTATCAACACAACAGGCAAAGTGACTCCCAGCTAATGGGCTCCTGGAAGACCGACTCATCAACCCACGAGCAGCACTTTGTAGATCCTTTGTCTTTCTCTCCTTTTCTAACCTCTTCCAGGTGCTGCAGCTTCTTGTTGTCGTACTTTGTTTTTGTGGGAAAGAACAGAAAACAAACCAACACTCAGAATTTCTTTGTTTGTCAGCACAAAATCCTGCGCATCTCTACTAAAGTGTTTTTTGATTAAGCATGCTCAGTCCACTCGACGGTTCCTGTTTCAGTAAAATGTCAGCTCTCATAACAGGATCACCCCTTATCCAGCTTTTATTAAAAACCTGTGACAGTGTGCGATGCCAGTTAATTTGAAAACTTGATATTTTATTGACAAAAATGGCACGGCTGAAGGCTTTTCTGAGCCAGCGTGCTGGAGGTGGAAGGCAGGCTCGCGTTGAACGCTGTTTAGACTTGATTGTAAATGTCAGTTTTAACTTATTTGGAGTGCCCCAGACTGTGGTCTTCAGCATCACAGCAGTTCATATTAGAGTCAGGCAAGCTGACAAACCGCAGAATAAGAGAAATGCACTGAAAAGAAAACTTTCAAATACTTTCTTGAGGTCATTGTTTAACTTTCTGGCATTTTGTAGAAAACTCGATCTCTCTCGCACTCCCAGCGAGTTGAGACAACTGCTAAAGGATTTTTGAGTGTCATATGACACATGATTAGCAGCATGCAATAATGAGCCCTATGGAATCAAAGTGGGGAAGATAAAGGACAGCCGAACTTTTCATCTTACAAAAGAGGCACCAGAAAAGCGCATTCATCACACCCACTGTTTGCTGAGACGAAGCATGGGGGTTACCAGTGTGGGGGAAATGACTTTTTCTGAAACCCATCATTGACTGAGTTAACGGAGAGGAGCTTCTCTGATGAGCACAGAGCAAAGAATGCATCCCACAGGGCTTCGGTGCCTGAATCAGTGATTGATAATCCATGACAAGTGCTGCCATACTGGTGCCATGAGAATACTGATACAGAAGATTAAGCCAGATAACTTTGGTGACCTTTAAACCCTTTTTTTAGGCTTTTCTTGGAGGTCAGGCACTGTTTGTGTCCCTGTCACATCATGAGTTTTATATTCTGTCTTTAATTCCATTTTTTAGTCATTTTCCTTCTCTGTTAAAACTGTGAGAGTATATTATTAAAGCAGTTATCTCATTTTTGGACATAATCTCGATTATACGAAACACTGCCACTGAATTATTCTCCTTATTAGGTCTGCAGAACTGGTTAGTAAGTTGAATAGGTTGAGTTGATGATAACACGGCTCAACAATATTGGACATACTCTCATCTCAGCTGTGGCAAATGCCAAAACTGTTTCAATTAGCAGCTGATTTCTGACACCTGTTTGATGCCCCATTGAAGTCTCTTGCCTCATCTCACAGCCTTAGCAATGCTGTCAGTTTTCTGCTTATATGCATTTTATTTACTACAGTTAAGTTTATCCCAGTTTAGAGTTTGAGTATGTTGCAGACACCACAGCACATCATCTGCCTCTGTCTCACCCACTCTGCTTGTTCTCCATCGCTGTAGCTCCATGACCCTTCCTTGCTCCATAATTAATGTCCTTTGCCCAACATACTTGCTCTCCCTGCTCAGTATCTGCTCAGACCATCTCAGCTTTGCCTCTCTAACTTTAAATCCAAACCGCTCGACCTGAGCTGCCCCTCTGATACTCTCATTTCTGAAAATCCTGTCTCTCCTTGTCGTTCAAACTAGAATCTTAGCATCTTCAACTCCAGCTACTTCAGCTCTGCCTCCTGGCAGCAGAGCAGCGGATTTTACAAAGGAAGATAAAACTGGAATATTAGAAAAATATATAGAGCTTAAACACAGGATACAGACTGGAAGTAGCACAGCGGCTGTAGAGAGAACAGCGGTGTGAGCGTGTGAGAGGAAAAGCACTGCACATTTAGTTTATTTAGCCTATTGCTGTATGAATGTGTGAGACCTTTAAACAGTTTGGTCAGTGATACTGGAGGAGCTCTATTAGCTTAATAACGTTTACCCCATTCTAAGCCACAAAAGAAATCCAGCATAAATGCAGAATGTGGAAGTTATCAATATCACAACTCTATCATTAAACTTTGGGAGAATCTGATGAATTAATATTGAATATTTCATTATATAATTAGACTTTAGTCAATGTGCAAATTCAGGAGGTCCAAATAGATGTCCGGCTTTAGGATCACGTTCATGCTTATCCAACAAAAAATAGTTCCCAGCCAACAGAGGAAAAAATATCAAGGAATAAATTTTTACTTTTTTTCATCTGGGAAAAAAAACGTCCACTATCCATGCAGAGATCTGAGAATTGATGCTATTTTCTGGAGAACTGATTAGTCAATAGGTCATGATTTCATATCTATTGATCACTAATCTGGAATGTGACTTGGGGCTGGAACCCCCTTCTATTACAGGAAATCCCACGTTAACCCTGAAGTTACCTGGAGAAGATAAAATCCTGTTTCATAATAAAGGCCTCTGGTCTCACAACCAACCTGTAAACAAAAACAGAAACTTAAGCAGGAAAAAGTAAATTTAATATGTTCAGTGAGCAAATACAAAGAGTTTCTGATGTGGTATGCAGGACCTATTTTAATTATCCAGCAGTTGAATAAAATGTTTGAACGTTGTAAAATGTGGGTCCAAGCAGACCGAGCAGGATTGGTAGTTTGCCTAATTTACAAACAGCAAAACTTGTCTTGATTTTAGCAGTTTAATTTAGATTTATGCTTCTGTCCTGGACACCTATTTGCTCTAACTTTAGATCACGTTCAATAACCAAAAGCCATCTTGTTTTTTTAAAATGAAAGAATATTACATTCTTGTATCGCTGTGAAAACGTAACATACTAGGAATTGTATCCTGCCTGGTTTAGAGTATACGTTTACTTTGTGTGACAGCTTTGCAGAGATGTCTTGATTGTACCGTTCCCTTGCTCTCTCTAGCCTGTGCACATATAAGGCTGTATTAACTGTTTTTTCCCCTGTCTCCACCAGATAAAATTGATTTTGGGGAAGGAGCGCCAGTGTCACCCTCTGACCACACAGATCATACCTGCTCACCTGGCGGCAGTGGCAGCAGCTGCCGCAGCCATCGGCAACTCTTTCACGCACCGCACGAACAGCGCCACTAATCACACCCCGACCCCTGCGCTCTTTCAGACACAAACCCTGCCTGCTGCACTGCTCCGCCCAGCTCCCGGGCCTGTCAGGACCTCCCATCCACAAGTCCTATTTGCCCCTTATTGACCCGTTCGACCCAGCTGGAGCTACTCTGCCTCTGCTCAAGGAACTGACCATACGGGTCACCCAGACCAGACCAGGAGTGCTTTCGGCAAACGTACTCCTTCTATGCATCCAGAATACTGAACATCATCGTGTCATTATCGGACCTGTACTGTTTCTCACCTCTCCACATGTGGATTAACCTCCATTCAGAGCATCGGGTGCTTTCTCATGCTGGATTTATTTCTCTAATCTCACTGGACTTTACATGCTTTCTGTGCCATCCTGCTGCCCATGGCTCATGCCTAGACCCCGGACTTGAACCTACATTGTACCGCAATAATATATAAGACTAACCCCGTGAACTATGCAGTGTCATTATTTCATGAAGCGAGGCGCCGTTTGAGCTAAAATATGGTGGGGATATGCTTTCTGTAAAGATGCAGCGTGGCACTTAGATCACTGCTTTGGTGGAGGATTACTGTCACTCATAATTTAAAAGGTTGTTACAAATTGTAGGAGTGAGCAAAGCCCTCCTCTGTTCCTGTATGCACTTTAAGCCCCTCCTCCGTTGATGTCTACATTAGATGGTTAGACTATGTTAGATGGTTAGTATATGTTGTACTGTGTGTTTTTTGTATCCGTTCTTGCATAAGTGTGTGTGTGTGTGTGCACGCGCGCACGCGCGTGTGTGTGTGTTTGTGTGTGTGTGTGTGTGAGAGAGAGAGAGAGAGAGAGAGAGAAAGCTTTCCATCCACCATAAGCCATCCCAGTCGATATCCAGCACACGTTGTCACTGACCATGTCTCGGGCCAGAGGGACCACAAAGGCTTGTCTGTGTTAACTGTCAATGTGTAAAAGGTGAACAGTTTAAAATAAAAGAGCCCTAATTTGTTAATGCTGGTGGCCATGACCAATTCATTGGATAAAATCACAGTTACAGTCATGGTATTCATATGAGCTTACAACATTGAGTTACATCAGCAAGTTCTGAATAATTCTTAACAATATTTGATCAACCAGTGTACAGCTGTGTAATTTCAATAATATTCATCCAGTTTTCAAACATTTCTAAAGAACACCACCAAAGTGAAAAGAAGATTATTTCCATGTGCAATAATTTATATGTGCTGCTATGGCTCTGTTCTGAGACCTTCCAGGCCTTCCACACGCATACGAGCATAATGGGATTCTCACATGGAAAGTGTCACGAGCATTTAATTCATTTTTAATAAAAAGCAGGCGGGTGAGATGGGTGGTGCTAGAGCCAGCGGGCGTGGTCCTGAAAGAGACTTGCTGTGTCGAGAACACGCCCACCCACGTTGAAGATCAAGAATACTGGATATTCGAGTTGGAGATCATGCTAAACTTCAAGGTGACAAAATGGGGAAAATGTAATTCTGGCTCTGGCAGAACAGCCACTGCCGTATAGTGCACATATTAAAATTTACAGGGACATAAAGAGGTTATTTATGATGGTGTTGGAGAAACCGGAAAAACAGCGAACAGTTTTCAAGGAACAAAGTAGGAAATGCAACTATTTCATGTTGTCAAACTCAACAGTGATGCTAAGTTGGTTCCATCTTGCAGCTGACTGATGCTTGCGAGAAAAATGGTGTCAAGCAGTCTGGCTGCAGTGGAATTCTATGTGAAAAGTGTGCGAGGCTTGGAGAGCATAGAAGATCCAAACACATCATGAAGAAGATGAGCAGGATTGCAAAGTGACTTTCAGATGCCGCAGCAACTGTAGGCCGGGTAAAACAGCTTAAATAGTATGCTTTGAATTAAATTTACCAACAAAAAATATTCTACCTGAGCCTTGAGCTGATGTGGGTTGGAAATAAATGTCATCACCTATCTGTTGGGATTTTGGGCTAAGCTTCACTTTGTGGCTTTTTTAAACTAATTCTACGCTTTATTTTAATCTATTCTGAGCAAAAGTCAAGTTCAGAACACACGATCTAGAGACAGCAAAAATGAGTAAATGGAAATCCCAAATCACTGTACCTAAAAAACAAACACCACATATATACTCTGGTGCAATGAAGGATATTCACTCTATTATTGTTTAGTTTTTGCAAGGTTTGGATACACAGAGCGACAGTAGTGCACATGCATACACAGTCAGAATACAAAAATCTAACTGAAAACGTAGAATTGAAATTCATCGCAGAGCACCATCCCCACAAAAAACAAATATGTTTCTGAAGAATGTTTGCTCATCTTATTTGTATCATAGAGTGTTACTGCAGACATATATCTATAATCCTGAGGGTAAATATGCTACCGGCACATTTGCATTCTGCTGAAATATCAGAAATATAATGTTGCTTTTTTCCAGGGTTAGCGAGCACAGTTGATTTATTTTTAAGTGACATGAAACTTATTAATTCAGTGCAAAAATTTGCCCAAACAGGCTGCTATGGTGTGACTGACAGATGATTAATTGGACTAGTAATACAGCAAAGCTCATGATCTTGATAATTAGCTGAATGTAGTTATGTAAAGTCCAGCCAGTCAGGCACAGAGTCATTTCTTGTCATTTAAAATGGAAAACTTTAAAACTTTGAAACTGTAGTCCAGATAAAATGCTAATGAAACATTGGTGAGTTTAGGACGTGTTAAGCAAAGTATCCACTTTGCAATTTCTTGGTTAGTCCAGAGGTGCCCAAGGATCTTGGTGATGCTGTTGGCTGCGATCATACTGTGAATGAGGGTAAAAATGATCACTGTCTGGAGTTAAAGGGAGCAATTAATGAATTAATAACAAATAAATCAAATCAGGCAGTTTAATACATAACGATACAAACTGAGTTCCTTTTGTATGTGCTTCTACCCACACGTCCTTCTAAGTGATCTCATAGAGCTCAGAAAGTAAATTCATCTCATGGTCCCACCTGCAAGCTATACACACATCTGTTTTTTTCCTCTCATGCCTGATCTGTGTCCATTCAGTTGTCAATAAAGTTGTGCTCACTTCAGCATCTAGGTAGAGCACAGGAGCAAAAGCACAAAGTAATTTAACACGCAACTTTTCTCTCCGTAAGTATCGCCAAGCATATATTGCACAGCTCTGCATATGTTTTGCTAAAATGATCTGGTTATTTCACACATACACAGCAAACTGAATGATAATAATTTCATGCTATGTGAGAATAAGCCGTGTTCAGACACATATGTATGTGTTCTATGCACTGTGAAAAATCACACTCAGGGATCAAACCACAAACCGTCCAATTAGCACACAACCTGCTCGACCGTCTGAGCCATCACTGCTTGGTGTCGCTCATACCGGGTTAGTTCAAGGGCGGCAGACGTCAGTTTGAATTTAAACTGATGATGCTCACAAGAAGTACTTGCCAATCGGAAAGTAGCCACGATAGCTCATGCAACATCTGCTTATATATCGTGAAATGTATTTGGCTAAATCCACAAAGAGAACTAAACCTCAGAGCCAGCAGCCAATCTATGGGATCAGCACAGGTCAGCTGACTACAGCCTGTTCAGAGTCTGGGTGAATTGGAGCTCACAAGTTTGGTAGTTTTGAAATGACTCATTTTTTTCCTCACTGAAAACTGAACCGCTACCAGGATCTTATGGTTCCTCCACCTGCCAGAGCCCATTTTGAGCCCATGTCATTTGTAATGGTCTTGAGAACAAACAGCCCAAAACAACACCAAACAGACTGGATGTTTAAAAAAAAAAAAAGTTGAGTTGTAGCAGCAGGAGCTATGTTCGTATGATGTCATTGTAGTCTAGCATTCAGTAGAAATGATCATTGTACAGCCTACATGTACAAGTTTATTAGACCTATGCCACACAGAGCTCGCAGTAAACTAAACAAAATTCTGAAGTCTTACTGTGTGTAGACACCTTAAGGGACTATTGTCAGCCATGAATAATTAGACATTTGGTACTCTCTAACCATTAGTGGCAGCAGGGCGGCAAATGTGGGAATGAGTCAAAATAAACTCGAGTGTGCGTGCTTATGGTAATGAAGGAATATGTCAGCCAGTGCAATGCTGTGGCTTACTGAGCTAAATCTCTCCGTTTGGACAAGACTTCTCCATCTTTATTCTCTAAGACGTTCTTAAAAGCCACAGTAACTGGCCATTAACATTTTTCTGCCAACATTAATCCGGTTCTGTCAAAATAAACAAGACAAATACATTTTACAGCGTGATTAAAAACGAATGCATCCTTTAATAAAAACTCATATACGTGGCAGACAAGCATTAACAAGTGAGCGTGCAGAATTCACAGACAGCGTGGCATGCATGCACACACACCATAAATACACCAATGAGGTCTGACATCTCAAAGCCCCGATGGCTTTCTTCCATCCAAGAAACAAAATCACTGGCCAAAGCAGGGCTGAGAGCTTTAACATTTTGGAGAGACTGCAACTCACGACAACACCATAACTCTTGCACTAGGTATTAAAGTCAGTTGTTCAGTGTGTGAACTTTTCCATAGAACCATAAGCTCATTCGTTCACCCCTCGTTTGTAGCACATCTAGCCCCAAACTCCCTGACGCATGAAAACTGGCTCTCTACCCAGACGAGGGAGCTTCTTTTCACCAAAGCTCTGCTCGCCCTCCAAAACCAATACAGCAGGCCGCCTGAGGACCAGGCCGCTGCTCTGTGAGTTGAATCTCTGGCCACCGTCTCGCTTGCATTTAATCTCACTGGAGCGATGATCACAAACATCTGTAAGTGGGATGCTCAGCTTTTCTATCTGCTGTTCAAGAGAGCTATCAGCAGAAAACAGCGCCTGGCTCCTTCTCTGTCAGCGGGGAAAATGCTGCGAACAGCTGGACGTCCAACCAAGCGAGCACTGGAATGTAGATTAGGTCTGAGTGCGACTCAGAAAAGAGAAAATCTGCTCTAGCTGATGACCAGATTGAAACCAAGTGAACCTTATCTAAGGCTTGTTTCAAGACAATGAATTCAATAATGAGCAACAAACAGTGACATGAAATGAATTTTTAATAATTCACTGCACACTCTATAATTAGCATGAAAATGGTAAAACAACATCGTCGGTATTTGTTTTTATCTAAGCTCTCGGCATCTATTTATTTTCATTTCTCATCAGGCTGAGGAAGTGAACCCAGCAACGGGATTGTTTTTATTTGTTGTTCAATGTCAGAAAAGAAAATGAGGACTAAGTAATCAACCAGTTTCTCCAGTTTTCTTACCTTTAAATTTTCTATAAAATATTATCTTTAATAAAACAATACATTACCAATAATTCCATTTTTACCAAACATTACATTTAATGTATCCCAAATGATCCTTTCTACACTAATTATTGCAGGAGACGTGTTTTATTTACTTTTGCACTTAATTTATAGTCGGCAAATTTAAACAGACCAAATTATTGAAAATAAAAGAAGCCACAAGATCAGCAACCACTTTGTTGGGTACACCTTAGGTACATGCCTTCAGAATTGCCTCAATTCTTCATGGTGTTTTTCAGCAACGAGGCGCTGGAGACATTCCTCAGAGATTTAAATCCATGTTCAAGAAACCCGTTTGATGATCTGAGCTCTGTGACATGGTGCATTATCCTGCTGAAAGCAACCATCAGAAGATGGGTGCACTGTGGTCATAAAGGGATCTGCATGGTCACCAAGCCATCGTGGCATTAAACAACGTTCAGCTAGAAATAAGGAGCCCAAAGTGTGCCATTCTTGGGATGGGTCCATACTTTAATGGTATTTGTCCAAACTCTGAATGTTTCAGTGGAAAAGGTCAAAGTCTTACATTGTCCAACTTTGATGAATCTGTGTGAACTGTAGCATCAGTTTGCTGTTCTTAGCTGACAGGAGGAGCACCTGGTGTGGTCTTTTGTAGCTCATCTGCCTCAAGATTCACCGTGTTGTTCATTCAGAGATGCTGTTCTGCATACCTTGACTATAAAAAGTGGTTCCTTGAGTTTCTATTGCCTTCCTATCAGCTCGACACAGTCTGGCCATTCTCCTCTGACCTCTGGCACCAATAAGGCATTTTTACCCAGAGAACTGCTGCTCACTGGATATTTTCTCCATTTCGGACCTTTCTCTGCAAACCCCAGTAATGGCTGTGTGGGAAAATCCCAGCAGTTCAGCACTTTCTGAAATGCTCAGACCAGCCCATCTGGCACCATCAGTCATGCCACGTTCTAAGTCACTTAAATCACTTTTCTTCCCCATTCTGCTTCTTAGTTTGAATTTCATCCTGCATATTTACATGCACTGCGTTACTAGATTAACAGATATTTAAGTAAATAAGCAGATGAACAAATGTACCTAATAAAGTGGCAGGTGACCCAACTTGTATTTTGAGCCTAAAGCCAGTTTTGAATGTCACAAAGTCTCTCTATTAACCTAGTCTAATCATCAGTGTAACCCATGCTGAACACCTAACCTGCTGTTTGAGTTTAAAATCAGCACCAGCGTTTCATTAATACTCGTCCTGTTAATATGCTTTAAGAGTGGCCCCTATATAGAGTGGGATAGATTGTTAGCAGCTGCACTAACTTATGAGAAAACCAGCTGACCCACAGATAACACTCTGGTTCTAGTCCTGGCCAACATTCAGGAGAACACCTGACTTTAAGGGGAAACAGTTGCCTTGATACTGGAAAGCAGAACAGTTCACGTCACTGTCCCACTTCCAAAAAGAACAAAACGCACAGTCCAAGGCAAGGATCAGCTATGCAACAGGTCAGCTATGTTCTATAACACGCTGACACCTGCAACAGGGAACAGCAGTTGTTTTCCCAGACCCCATTCGGAGTAGGCCGCCAATCCCACCTTTAGGCGGCAGCATGGGCCCTGGCCTGTGCAGAAAGACAGGGAAATGTAGCAGCAGTGTTTGAAGTGTGAAATATAAGTAGAGTAAAGTATAAGTACAATTAAATGCACATGCCTTCAATTAATTGCCCCTTTGGGATAAATAAAGTCTTTCTGATTCTGATTCAACCCAACCAATCACAGCCATATTAGTGCCAATGTCCCACAGCAAACACATGGGAGTCAACTGCAGGTGATACCAGTCTGCCATGTTACACACAGATTGGTGACTTCAGCACAACAGCACAAACGGTTGCTGCAGGAATTCACATGTGTTGAGTAACTATGCAGAAAATGCATGTATTGTTTAGATTTCTATGCTTCATCCTGATAACAATACAACGCTTTTACTGCAGCAAACAGAACAGGGGGCAGAAAATTGATTTCACTTTAATTTTACTTTATTTTCTGGGTGCTCTTCACTTTGGGACAATGCCAGACTTAAATGAGCTTCTGGAGTAACATATTCAAATGTATCAAGTTTAAAGTCTCAGAGCTTTTAACGTGGCAGCTTTAGAACAGCAGCACTGAGCATGCACTCAGGGGGGAAGTATGAATAAATATTGCTTTCTTGCCTTATTTGTGAAATGTTATTATTGTTTTGGATTTTTCATAGTGTGACGTGTTCCTCTCAGCTGAAGCACAGGGCGCACTGTGCGTCGCTACATGTGATCGCAAACAGAGCCTGGAACAGACAGCCTGGGTTAGCAACGACCACAAACTATGATATCCATTACTTCTGATTTTAGGTTGTATTAAGCCAGCTAACACAAGGAAACCCTGCCTGTGAACTTGCCCCTCAGGGCTTGTGCTGCACAGTCTGAGCTTTGTTTGGAGCATTAACAATGAGGACATCTTTTTTCTCTTCTACACACAAAAATGTCAAGAAAAAAAAATGCTACAAAAACAGCAAAGTGAATGGGATTAAATTTAAGCAACACTGCAATAAGTCACCAAATAGAAAGAAACACAAACTGTTATATTCCTCTGAGCTGCTGCTGCTGATTTTTGTGTGTCAGTTCACTACTGGGGAGAAATAAAATGGTAATTTGCTCTGATTATCTGACTGTAATAATATCACTCCATCCATCCATCCATCCATCTTCATCCGTTTTATCCGGGGCTGGGTCGCGGGGGCAGCAGCCTAAGCAGAGAGCCCCAGACCTCCCTCTCCCCAGCCACCTCCTTCAGCTTATCCGGGGGAACACCAAGGCGTTCCCAGACCAGCCAAGAGATATAATCTCTCCAGCGTGTCCTGGGTCTGCCCCGGGGCCTCCTCCCGGTGGGACATGCCCGGAACACCAACCCCAGGAGGCGCCCAG
>NW_024582425.1:2117324-2138245 GCF_018398535.1 Haplochromis burtoni | reverse complement strand
TAGTTTTTAAAAATATGACTGGTATTTAGTTGAGGTAAATATACTTTTCACTTTTTGTTGATGCAGAAATTAACAGCCATAAGGTGCTGGTAACAGAAACAAGAATGGTTAGAACATTTATAGCTTAAAAACCTGGAAAGACTGAACTGGCACAGAAAAATCTGCTTTGTTTCATTAGTTTTTAATGGGCAAAACCTGTATGTCATTATCATCAGGCCTGATGAAGCTGTAGGCAAAACACACAGCTCATTATGATCCAACAATATAAAAAGGATTCTTTTCCAGCAAGGCTGTTGTCATGGCTCTTGAGTCATAATGATGTGACATTTTCAGCTCCTGTGATTAAAAAAAGAGCGCTATCCTTGATAGATTTGACATTTCCTTATTCACAGTGTCATACAAAGAGAACAATGGAGTTAAAGAATCAGCTCATCGACTTGGTTATCTGCTTATGACTGAATTACAGCAAGTACTGACTGCTCAGCCTATAAAAAATAATAACCACACAGTTATTTATGGCTGTTGCCAAATTTACAAGCCCGCAGTAACTTTTAGAAGTTTGTAGACATCTGGTTTTTAAATACTGGGCAACAGATAACTTGTCCAGTTATCTGTTGCCCAGTATTTTTACACACAAATCTTAGCAGAAAGAGATGTTTTAAAGACAACCTAAATGCGGCACACAAGGAGACAGATAAGCCAGCAGCAGGCACTGAAGTTGATCTCACTACTGTGTTTGTCCCTTTTGGAGAATTTTAATGCAAATATCTGATGAATAACATTTTTACAGTAACTTTGATGTTAATTGTGCCAACAGCCAATCATCGTTCAAAGTGGTGATGGTCATAGCAACAAAGCCGAGGCTTTAAATCAGGGGTGGGGAACTTCAGGCCTCAAGGGCCGGTGTCCTGCAGGTTTTAGATCTCACTCTGGGTCAACACACCTGAATCAAATGATTAGTTCATTACCAGGCCTCTGGAGAACTACAAGACATGTTGAGGAGGTAATTTAGCCATTTTCATCAGCTGTGTTGGATCAAGGACACATCTAAAACCTGCAGGACACCGACCCTCAAGGCTTGGAGTTTCCCCACCCCTGCTTTAAATGGTCTTTTCACAAACCAGTGGCTGTTGTCATGTTAGCTATGTCCATCCTCTATATACAGAATAGGTTCATATAGCTGGCAAACAAAAATCAAGGACTATTTATAAACGAGGAAACGATTAGGGTGGAGCAGAAAACAAAGGAAAGAAAACAACCAAAGACGTGCACACAAAGGGATTCACAAAATAAAATGGAAAATGTCATGGCACAAAAACAGCAGGAATACAGAAGGGGCAGGAAATGCAATAAAACACAAAGTTAATAATAAATATAAGTTAATAATGAGAAAGGAAAGTGTTAAACTGAATCACATCAGTGGTACTAATCACAGTGAAATTTCAAACTAAACATTCAGTGTTTTTGGAATTGTTAAACTGATGATTTCATCTTCAGCTGCATGTGGTCTTCAGCTCTTATTTCAATTCTCTCTACAGGGAAGTGATTTATAGCCAGGCTACCTGCTTGGCACAGTTGGAGTGCGCTCGCTGGCCAGGTTACGCTGTCAGATTCATCACGTTGTGTTTTCCTGTCACTCCGACACGAAAGAAGTTCATTACTTTTCATTAGTTGTATCGAATTGTTTTTCATTTTTCATTTGCAGCCGGTCGAGAGGAGAACCCCTAAAGGCCACAGCACTCAGGAGGTTGTAACACATACTCAACATGAGCTGCGCTGACAATCCCTCGAGGACTCCAGGCAGGGCCAGGGAGGTCCGGGCAGCCCATTTCCATGTCCTTGTAAGAGCTTTGATTCAACATTGTGATAAATGCCTCAATTAACATTCGAGTCCATTAAGGCTTTGACATTTTTACTTCATCTGGACATTCACGCTTTACAAAGACACTCGCTCCCGGCCAGCGATCCTCTTGAAACACAGTCCTGCTTGTGAATCTGAAATAACACCTGCATTAAAAGCGCCCTGGTTTTAGTGTCCTGTGTGTTTTTGATGAGTGCTTTTAGGCTCCAGTAACAAAAGATAAAGATTTAACAAGAGGGGAAGTGTGCAGAGGAGTCGCTGAAAGGTTTGCTCTCAGAGCACCTTTGCAGTTTTTTCAAGAGACTCACTAAAGCTCAAAATAGGCTCAGTGCAAACGGTAGGTGACTTAATATACGCACACTCAAACTGTACAAACACAGAAATGCACAACACATGCACATACACACACACACTAACCATGTACCCATCCATATCCACCCACACACAGTCACACTGGAATGATTTTTAATAGCAGCACCTGCAGTATTCAATGGTAGATTTGCAATAAGAACATCCTATATACATTCATTTTGAGTTGGGTTCACCAACCTTCCATGAAAACAAATTCCCATGGTACCAAGAAGCTAATTTAGGCCACTGCTGTCAAAGTTTTTTTGGCGTAGAACTTGTAAAATGGAGCAGTGTCATGTACAGATCACCACGCCTATAGGATAAGAAAAGTTTATTACACTCGTACATATTTAATCAAATCAGGCACAACCTTTGGTGATATTGGGTTAATACTATCCCAATAGCCTTTCTGGTGTTTGCTATTTACTGCAAAAGGACAATAAACCTGTGATATGCACAAATTCTGCAGTGCAAACACAGCTACAAACTGACTTTATAATATCAATATAAAATGACTCACTGTACTATAGAGCAGTATTAGCTGTTAACTTCTGTTTATGTCTTTGTCGCACAATAATAACATGAGTGGTTAGCCTGAACATAATGACAGAGTTTGTTGCTTCTCTATGTTTACGGTTTTAGGTAATTTTGGAATATTTCGAACTGTTTTCATCCCTGCATTTGAAATGGTGTACATTTAAGTATATGTCTGTGCCAAAGCCTGTGTGCTGTTATGAGTAAAGGGCCTGCATACACTGTACTTGCTGCACCACTTTGCCAATATATTCAATACAAAACATTTTTCATGCCATTAAAAAAAAAAGTCCTGGAAATGTCCTTGGAGAGGAGAGCCTCCAAGCTGTCAATGAACAGCGTAGTTGCTGTTTTTGTGTGGTCAGGGGCTTTCCAACCTCTCCATCACTGACAAAGCCTCAGTTTTACTCTATAAACAGAGAAGTGTTTACATTTGTTTCTAGGGCTGGAAGTTGTATCACTGATTGCTTTAAATAGGTTGCGTTAATGATGCTTGAGTTCATTTGAATGACCCACTGACAGGGTTTGCTCAACTTTGCAAAAGGAAAACTTAATAATTCATGACCAGAAGCAATCAGCTTAAAAACTAATGAGATATTTACGATTTTTTGGCTTCTCGTGACTTCGACCGCTCAAACACAAAGCACAACATAAATGTTTATGTGAAAAATATAAATTTAGAAAGAAGCAGAAGTCAGCAGTGCACACTTGTATTTTTCATCAGTCACAATCAGTCAGATTACAAATGTTTATGATCACAGATTACACATTTTGACCCAAAATTATATTTTTTTTAACCCTATCAACACCATTGTAAAACTATTGTATCAATTTGCTCTCAGGAATGTGTAAATGCTTTGTTTTTGTTTTGTTTAGTATAAATTAAAATGAACTCAAATGTGTTTTGGTTAAAGTAACCAAACTGAAAAACAGACCCGACTTGCAGATTAAATTTAATAACATAAAGGTACTGAAGTGTCTCCCTGTTGGATATTACCTTCCATCTGGCTCTTGAAAAATCTCTGCTGACAACGCAGCTACATGAACACTACGAGTGCAATCAAAAAAGTTTCAAGGCCTAGTCTGACAGCTATGTTATCACAGTGCTCATGAATATAGACAGCATTGCCTGCTCTCGTAACTGTGACTGACACGTGTAACCACGTTCCTCCCTTTGACTCTGGTGGTGTTTGCAGCCCACGAACTGTACATTCATAATAGCACAGAATCAACCAATGATGGCCGCATAGCACATACGAGACCTTTTCCACACGGCAGTGTAAAGAAAGCTTTGTGCTCTTCTGTGAATCAATGTTGAAGGTGCCTAAAAGAGCTGCATAGACCCTGCTGAGGGCAGTGAATGAGAAGTCCTCTAACAGCTCCAAATGCTGCTGTTGAATTCTTCCTGACTTTGAATGGAAGTTCTTAGTGATGACTTTACAATGGCATCCAGCTGGAAAAGGAACGAAATAAAACTGAGAAGCATATGATCTTTACAAAATGGAAAATGAATGAGCCAGCTCCCCCAGAGCTAATGCATCCGTGTGAGGAAAAACATAAGATTTTATTTCTAAGCTGCTCTGGTTACTGAGAAAAATCTAAAGACAGGGCACCGATTCCCCCAATCGAACGTTATGACAGGGAAATGTTTTACCCGTTGATGCCTAACTTGAATGACTCCGCTGAGAAATCTCAACTTGGAGTCATCGAATTTTAATAGAAAGAACAGGATATAATGTGGAGCTGAAAAATAGTGACCAGGAAAGAGGCTTTAACAAAACTCGAACCTGAGCTGAAATTGAGGGAATTGTAGGATCCAGAGGTTGTTGATCAATTCAGACCCTCAGAATTTATCATTACTGAGGGTGAACCAAAGGCATACAGAAACCCAGTGCAAGAACTTAAAACTGATGGTTGTTTGATTTTTTTGTGACTATTAAAAAAACATGACTGGACCATCTAAAGAAACTTTATTTATTCATGAAATGTTACCTTGGATTTCATTTCACATGTATGTCAGGTATGGTAACTTTGTAGCTAATGAGAGTGGACCCAAGTAGTCCAGATGAGGTCCCTCAGTAGGGAGTGCCACACAATACAATGTAACCAAAGCTGGTGATTGGAACACCCTTACTGATTGGGCTTTGCGATTGGCTTCAATCAGGACAATTATGAAGCTGTGGTGGAGAGGAGGTCATTAAACAAACTGTTATCCCCTGACTGGACAAGCAGATGATCATCTTCTCTAACAGGCAACTTCAGCTCCACTGCTACAACACAGTAATGTAACCCATTATTGTGCTAAAATCAGTAATCACATCACGGTTACAAGGCTAGATTATTACCTGTGTTGCAAAGTTTACTTAATTATCTGCAGGATGGGTGGATAGAAACAAAAATCCGTGCACATACAATCAGCTCACTGGGAGGAGGAACAATCTACAACATTCGAAGACTTGAGGCATTAGTTTTGTTTTTACTGGACGTCACCACATTAAAGTAACTACATACAGTATATATATACAGTGGAACCCCGACTTACAAAATTAATTCGTTCCAGAGGGTCTTTCGTAAGTCAAAATTTTCATAAGTCGAAGCACCTTTTTCCATCGCCTTTTGAGTGAGGCGATGCTGGCTGAAGACGAAGTTCTTGGTGGAGGAGGAGGTGGTGGAGGCTGAAGAAAGCATACGTATGCATACATACATATGCGTACATGTACATAACATTATGGAATTTAATTCTAAACATTAAAACTAAAATTGACATTTACGTTAATGCACGATAGGCTAATTGCTAACTGCAACAACAATACGTCTTTCACGTGGAACAGTGAAACGCAAGTACGAAAGCCAAGGGGTTATCACATGATTCAGAAGGCATTCTGGGCATTCTGGGCTCAGCCAATCAGAGCCAGCGGATTTCATTACACAGGCATATTGCCGTTAAGTGCCTTTGTAACTTGAATTTTTCGTTAAATGGGGTCTTCGTAAGCCGGTGTTCCACTGTACAAAGTTAGCAAAGAACCCAGAGTGATGTTAAAGCTCACTGTATGTTGAACCCTGCTAAACAGCCAGAACCTGATCTTCAGCAGGAAACAGTGATCTGGAGTCAGTGTTGTTATCATGGATTGGACACAGGTAGGACTCACACACAGCGCTCTGAATCATGGTGTAGTGTGTTTATTTACAGCGAATAACAAAAGTTTCCAAATGATCAGAGCAGCTGTGACACTCCCAGACTCGCCTGTGGCTCTCCACAGTTTTCAAAATCTCAAGTAACAGGTACGGATCTCTCTCACAGGGAAGCGGAAACATAAACTCAAGCCAGGTTGCACTAACTGTTGCGAGACAAGGATCCAGTGAGGACTGAAGATCTGCCATTCCCAGATTTAGAAGAGGGGTTTATATTGCTAACTAAAAATTAACAATATATTTTAGGCTGTGTAACACATCTAATGCTAAAGTCATGTCACATGTAGTGAATTGATGTCTCCAGGGATTATTTAATGAATGCAATGCATAAATTTTCTAAAAAGTAAGAATATGTAATATTTTGGAGTAACAACACCAGACCAATCCCCAGCTTCATTCGTTAAACGGACAGGTTCACAATTTTACTCTCTATAGGTAAATACACAAGCACTTCTAAAGCACTTTTCTACCCAAGCATATTCTACCTTAATTATCCACACACAGACACACTCTAATGGATGCAGCTTGGATATTTCAGTATCATGCCAGAGGACACATGTGGACTGGAGGAGAAAGTGCTCAAAATTCGGTTATTTTATTAGACTTAGCACCAGCAGTAGGACGCAGTAAGATGGTGTATGTGCACCGTCAGTTTAAAAAAACACGTTGCTCACTAAGCTTGTTAGCGGCAGCTTCGCATCCCAGCCTTTCATCTAAATATGGATATTCTGGATCACGGACACAATCACAAGCAGTAGGAAAAATATCAAATGAAACTGTTTTAAAACGAAGGAATTTAGTAAATGAAGTGTTTATAGTTGGAGTTATCTGTGGTACACTGCATTTATGGCGTGAGTACTCAAAGTAAATGATCACAAATGAGTGAAAGTCAAGCCTATCACTTTTAGTCCTTCATGGCTTTCAGTGTTGAACATAAAGAGTTATTATTCGACATGATTCAATGATTTATTGAATCCACAATTCCATTGCACATGTACAATGACAATAAAATGCTATTTTATTCCATTCAACATGAAGCAGTCATCATTTCTGGGATGCCTGAGCATTCAGTATCAAGTACTGCAGAGGTTATTTGGTAACCATTAACGTGCATTACTGAGTGACCTAAGCCCCTCAGTAATATCCCTGCCTATATGATGTGCACATCAATTATCAAGCAATTAATAATTGGCTCAAACAGATGTCAGTCAAGCGAGACGAATACTTTGACCCTGATGAATAACACAGAGCTATAAACACACGGTGAGTGTGTCTGACCGTCCGACTATGAGCAGTCGTGTATGAACACATTTGCGAGGTGCTATAAATTTCAAGGACAGGGAACTAGTAAAAGGAGAGCTTTCATGACAATGACTGACTCATACATCAGCCTGTAGGATGGGTATAGATACTTACACTGCTCCATTTCACCTCAAGGAACCAAATAAGTACCCAGGTAGAAGACATTAGCAGATTTAATTTGGCCCATATGGAGGGAAAGTATCTGTTAAGGAGCTGGGAATACTTGATGAAAGATCTACTGGTACTATGCAAGGTGGCAGTGGTGGGCGGTGGCGGGGAGATCACAATCTCTTAATACAACCTTCCTGCAGAGTGAAAACAGCTCAGCTTAGAGAGTGATTTTATCTTCTGGTAAGGCTTATGGAGCTTATTTCAGTCAGGTCAGTTGGTGGAGAGACGGACTAAAGCTCTCAGAGTTCAGGCTTTTATTCCTCCTGGACCAACTAGTACTACAGTGAGTGCTCATCTTTCAAATTTGTGGAGTTTTGGATGAAAGTGGACATTAAGTTGTAACAGTTATACAGTTTTACAGAGATACTACCACCTACTTTACACTAAAACTTTCAGTGTCTCTTAACTTAAAAATTCTGATGAACGAACAAACAAACAGTGCTTTGTTATAATACATCTGTATTAATGATAACTGTGATAATTAAAGAATTTTAATAAACACATGTCAACAATTCTCATCTTCCTAGTTTGTCTGTTTCTCTTTCAGTGGAGACTTTAGTGCACCCTCAGCTTCTCTGCACACTTTCTGGTTGACTAAAGTAAAGCGATTACCACTTTTCTGTTGCTGCAGCAACTTTTCTCACACAGCAGGAGAGACTCATTTCCCACAGCAAACTCACTAAACCTGACTGAGTGACAGAGCTGCAGTTAAGCTTGTTGAAAGAAGCACTGAAGTTGAGTGAACTGTTGAGAACTTAATTGCTAATTTAATGACCCATTTGTGGTCAGCTTGCTGCCTCTACTCTCCGAGCTAAGGTTAGCTGCTCTGTTAAAGAGAGCAACTGTGAGTTGTGTCTGTAATCTCAGGCTTCTGCAGGTTGTAGCTGGTCTGGTTGAATAACCACAGCTCTCCTTAGCTCCAAGGTATGTTGATTTTTTCTTTTATAAGAAAAGTATGTTTTATGTTTTAAAGTATTTAATATGGTTAGCTTTGGTTAGCTAGCCATTTGTTTTTCCTAAGTCCTGTAGATATGTCCTGTATCACTGTAAAAATGGTTGACACCAATAATTACTAAGTTAAAATCTGATATCTTTGGCAGCTTGACTCCATTAAATCTCAAAATAAGAGCAGACTGAGTCAGTGTTATTATCATTATTGTGGTGCTGATGTGATCTCCGTCTTGACCAAATCACAGGTTATTGTGCATGGGTGCAATAAGTCATGCCATGTCCATAAAGCGACATAACCTTTGTCACCATATTCCTGCTTCTGTTATGAAGTGATGTGAAGAAGACTCTAGTACACGTTTGTTTAGTTTGAAACATAAAGTTCCTAAAAACACAATAACCATGAGAAACAGGACCACGATCAGAAACACGATGATAGGTCTGACAAAGACAAAAGGGGAGGGCAGGGCTAGTTATACACCAAGGACTAACTGGCGATTGGAAACAGGAGAAGTGAGGAGCAGAAATTAGAGAAAAAAACAAACTTAAGCTCAACTTAAGTTGAAGAGTAATAGAATGATAAGGCATCAAAACAGGAACCCATAACTCAGCTTACCAAATCAGGAAAATCTAAACTTCAACAGCATCTAAAATCCCAGGATCATGACAGTTTTTCTCTCAGTTGCCAACTTTTAAATTAAAGCAGAAACCAAAAAACGTATCTCTCAAAAGTACTTTATAATATATACATTTTCTCCATCTCTCAAACCCTTAACTCTGTCCAAACCCATCTCAGCTTATGACAGCACACATTTTGCAAACTCTATCTCAGGTAGAACAAATCAGTCTCATTATGAAACACGTTTCTTTTTTTTTTGCATGGAAATATGTCACCATGTGGCCCGTGTGTAACCAAGGTGGGAGAGACTGGAGAGCTGGGTGGATTAGATAAGCGCTATCCACATAGTGATAAACCACAGACGCTTATGAGCCGGGGCTGCTGTGGTTTGTCGCTGTGGTAACAGTTTCCTCTGCACCCTCTTTAGCCTGCAGGTTGTACGTGGATGAAATATCTCACAGCCTGTAGCCGAGGTTAAAAGTTTGCAGAAGTGCCCCTCCCGGGCCATCACTGGAACACTGCACATCACAACATCACCAGGAACATAACGGAAATATTTTCAGTCAGCACAGTTATCACTGTAATGAGGCTGTCACCGTGGCGACATCCCGGGGTTACCGGTGACAGCCAGGACAGGTGACGCATGCCGTCGGCTATGGAGATCACAGCAGGCAACAGCCGTGACTTTCAGGAGGTCTCACCTTGTGCTCTGCCTCAGCATATGAAATGCGGGCAAGAAAACAACACTTTGATGTTTCTTGTCTGATGACATTTCTGTTAATTGGCAGGAAAAGGTGGAAAAGGTTGCTATTATATTTCATAACATTTTCATATTTCTCTTTTGCTGTTCACTGCAGTGACCATTTAATGAAAACATTTTTGCCGTCAGGGCATGAAGCTTTTGCATTTCTAAACATTTTCCCTGGGAAATCTAATATTTCTGGCAACAGCAATAGCACCAAAGTGATATTTGATACATAGTTAATAATCAAAGTCAATCAAAGTTGCTGCTAAACCGGTTTCATGTTATGGCTTATATAAACAAACTCACTGACTAATTTAATGGCTGATTTCTCTTGGGCTCAGCACCAAATAGACTTCCTATTGTTTTTTGTTCTTTACCTACACATAGTAGACAAAACCGTCCTGCTCCATGAGTGCAGCCAGGACATGCAGTGACTTGTGTTCCTGTGGACTTATGTGCAATTTCTCAATATGAACATACTGTCTTTTCACTTATTGATAAATTCAGAGGTCTTGTGAATAATGAACGTTTCTCTCGTTGCAGGTACTTGTTGACTTTCTAACGCGATTGCTCCGGTAAATTACTCTACTTAAAAACTGCAGACGTAATGTATCCTAAAACAGATTGCCTCTGAAGTGAATATCAATGCAGTAAATGTAGTTATTGTCAAACATTCCTTTTGGATGCGTGAACTGAGGATAATGGCAGATAAATACAGTGCATTGCTGCCCCCACATGGTCACCAGCATGAAAGACAGTACTGGATGAAAGTGGTAAAGGATGAATTGCGTGTGTCTAACTGAATGAGAACAAAATGAGTTGATGTATTGATACTGTGTGCTAAATACATTTTGCAGACCTATATAATTCCCCATTGGCCCTGAAGGGAATCTTTGACCTTGAAGCCTTTCACCTAGTTTGGGGGTCCGCCCCGAGTGCTCCGATTACCATGGGGACCACTGTTGCTCACACTCCACATCTTCTCTAGCTCCTCTCTCAGCCCTTGGTACTTCTTGAGCTTCTCATGTTTCTTCTTCCTGATATTTTGTTGTTCTTGGTATCTGTCAGAACAATAAACATGGTTTAAAATAATAAAATATGCATATGCTAGAGATGATTGCAAGTCAACTATACCTAAATATAATCATCTCTGGCAGGGAAGTTAAAAGGGAGCTAAAATTGATTTTTTTTTTTCAGTATGGTTAAAGAAGAATCATCCAAAGCTACTCTATTAGAGAGGAAAAATAAAAATAGATGGAGCTGAAAATGACCATAACAGGTTCAATCATTTACAGGATCCTTTGTGTGGGATGGACATACCTATGAGAGCTGTGGAGTTTTCTGTTTCCTGGATCTTTGCGGTGATTACCAGATATGGTCCTGAAATTGGCCTCTCTGAAGTGTTTTTTTTTCCCTTCATGAAATGTCAAAGGTTCAGACTTCAGAGACGTCTAAGGGTGGGCCTTGTGCTCTAAATGTTAGACACCAAATAAAAAGCTTATACAGAAGCCGTTTGGTGTGGGGATCGATCTGTTTTTAAATCAGCAAGATTTTTTTTAATCCCGCATCCATCCTTCTGATACAAGATCGCTTGGCTTTTTTGCCTGTTTTATGTGACACTTCTTTTTAAATTTAACTGGTGATGTTTAACTGAGGAAAGTTAAACATTAAGATATTGTGGAGCAAGGTTTGCACTGATTATTGATCTTTTTTTTATTAAATGCATTTCTCAGAAAAAATCATTTTGCTGCTTTCCATTTCAAAGTCTAAAAATTTAATTGGTGAACAATGTAAAATTAGATGTACATTTCTTTGTTTTCTTTAAAGACAAATTTTCTTTGTTGACATAGTTTATTGCACTTGTGAATTAAACGTTTACACTCAAATTGACTTTTATTTCCAGTACCCATCACTCAATAAATAAGAAGAAGCTGTTTTCCCTTTTACTGAATGGAGCAGTAGTTTCCATTTCTACCTTAGGAGCAGCGCCAAAGAATATGACGGGCCAGATTTCTATCATTTGCAATCAGTTCACATTCTTACAGATAGCACTAAAAACTAGTATGTCTGTGGGGCCAGTGGAGTTACAGAGTCTTTAATACATGTTGTTTAGGTTTGTGGCCAAGATTTTACTTCTTCTTTATTTTCTGCTTTGGAAATCTGCAGACGGTCACATCCTACATGGTTCACAAAGTGATTTTTGCTGCCGGGTAACTGTGGAAAGGTTGACAGCTAAATTCAGTTTTAAAAACTCTGGCATTAATCGAATCAGTTGAGGAGATTACGAATGCTATAGATCAGAAACAGTATGCAGCTGGAGTATTTCTGGATCTCAAGAAAGCATTCGACACAATCAATCATGACATATTAATTAATAAACTGGAACGGTACGGGATCAGGGTGGTTGTACTGCAATGGGTGAAAAATTATTTAAGTGACAGGAAACAATTTGTGAAGCTGGGTGTCCATTCCTCATCATGCTTGGACATTGCTTGTGGTGTTCCACAAGGCTCTGTACTGGGTCCAAAATTATTTATTATTTATATAAATGATATTTGTAAGGCATCTGATATATTAAAATTAGTATTATTTGTAGATGACACAAATATTTTTTGTTCTGGGGGGAATCTAAAGGAGCTGCTGGATACAATTACTTCAGAAATGTGCAAAATTAAAAAATGGTTTAACAGGAACAAACTATCGCTAAATCTAAGTAAAACTAAAATAATCTTATTTGGGAATTCCCTTAGAAATGCACAAGTGCAGATTCATGTAGATGGTGTGGAAATTGAAAGAGTACTTGAACATAAGTTTCTTGGTGTGATTATAGATGATAAATTAAACTGGAAGTCTCATATAAATCATATACATAACAAAATTTCAAGAAGTGTCTCAATCTTGAGTAAAGTAAAACACATTCTGGACCACAAATCACTCCACATTCTCTATTGTTCCCTGATTGCACCGTATTTGAATTACTGTGCAGAGGTTTGGGGCAATACTTACAAATGTTCGCTATCATCAATCTTTATATTACAAAAAAGGGCCATAAGGATAATCCATAAAACTGGTTACAGAGATCATACAAATCCACTATTCTTAAAATCAAAAATTCTAAAATTCACAGATCTGGTTCATTTTCTCACAGCACAAATTATATATAAAGCAATAAATAACCTGCTTCCTGACAATATTCTAAAAATGTTTTCTAAAAGGGAACGGGGATACAATTTGAGGGGGGAATTAAATTTAAAACATCCTCGTATCCGTACAACATTAAAAAGTTTTTGCATCTCTGTGTGTGGAGTGAAGCTGTGGAACAGACTAAGTAAAGATATGAAGCAATGTCCGAGCATGGCGCAGTTTAAAAAGCGGTTTAAGGATATGGTTTTTACAGGGTACAGGGAAAAGGTAGAGATTTGATAGGGTGTTCTTGTCTAATATTTTCATGTGTGTGCGGGTGCACGGGTATGTTGGTATGGGTATATATATATATATTATGTAGGTTGTGTATCCTTGAGGTGTTAATGGGGTTATTGAAAATGTGTATATGTGCGTATGTGTATATACGTATGTATGGATAGATAGAAACATATATGTATATATATTAAAAAAAAATAATCACATGACATATAATGTAATTGCAAGGAGGTATTTCTGTAGTCTATTGATACTAGATAGTGGAAAAGGGGTGGGATTAAATAAGCTTATGCTTCTTCCTGCTCCTTTTTGAACATGACGTTATTTGGAGTTGTGGTTGCTCGTTTTCCTTTTGTTTTGCTTTGTTCATTTGTCTCTTTTAATTCTATTTTGTTGTACTTTTTCAACATGTTCAAAATAAAGATTCAATCAATCAATCAATCAAAAACTTTGGTGTCTTTAGGCAAAAATAAATGTACCTCACTGAAGCCAGAGAAGTGAGCATTATATCTGTAGATACAAAAACCAGTCCCGACATCACCTTCACGTTTCATCTGCTACAATATTGATAGTGGTTTGTTTAAAAAAGTTGTTTTTGAAGGACTGATTTGCATGAAAATGTAACGATAACAATTAACATTTGAGCTTGTTCTGGACCTGAATGCACACGTTTTTGGAAGACTTCTTTATCAATACATGATACAAAACTTGATATTTTCTATCATATCTTCACAAATATACATGAAATAAAAATAAGTTCTTGAGAAAACATCACAGGCTAATATGGACTGGATCCAGGGAATCAAGTCAGGCATGACGTGGAGTGATTTTTCAGTATTTAGACAGGAATGCAGATTCAAAAAAGAACTTCTATGAGAATCTACGAGTTCCACATTTTGGAACACATCTCTGTGTTTACAAACCTGATGTGAGGAGCAAGACATGGCTCTAACTCAGAAGACATCCGATGATCACCATCAATCACAAAGTAGCCGTCCTCTAAACCCTGCTGTTCTTTAGGGGAACGCCATGCTTGAAACTAACGACTGACACGATGCACTCATCATGAAAGTAAGCACTGAGAGTGAGTATAGACTTCTATACAACTAGAATTCTTTTTGTAGTTCATCCTGCTGCCCGTTGGTAACTAAAAAGGAAAGAACGTTTGCTTCTCTTCAAGTAGCCAAAACTCTTTTTGTAAGTCTTTAATCTCTCTCTCTCTCTCTCTCTCTTGGAAATGAGATTTTTAATCTCAATAAGATTTTTTACCTGGATAAATAAAGGACTAATAATAATCGTGTTGTTTAGCGTGAGCCTCACGTGGCCATTTGAGGTACTGCAGTTTTCTCTGTTGGTTTCATTTTTCAGCCCTGGAGGTTGCTGCTCAGCTTTTGAGTGAAAACTGCTGCTTTTTTAGACTGAAAACTGAAACCAAAACAACCCTTTGGTTCACTGAAGATGTAACACACTAAAGGAAGGCCCTCTGCTATGACTTCCATTCCAAGCGAAGTGACAGTATTAGTTCTGGACCAGTTTTTCAAAACTTCCTCTCCTAAGAAAACCACCAGAGAGATTCTGGCCCACTTAAAAAGGCCTGTTCAAAGGGAGAGCTCAGAGAACCAGTAACAAGTCCGTGTTAATTCGGTCAGAGATGGAGAAACTTCCTTCCATAGGATGATTCAAAGTATTTCCCTGGACATAAATAAAATTTCCAGAATCATCTGGTGGGCTTGATTGACAGTGGAAGGTCAGGAGTGAGAATCTCCCAGTGGAAAGATTGCAATCACAAACTGTGGTCAATATTCATTTTATGTTTGAACTTTTTATCAAAGGGCTCGGCTTTAACTTTCTGGATGAAGTGTATCGACAGCTTTTCCAGTGAAGCAGAATGTGACATGGTGACTCACATTCTGGCCCAACGTTTGTTTGAAGATTTTCTGGCAAAGCTCGAGGCTTCACTGCGACAAGAGCAGAATGCCACTCATCTTTGTCGGTAATGGTGTTTTTAAACATGACAAGAAACAGAAAACGTCAATAATTTCTAATGATGAGAATAACACTCAAAATATAAGAAACTTTAAAATATGTGTTGTAAAAAAAAAGTAATTTCTTAAGTTGTATTTATCCATATCGACAGTTTCGTACCAGTGAATTTGTGCCAGTGGAAACCGCAATCTCACTACCAAGTCCCTTCAATAGCAGTTATACAGACATTGATCGAATAAACAATCAGACTTCATCAGCAGATGGAGTTCCTCCAGTTGTCATAGATTTATAAACCTTTTTTTATTTCGGAGCACTTTCCGTTGGCTGATGAGGATGCAATATTAAAAAATCTTTTTTGTTTTATTTTTCTAAATCAATACTTGAGTTGAAGCATTTCAGTGAGGTAAATAAGGTTTAGTGCCGCGCACTGACTCTAGAAATGAAGAGAAAGCCCAAAAGAAGCAGAAAAAAAGAACATAATTTTGTTTTTTTACGGATGCAGTTTTCAACTTATAACAACTATGAAATGTATTCTTGAATAAAAATATTTCACCGCATAAGCGGATTTATTGATAGATGTAGACAATACGCCTGTTGCATGACCAGTCCAGTTTGTTGTCCACCCACAGCCCGAGGTACTCGTACGTGTTGACCACCTCCACCCCCTCTTCCTCTTTCTGAACTGGCAGTGGACCTGCTCTGGACCTCCCGAAGTCCACAACCAGTTCCTTGGTCTTTAAGGTGTTGAGTTGCAGGTGGTTGGTGTGACTCCATGTGACAAAGTTCCTCACCAGACTCCTGTACTCCTCTTCCTGATCATCCCAGATACACCCCATGATGGCTGTGTCGTCTGCAAACTTCTGAATATGGCATAATTCAGAGTTGTAGCAGAAGTCAGAGGTGTACAGGGTGAAGAGAAGAGGGGACAGCACAGTTCCCTGTGGTGCTCCTGTGCTGCTGACCACAGCCTGACGTACTGTGGTCTGTCGGTGAGGTAGTTTGAGATCCAAGCGACCAGGCAGGGGTCCACCTGCATCCTGTTCAGTTTTTCCTGAAGCATACAGGGCCGGATGGTATTAAAGGCACTTGAAAAGTCAAGAAACAGGATCCTGACTGTGCCTTTTCCCTTGTCCAGGTGTGAGTGGGCTCTATGTAGGAGGTACAGGATGGCATCCTCCACTTGTCTGCCTGCATGTCTTTTTTGTATTTGGGATTCTAGTCTATTCTTTAAGTTCTACTTTTCCATGCTGTTGGACTCAATTCTGCTGCCAACACTATGGACAAGTCACTTTCTTGCCCATCTTCTGAAAGCCAATCGAAAGATGAACCACCTCTTACTTATCTTATACATTAGTTGAGTAAATAATTTACTACATGAATTAAAATACATAACTAGTGTATAATTAGTATGCTAGAAATGACATAAGTAGTGTGAATCATTTGGTTTATCCACATTTTTAACATGAGTTCAGACAGAGCACACCATAACAGCTTGGCACTATTTTGTACTTATGTATTTATCTATTATTCTTTTCTTTTCTTTTAATATCTGTTGATGCAACTGATTGTACAGTAAAATATTTTTAAATGACAATTTGCTTAAAATTCCTTCAGACACCTTTGAGGATATGCAAAAATGTGGCTGTGCTTTGTTCTACCTCCTGCAGGAGTATCTTAAAATATACATTGTTTCAAATTTTACTACAATTGGAGAAACAGTGCTTCTGAGAACGTCTGACAGTTCAGTGGACTGACAAGACTTTATAGAAATACTGTGAGAAGGAAAAGCAAACTCTTTCTCCATGATGTTGTAGTGAAAGTTGAAATCTTTAAATGACTGACTTTGTACCAGTAGGGAATGATTTGTAATTTTGTGCAATCAACCTCTTATCACAGCGCTGTCAAGTTGAGGAGCATCATCAAGTTCTCCAAGAGGTTTTTTGCCACTTTAGCCTCCAATTTAATTGGATATTTATCCCTGTATTATACAGCCTTACCACTCTTCTCTCTATCTGCCGCTTCGTGCCTCTGCAGTGTGTGGGCAGAACTCGATGAACAAGCTGTTAATAAGGTTTTAAGAACTGTAATTTGAGTCCTATCCAAACGTGATCAGGCTGAGAGTTCACATGACTCATCTATGTGGACTTTAAGGATAGAGATTGTTGAAGTGTCAGGATGTCATCGAGCAAGATGCTGAGAGAAGAGGCTGAAGATGGGAATATATACTGAAGCACGGGCCTGGAAGTGACAAGAAGTGAGCTCAAGTGAGAAAATTCGGTTGGATGGTGGTGCGAATGGATGGGTGTAGACCAAAACTCAAAGCTCAAGTGTGACAAATTGGAGGTGTGAAATTTAATATGTGTGTACAAAACAAAGCTGTTAACCTCAGTAGACTACATTTGAACTCACCGGTCACTTTAGTAGGTGCACCTGTTCAACAGCTTAGTGACGCAGATATCTAATCAGCCAATCACATGGCAGTAATTCAATGCCTTTAGGCCTGTAGACTCGCTCAAGTTTAACCTAGGCATCAGAATGGGGGTAGAAATGTGTTTTAAGGGACTTTTAGAGTGGCATAGTTTCTGGTGCCAGACGGCTCATCTGAGGATTTCAGAAAATGTTGATCTACTGGGATTTTCCCATGCATACCATCTCTAGGGTTTACAGAAAATGGCCCAAAAAAGAGAAAATATTCAGTGTGCGTTAGTTCTCTGGGTGAAAATATCTTGTGGATGTCAGAGGTCAGACATGGACTTCTTCAACTGATAGCAAGTAACCTAAGGTATGTACATTTGGATGGTAGGATCAGAATTTGGTGTAAATATTGGGGATGCTCGTGTTGGGGATATTTTCTTGGCACACTTGGAACGCCTTAGTACCAAAAGAGCATCATTTCACCTACGTGAGTATTGTTGCTGACCATGTCTATGCCTTTATGAACACAGTGGTGGCTCATATCGTCCAAACCTTGGTGCTTGAACATGACAGTGAGTTCACTGTACTCAAATGGTTTCCACAGTCAGCAGATCTCAGTCTAATAAGAGTACCGTTAGGATGTGGTGGAACAGGGGTTCATGGATGTGCAGCTGACAAATCTGCAACAACTGTATGATGATCTCATGTCAAGAAGGACCAAAATCTCAGAAGAATGTTGCCAACACTTTGCTGAATCTATGCTATAAAGAATTAAGGCAAACGAAGAACCAGCATGGCATTAGCAAAGTGTAGCTAATGAATGGACTGATGAGTGCATGAGCACTTTTCCTGGTAATATTAACCATATAGTAAAAGCCACATACACATAACCAGTCACTTTAAAGCTTTTTAAAGATGCAGCATTCACACAGCAATGACGCATCACAATGTATCACTTTATCACTTTGACTTGCAGCCTGAAGAAGCTGCAAGTCATTCTGCCGCTAGATTGAAATTGCAATTAAACTTAACTAAGATCAGTTTAATAATTTGTGATTTTAATGACTGACACTTTGATGCTGACCTGTACTACAGAATATATAAACCAGGATATCTCAGCCTTATTTATTTTACCTTTTCTATGTCAAGTGATTTGTGGGTCACTGCAAAGAAGGAAGATGCACAGCTAAATTCACAGGAATTTTTAACTTATATAGTAATCATTTATATCCACTATACGGAATAATAATTATTGCATATTTAGAATAATTATATGAGTAATATGTACAGTATACAAGTGACTTCATACAAGCAGGAGCTTACTCACTTGATCCTGGGAGGAGATGCAAATTCCTTGGAAGATGTGTCGGGAAGGCCATCAGGACTCTGCCACCTCAAATATGTCACTGCTTGCTGTGCTGACCTTGTGAATGAGGGAACAGCTGAAAGTACTTTTTAGTATATATGGTGTCTATAAGAAAAAATATGAATGTTAGTGTCAGTAAGGTTTATATAGGTGTATTTTTACACATGTGCATGTTGTACTACAAAAACCAAACAAAGGTGACGGCATATGCAAACAAGGAGCCAAATGCTTTGGCCACAGAGGTGTGGACTTTAAATGGTTTAGATAATGCAGAACACTGGTCAGGTCTTCTGGCACATCAGACATTTGTGTCTCCATAACATTCAGCATTCAGTATTTTAATTTCACAAAATTACCTGCAAAGTTGATATTCTACTCATCATTTTAATCTTGACAGCTTGTGTTTAGTTTATTTGGCATGCTAGAAAACAATTACCTGGTAATTATACGCAACCTTAACTCTTCTACAATGGGAGGGGTGTAATGTCAGTTCTGTTTGACATCAAGCTAAGATAGGCCAAAGAGGTTATTGTGATTGGTCTGATTTGCCTGTTTATTAGGATTACACAGAACGTTATGAGTTATTAAGTATTTTATATAGATCCAGTCATTTTTGTTGAGATTCCTTATGACTCAATGTGACATGTGGCCAAATTGGACATTTTGCATCATATACTCACGAGGATATGGGCCTGACATGCAGTGTCCGACTGCTCCGCATATCACAACATGTTCAGAGCAAAAAGCTGTACAACAGACCTCTTTATTGGATTTATTAAGTTGTATTCAGACACTCAAAATGATCAGCCCATCACTAGTAATGCTGTTTTTACATCATTAAAATTCATTGAGCTGTAAGAGAGACCACCAGTTAGGTTAATTATGCTACTTCCTTATAGCCATAAGGTTAGCAAGTCCAATACAGTCCATCATATAAAATCGAAGGGCAGTCATCAATAATTAAAACATGATCAACACTGTGCAATGCAATAAAAGTTCCTTTCAAACACGACCATGGACCATTTCTGAGAAAAGTAACAAGACACCAGAGAGGGATTTTGTTAATAACACTACATATACCTAAAAAGACCACCACTGCTTAACATTTGACCAGTTTGTGACAAGGTCTAGAATGTAAATAAAAGAAGAAAAAAAAATGCAGACCTATACTGAACTGTACAATTGTTCGGCATCTCTAGATAAATTTCCTGGTGAGCTTGCGAGCTCTGCAAGCTGTACTAAAGGAAGAAGACAACATTGCGACATTGCACCCTATAACAACATTAGAGTTTTTCATTTTTTCCCCCCCACAGACTCGTGACATGGGGTGATAGTCCAATTTTCTGTTTGTATGCTGTCTGAATTTTTAAAACCACGCCCCTCCGTTCATCTACATTACCCAAACTGATGCAGGTTGACTACTGGCCTGAATGGAAACAGAGCAGGTTAGATAAGCTGAAAGTTTAAACATATCGCTAGTCATACATTCAAGTCTTTGCAAAACACAAAACAGAATGTTCGGCACTCTTACAGTTTCCTGTTGATTTCTCTCTATGTCACTCCAATTTTTTTACTATGACACTGTGATGACAACATAAGAGCCTTCTTTAGGTCAAATTTTCAAGTCCTCTTTGTTCAAACTCCACATTTTCGGCACCACGAAGGCTTGTTGTTGGGTATGATGTACAGAAATCTGACAAGCGTTGCTCTATGCATGGCTGCACATACTGAGGAGTCACGTGTGTATAAAGACAGTTTCTTTTTTCCTTCTTCTTCTTCTTCATGCTAGAATTTATTCAAACACCAAACAGTACCCAAATTTATTTTCCACAGTCTCCCCTAAATGAAGTCTTGGAGGGATGCATCTTGTTGTGTAACAGATGTGAAGAGGGAGGGAAGGGTTGTTGGTTTGCACGATAATCATTTCCTGGCACCACTGAGACACCCAAGTGGCTCACAACAAACAGTCTGAGAATCCAGGCATCTCAAGATGGGGACAATTTGTTTTTTT
>NW_024582425.1:2090072-2116929 GCF_018398535.1 Haplochromis burtoni | reverse complement strand
AAAAAAAAAAAAAAAAAAAAAAAAAAAAGGATTAGAAATGCAGCTATACAGAGTCTTTTAGCTATTCCAGGGGAGTGAGGTTGAAGTCAGGTCTGACGTCAGAAAGCCAAGCAGCCCGATGTCCAGATGTTGTTCAGGTGAGAAGGAAGGGAGGAGCCAGAAGGAGGAGAGTGCATTTGTGTGGGGAGCATGAGCAGGAAGAGCTGGGTTAGTTAGCGCAGCATGGGCGGCTGGTGGGCTGAGCAGTCTCTGTCAGGTCCACTCCCCGGTTCCGTCCGGTGCTGGCTCCGGTCACTTGAGGCTCATTCTTGGGTAGTTTCTTTGCTGCAGTGAGAAAGACAGCGGATCAGTAATGCTCCTACAGAAATTTTAGAAAAGCAAAGACCACAACCTGACAGGTGATTACATCAAAAATTATTTGAAGAGTAACTTCAAATAAGCCCATTATTTTTGATACATTTTAGATAATACCTAATAATTTTTTTCCAGTTGTAATTTTAGCTTTCAGAGATATATTCGAGATAAAATGTCTTTCATGTTCGAGTCGGTTTTGCAATAATGCTGTCACGACCTCCCTCTCTGTTTTTGCCCCTCCACAAAAGTCCAAATTTCCTTCCCAAAGCAGCGTGTCAGGGTGAAGAAACATTATGAGAAGTCGCTTTGAGATATTAATTAACTTACTAAGCAAATAATATGAGCCCTAAAATGTATTTTTGAAAAGCCCTGAAAAGTATCTAGCACTGATTTCTGGCACAGCCTATATGTCTGTGTGAACAGTCACACCCCAACTGTTGCAACAATGCTAATGTCAGGGCAGGAATGCAGCTAACAGCTCTTACCAGCCATGCAGACATGACTGGTATTGTTTTTACTCTGTGAGTCATTGTCTCATCATGGCCACATGTGAAAACCACCTTTGTGCTAGTTCTTACTACAATAGGTCTCTAAGTACTTTGGCGGGTGTTAATTTGTCCAGGGATAGATTTTGTCAACACGATGTCATAACTTGCCATGACCTAGTCATGACACTTTAGGAGTGTGGCTAGGATCAAAATGAAGGTTTAGTCGGAAGATAGGTGTGGCCCTACACCTCAGTGGCACCGACGCTCTCACAGCCAAATGGTTTCCATTTTTCCCCCTCCCTTTTATAAAGACTGATCCGCTTATAGTCTTCTCAAATACTTTCTGATAATATATTATTTTGCCTATTAAATGTTTAGAATTTCTCACACAGTGTGTGTCCATCATCAGTTAAAACATCTGGATGAAAAAGCAAAAAGCACTTCCACAGAACTGAGAGCAACTAATCAAGACCTTTCGCAATTTAAAAATAACTTGGCAGCGCTCTCTGGTGGACAAACTGTGTACTGCCTCAGTGATTACACCTCAAACTGCATTTTACAGTGCCAGCTGGCACACCATATTCTGCAAGACATTCCACCGAGTAGACTAAATAAATACAAAACTCAACTAAATATAGTTAAGCTTTCAGAAGCTGCATCATAGTCCCGACTGCATCTCTCAAACTTCCTTCAGCAACATGAAAGCTTAGCCGCGCGTCAACTCTCTGAGACCAAAACTAGATTCAGATTACAATATCTGTTCAAATGCAACATTACTCGAGGTTGCTGACAAAGTTTCAACAATCGGGGATAAAGATGGACGACTGAGTGAGCACTATACAACATATAATTTCAGAACCTGATGGATTAACTGCTATGGACCTAGTTGCAAACATCCCGCGTTACAAGTATCCACCATTTATCTGTGAATACACGAGTCATTTAGCAGCTGCTAACAAACCACACAGTTCACTTTAAAACCCGCCGGTTCTTGCTAACACTCTGCAGCGGCTTTTTTTCCACTGATCCAGCTCATTAATGACAGATGATCACCTGCATATAAATACTGCACACACTCATTTAATATTTGCCAGGTTTATGGATTGAAGCCAACCGACTGCCCAGTAGTGCATTACGGTAGCCTAATATTACACAACCTGCACTCAAATGCACACTTGGATGAAGACAGTAAGAGCCTCTTGTGCACTTTATCATACAAATGCACACCCTGAGATGAATCCTACAATATTATATTTACACAACACGACAGGTGCACAGCCACTATCATTTCCTGTTAGTAAGGATACTTCAGAGACATTTCAGTGTGCTTAAATACTACAGCTAGTGACTGGCTCTGAAGGTCACGAGCAGTATTTCACTTCATATTTGAAGTCCTGCGGCAGAGACACTTACCAATGGCCATGAAAATCTCATTCACGTTCATAGAGGTCTTCGCTGATGTTTCCATGAAAAGCAAGCTGTTGTCATCTGCGTATGACTGTGCATCCTGTGAAGGTTACACCAAAATCATTAGTTTTTCATAGTTTGAACTGACAAAGCAAGGAAGCAGCAGAGAAAGCCAAGTAGGCATGTTCCAAGCAGAGGATGTTTTTCTCTCAGCAGATTATGAACGACAATTATTCCAAGAATTATTTACTGTTAGCTTCAACAAATCCTGCCACAAAGTCTACTTTATTTGAAGATTACTTTGCTGCTCTGCGCACATCTTGAAGTTAATTAAGAAGACAAACCTGGAAGTCCAGTGCTCTCTTGTTTGCGAGATCAGCCTTGTTCCCAGCCAGGGCTATTACGATATTTGGACTGGCTTGTCTCTGAAGCTCTTTAACCCAATTCTTTGCCCGTACAAATGACTCCTGGAAAACAAATCAGGGAGGGGTAAGTGGAGGGGCTCAGTTAGTGAAAATAGCAATAAGGCCTGTGTGATGGACGATAACAGGGAGACTTTCCCATGATGTCCGATTTGTCTATCTTTTAAAGAAAGTTCCAGGGGACACAATCATTATAGTGGTGCTTTTGATGAGATATTACAGTAAACATCACAGTGTGCAGAGGCTGTACTACAACGACTTATGCAGCACAATAAACAAATGTTGCATTCAGCCCGATCTCTTTAAAACAGGGATGTCCAACTCCAGGCCTGCAGGTTTTAGATGTCACCCTGGGTCAACACACCTGAATCAAATGATTAGTTCATTACCAGGCTTCTGAAGAACTTCAAGACATGTTGAGGAGGTCATTTAACCATTTAAATCAGCTGTGTTGGATCAAGGACACATCTAAAACCTGCAGGACACCGGCCCTCGAGGCTTGGAGTTCAACACCTGTGCTTTAAAAGATTACCACCTTTAATAATAATAAAGAAATGTCAAAGCGCTTTATAGCTTTCTGTGCTTTGCTTTTATTAAAAGATAAGGGGAACGACTACTGACTTTGTCACTAAAGTAAAACCTACAGGAGAGAATAATGCTGACTTTAAACTCTGCTCTGTTCTATATTCGATTTGACTTGTATTAGCTTTTACACAAGAATGACTCACACCTATCCACATACATACAGTAGATGAAAGGAAAAAGAATCTCTCTACATCCACATTTTAGTCATGCAGGCCAGGAAGCAATGCAACTTTCAGGTAATATGATATGTACGATAAAACTAGATTAGCTGCTCTCTTACTGGCAGCTGTTTCATTTATTTATCAGTTTGTTTAAAATGCTATCTATCGTGCTTTTCCTTTTTTCTCTCATTGGATATTGTTATGCTGGATCTCCACAGTACACACAAAAATGGACATCGACATTTGTGAAAGTAATCCCTGTGAGCCCAAATCTCAGACTTCAGGCTACTCTCTTTCAGCCACTCTGTTCTACTCTTGGCCCTGTATGTTGTCAGTATTAATCAGCCTTATGGTCACATCAGGCCCACAGCTCTGACTGAACACAAACTCCACCCACCTGCTGTTAGAACGTTTTGTTCACAAGGACTGAGAATTGTTTGAGATTCATTTTTTAATTTTCTTCCATATTTTTTGTTAGAATTCTTCCATTTTTAAGGTTAACGTTTTCCACCTAATGTCCAACTTTCTGTTTGAATTTGGTATTCTGCTTTTGCTTGGCTGTCACAGCACTTTGTAAACTCTGCATTTACAGGTGCTACACAAATTAAGTTCTTATTGTTAAAGGGCGAAGGAAGCAAGTTAAAAGAGCTCGTCTCAGCTGAGACTAGAGAAGAGCTGAGAGGTTACACCCACTAATGTCCAGCAGAAGGTAAACAAGGAGGATCTGGAACTATGAATCACACAAAGCTACTCTGAGTTAAGAATAGGAGCATGAAGCTGGAAATTAGCATAATAGGCTCCCTCTAGGGCTGTTGAAGCAGACAAACATTGGAAACAGGACAAATCGTTAACCTGCACACTGTCTACATATTAAACAGAGAATGATATGTTCTCTTTGTCATGAAAATATGCTGACATATAACGCGTCCCTGACAATGCCCCCGGGAGACATCTAAGGTCTAAGCACTGTCTGCAAAACATTGTCTGTTGAGTGATGAGTCATTTCTTAATGTGTCAGGATACCAAAATAAGGTTCTGTTTTTAGCTTAACCACTGCTTAGAAATATTAAGGTGGAAAGCCCCACTACTTCCTCATCTTCGACAACAAAGTTGTTTGAGCTAGCAAAGGTAAATGAAAACAGGTGTGCCAACAGCTACACAGACATAAGCCTGGAATCTGACCAACCTCATTTGTAATATCGTAGACCACGATGGCTGCCTGTGCACCTCTGTAGTACATGGGAGCCAGACTGTGGTAGCGCTCCTGACCGGCCGTGTCCCAGATCTCAAACTTGACTGTTGTGTCGTCCAAACATACCGTCTGAGTCAGGAAGGCAGCTGCAGGGGTACAAAGCAGACGGACCAGTGACAAGTGGGTCTTTAAATACTGAGCTACACAAATGTGTTTCAGTCAAGGTGACATGGCCCAATGTTGCAAACCAAAGAATAGAATAGAATAGAATTCAACTTTATTGTCATTGCACATGCACAGGTACAGGGCAACGAAATGCAGTTTGCATCCATCCAGAAGTGCTTTAGTGATATAGATATATTACAATATATATTAGCAATAATATAGATATGCGAGTATATTACAGAAATGGGTCTATTATGGTATGTTATAATGTACACGGTATGAAGTATGTTGTGAATATTCTATAACTATAAGTATGTACAGGCTGTAGTGAGTACAAGCTATGTACAGGCTATGAACAGGATATAAATATGAAAAACTATACAGAATATGAAATAAATTACTTTACAGAATCTGAGATATACAGCTATACAGAAATGGGAACTATGCAAGTTGTAAACAGTTGTAGGGTTAAAGATTATCGAATGTACAGAATGATTATTTACACAGAGCTATACAGTAGTGCAGTTAAGATAAGTGAGGGTGTAGAATGACTTTGGAATGACTTTGGGGATGACATTAAACATCCAGAATCAAAATGGGTGTAATTTGCTCAAAGGCACTTTTAAACCACATGTTAAACCTTAGTTTGAAAACTATGCTCCGTTTTAACTGAAATGAGAACTGTGAATAACACTTAAATGTTGTTTTTACCCAATCAGCTAATGCCAGCAGACCACTGACTGTAAAGGACTTTTTTTTATCTTAACACACAGCCTTGGACACAGACTAGTAGTGGTGGAATGGCAGGATGATTGGATTATTTTCAGTAGTGAGTACAGTAAAGGTGTCACCTGGCGCTGAGGGTGAGATTATCAAGATAACCAAAACGCAGTAACCTAATGGACCAAAATATTTGCATAGCTGCCTGTTCTAATAAGGCATTTTTATATTGACAATTCCTCACATTCCCCCTTTTCCCAACTGAATCTCATACTGGCTACATGCTCTTTTGAGGAGTTCCAGTTTCCCCTGGTGATACTTTCTCTGTTTTACTCCAACACACCTTGATGATTCTATAGCCTTACTTCTTAAATGAACTTTAGGCTCTGGGACTATGACTCTTAGTACAGCTATCTGCATGTAGCAGTTATGTTATCTAGCGTAACATTTAGTAAATATTCCATTATGTGGTTTACTGGAAGTCTCAGAGATGGCCTGTTCACAGAGCAAACACAAACACGCCAACACTGACTTATGATGACGTAAGGATTACGTACCTCCAATTGTGCTCTCTTGGAATTCATGAAACTGACCCTTAACGAAACGAAGTACAAGGCTTGACTTTCCCACCGCGGACTCTCCTAAAAGCACGAGTTTGAACTGGCAAATCTTGTTGCCTGCGTTTGGCCCATTGGGTCGCGTGGCTCCGCCTCTACTTGCCATGTCACACTGTCTGGTCTCGTCCCCGGGATGTGAAAAACTGTAGAAAAACACCTGAGCAGGAGAAAGAAAATAAAGCAAGGTGTCATTATAAAAGAAGATCTTATTAACTGATACAAAAATGAAAGATAATAAGAATTTATATGGTAATTTTGCCTTTGCGAAACATTTAGTCCCTGCAACAACCAAAGTGCCAGTTCAGGGTTTTCCCTGTATTTAATACACTTTGGGGAGAGGACAAAATCTCTGGAAGCCACCAAAGTAAAATAAAAGAAACAAAAAAAGAAAAAGGGAAATGCATCCCCCTGGTTTAGTAATGTAACATGCTCATTTTATCAATACACAGACCAACTGTCAACCCTAAAAGGCAGATTGTGAACCAGGACAAACCCTGCAATTGATCAGTGTTTTAAATTATTCAGCTTTAGCCTTTGGTTAATGACCCACACCACTATTCCTAAATCTAAAAATACCGCTTTTAGAACTCTTCATAAAAAGCTCCTGGAAACTACTTTTTTAAATGCATAGAGATGCGTATAGAGCTGCGTATCAGGGCAATTGATATTTGATCTGTTAAATTTTATAATGTTGTTTTAACTATATATCTTTTAAAATAAGAAGTCCAAATCCAAAGGCAAAATGCCACGGCTAATCCCGTAAACATGAATGGGAACTTACTCTAGTTTGGTACAAATTGACACATTACACATAATTTCAAATTACCGGACTCTCATTCAGCTACAAACATTAGTTGGATGTCCGCTATAGTAACAAGCAGCAATACCAGACTTAAAGAGAGAGAGAGAGAGAGAAAACTTTGCCTGACAGCATGTTCAAAGTTTCGGAAACTGATGTCATACATATATTTATACTTGTGCCTCTAACGTTATTACCCTGTACCAGTTCAACAACAATTACAAATGGCAAGTTCAACAACTGTTCTGGCAGTGAAAACCCCAACACTCACACACAAACAACGTGTGTGTGTGGCTTCAACTACGTGAGGCAGACAGAAAGAGGACACATGTCCACCAGTCTGGACACATGTGTGGGAAAAAGTATTTGGGTTAATTTAGTGGTTTTGTTGTTTGTCTTTCATGATTTTGTAGTCAAACAAACAACAGCCACAACAACGGATTACCTCTGTAACCTAGACATTAACCATTTCCACCATCAAACTAAACACAGAACATCGCTCCAAAAATAATTGCTGTCAACTTCGAGCGTCGAAATCGCGTTACGACACAGAGATCACCACAAATAACTTGTTGTGTTGTTGCCGAGTGGATCGTTTTAGTTGGTAGCAACTGCTAGCGTTAGCAACATAGCTAGCTCATAAGTTCAAAATGCCTAGTCCAAAACCCAATCTGCGTTTGTTATAAAGCATGATTTCGCTTGATTAACGCTGGCGTGAGTGCGGGTAGCAGCATGCCAATCAAGCTTATACGCACTAAATATGACACTTACATAAGTTCTGAAAATGCTCAAACTCAGATGATGGAGATTTGGGTGTGTACAGCTAGTGACAGCTAGCTAACGTTAGCTCCATGACGGTGAATTAGTGAAGTAGCTTATCAAGCAGCGTTTGAAAGAGGACTGCAACTGTTTGTGATAGTAAAAGTGGATTAATGCTAATGTGTGGGTGATCTAAACGTGATGATACCTCCAGATTTATCAGCAGAACAACGTTAACTAGGCTAAGTTGTACGGCCCTTCCAGTGTCGGCTAGCTAATGTTAGCTAGCCAAATAATAGGTACTGGGCAGGCTAACGTTGTTCAGCTGCGGCCGCATCGGGAGGAGCCCTCCAGATAGCCTACAGCTAGTGAGCTAAAGCTAATATTAGCTACTTACCTATCAAAAACAGGAGCGTAGTTAATGGTAAAGGTATCTCCAGGACAGTATTTGCAGTACTTCAACGTATGTTCACAGTGTGTCGAGTATCCAACCAGCTGCTGAAACGTTAGATTTCATAAGGCTCAGCGATCTCGCTCTCCCACTTCTTTCAACTTCCCTTTTCGCATTGTACGAAGGATGATGACAGATCGTATGACTGGAATTCACAATCCGCCTGCGTATCAGGGTGGCCAACCAATCACACGCCAGGATTCATACCAAATTTATTGAAATATGTCTGTCTCCAAAATAACAAAAGAGAGTATTTACATTTTTTTAAATCTTTAAGCTAGTGAGCTAAAAGCAGGGATTGCGGTTCAAGGTTAATGCCACTGACTCAAAGCAATAAATACATTAGACAATGTGTTTTATTTTGGACAAGTTAGTCATTCACATGGTCTCCCCATTGGCTATCACAATCTTTGATTCGCTTGAAAGGTATTTTAAACCAAACTAGAGTATTAAGTTGAATTGCTGAACTATGTTGCTAGGCAACGGTACTTAAACAGGTGCACAGCTCTGCGTCCGAGCACGACAGAAACCCGTTTGGCTTTAAAAACTTCCCATACCTAGTTAGAGACAAACTTTACAAAGGCTCCATCTAAATTCATTATGACTGACATTAACACGTCTAGCGAAGTGAAATGTACTGACAGAATCCGAAATATACCGAAAGTAAGTCTATTTTAAGATAGCTTATCCTGTGCTATCGTACTGCTATTGTATTGTTTTAGTAAAATAGACCTTTATTTCTCTAATATTAACCATAGTGAACTTTTTTTTTTCTTTAATGCAGGCCGGGAAACTAATACCTCCAGGAGACAGTGTCAAAATCTGCTTACGAGAAGTGGAAAGAGTGAGTTCATTTGTATTTGTTTAGACATGGCATTCAGAGCATGCGGAAGTGGGGATAATTGTTGGAAAGTATAACTTCCAAGTGAAACCCCCCCCCGAAAAATCACTTGAAGCTCTTTGGACGTCTCTATCTATTATCTCAGTTTAAAACAGTTGTTTTACATCTGTTGGGATTATTAATCAGATTTTTTTTTTTTAGACAAAATGTGTGAAATTGTGGGTTAACTCTTTCCCTGTAATTTTCAGCCCACGACTCCACCGGTGGTGAGGAAATTCCGCAATAGCAACCAGCCCGGACCAGGAACTATCCGAGTCCACACAGGGAAGGCAAATGACCCAGATGTTGGCAGCACTCTTGTTCATGGTGTCATCACCAAAGCACCCCTCACTGTGAGTATGAGCTTCCTGTGATTGTTAAAGGAGGGAAGGTTTTTAACTAAACTGAAATTTGATAGGTTGATATTTTGTTTAGATCATGACCAATGACTCATGTATTGCTCTGCTTGGTAGTGGATTTAAGGCTCATATAACTTAAATGGAATTGACACAATAAATGAAATGGCATTTATACAGTGCAGAAAATTAAATATAATATAGTATATCAAATTTTCTGGACACACTGTATATTTTTTATTCCATATATATGGAATTTATTTATTGTGTTTTGTTTATACTGCTGTACATCTTTGATGTATGGTAGTACTACAATTTCCTTCACTATTTTACAAAGTATGACTGTGCAATCACAATAAAAAGTTACACTTGAACTAGCACTTAAACTAGCACTTGCTACAAATAATATCTTGTATGTAACTGTATACAACTGTACTGTTGTTTAAGTTGGACTTTGACTTTTACTTTAGTGACTTAAGTATGGAAGGAAGTAAGTCTCACCACCTTACAGTTGATAAAGTAGTAATAGATTTCATTTCAAGATTTGGAGGATGCTCATATGTGAATTTTTACCTTTTGTACATCAATTTATGATAAAAAAAAAATGTCAAAAACATTGGCAAAAGTTCAAACTATCCTGGATTAAAATACAGTGAGGCTCTCACTTATTCTGTTTTTGTTATCCCTGTTAAGTTTGTGTTCAAATGTGTATGATTTACTTTTGTTTGTACTCTTCATGATTTATGACAAGCTTTAGAGTGCAGATATCAGATATAAGGCTACTTTTGTGCACATTCAAAACACACACATACAGTATACAGGACTGCGCTGTGCACATTGAAGAGAATGGCAACCTCAACATTGAAGTTTACCGGAAGCCCACACACACGGACCAGTACCTCCTCTTTGATTCCCATCACCCTCTGGAACACAAACTTGGGGTAATTAGGACCCTACACCACCGGGCAGAACATGTTCCCTCTAAGCCTGAAGGGAAAAAGAAGGAACACACACATGTAAAGGAAGCACTTAAAACATGCGGTTATCTTAATTGGGCGTTCTCTTTCGAGGATGCCAACGTTCACATTTTGGACAGAGAGGACAGATGGTTTGAAAGAGGAGTGAAAGAAGCCATTTACGTCCCCTGTGAGCGACCATCTTTGAACAGAGGCGGTGGTTTACGACACCAACTGTCTGCCATCTATAATCCAGTTTTGAGATCCCTTCCCAGACGCTTTAACACCCACTCACATCCTGGGCCATTTGACCTCAGGAAATCACATGATAGGGTGGGGCCAGGTTTCACAATGAGCTCACCCGAAACCCTGGCTGATTGTGACCCACACCCGCTTTCACACCTTGGCTCACGTGATTAGGTAGAGGATCATCAGGGGTCCTTTGTCCCTCTTTGGGGGGAAACTCCCACTGGGTTTATATCTGGGACTCTCCACCATTTGACCCTTAGAACTGAAGAAGCTTCTCGGATGAGAGGTGAAACGTCTTCAAGTAACTTAAAGAAGTTCAAACCCTTTTCTTTCCAAGCTCCTTTGACTACAATGACCTGGATGACTGAGAACCTTCACTGACACACATACAGTATCTGTGTTTTGGGATGCTCTTTTGGACTTGAGCACATATCAACTGAGATTGATAATGATCAACAAATTATAAGGGATGGAAAATATTAATGTAGGATTACTTAGGAAATGATCAACAACACTTGAAAAAGCACTGGCTCACTACTTACTGGCTTTGTCGTAGAATGAAAAAGCCTAATATTGGACCTTCTCTTCCATTTTCCTTCTTTTCTGACCTGCCTGTGTGCACATGGCACTAGAGGCAAAGCGGTGCAAGAGGATGTATTTGTATGTTTGTATGTTGGAAGTAAAAACGATCTACCCCTGTCAGACGCATTTATTGTACTGCTGTATTATAGTGGTTTCCCTAAGTAAGTCATTTGCTTTTTTCATGATTTTATGTTACCCCTCAAATTGAATTTTCCTAAGAAGCAGACATTGATGATGGTTTTTCTATTTGCTTTCTGGAGTTTTCTCTGTATTCACATCTGTTTTGTGATGTCACCGTGTTTGAAAGCTGGTGCACAATGTTGCTTTGAGTAGAAAATTTAAAGTATACAATGAACCATTTAGAATACTGACTGACAATGATTGTTTTACATCATTCCTACAGAGTGAAAGCTTGCTAAATCCATCCCCAAAGACCTTGTTCCAGCAGAAGTTACAAGAGCTAAGTGAATCTGTATATGCCTCAAATAAGAAGGCTCCTCTAGGCAGATCATGTGTCCAACGTTCTGAACTCCCCCCATTGTGTAATGAGAAAACTACATTTGGCGTAAAAACAGTAAAAGGTATGTATAACATTAAATAAGTCAAAAGCTAATAAAACAACAAGAAAGTTGGTTTAACCTCCTAAGACCGAAACTCATGGCATGCATTTTTAATTTCTCTTTGCTATTTGAGCTATTTGGGACCTGATGAATGTAAAAACAAAGGATTACGTGATTTTCTTTTATTTTTTTACCTGAGTTTTGTTTCTAAGAAAAATGTGATCCACATATGAGGACATTCGCTTTAAATTTTGATAGAACAGTGGCAGTATAACGTCCTTGTAAGTGGATATCGGGCTCTTGTAGGGCAAAATTTAGTATTTTGGTCTAGACAACCCAAAATGTGATGTCCACATATGTGGACGCCAGGTCCCAGGAGGCTAAGTTTGTAATGGTTGTGTGCTGTCATTGAAACATTTTAAAACTTTTACATTTTTTGTTTTACATTCTAAGTTTTCTTATATTTATATATTTTTCTTATATTTTTTATATATTTTCTGACTATCTCCCGTTCTTTTCATCAAGGTTTGGGTGTGCGTGAGATTATTAACCCTGCAAAAACAGCACAGGAGGTAGAGAGGGAAGCTGAGGTGGCACATGATGCTTACATCCGTAGCCGTAATGCCTATTTTGTTGGTAAGAATGAAGAAAATCATACTATTGATGCTGTCTTTACTCTTTCCACTAACGGTCCATTTCTGGAATTCATTTCATCATTTTCACCACAGTGTGATTATCTTACTTCATTCCAGGTGAACAAATTAATAGAAATTATGACAGGAATCGTTACAGTAAAGACAGCAGGTTTGGGATCCTCACACCTCATTTCAACGATGGCCGTAATCTTGGCAAAACTCTTCATTGGCTGGGTGAATCACAGAAGTAAGCACCGAAATAAAGTGGCCATGCAGCAAATTCTTTTGTTTTTCCTTAACACTGCATATCTGCTCCTTGTCCTTCTAATTTAAAAAGTGAAAGCCAACTCGAATTGTTCATATTTTTTTCTTAGGTTTTACAATCCATCTGCTTGGAAGAGATCTGGGAACAGAGAGAAGATAGCACAACAAATGGGCAAAACCATCGTCAAGTACTTTTTTTTTTTTTTTTTTTTTTTTTCTTTTTCTTAACTGTCTGTAATGAAACATTTGAGACCTGCAATTATCTCACTAAGATTTTATTTAATTTTCCCATTTCTTTTCATGTTCTTCAGGAGAGAAAAAACGTTGCCTGTTCCGCCTGATCACACGTTTGGAATGGTCTTACCACCGGATGATTTTGGTAAATTTTGTATAAAAATGTTCTCCCGCCTTACATACGGGAATATTTGGTGTGTCCTTAGAAAAAGCTTTTTCAGTTGAAGACAACAAATACTTCCTTTGCAGGCATTGGAGAGCTGATCTACTCCACAGGTCCACGGCAGTACACGAGAGGCCCAGACAGACAGCGCAGCCTGGTGAATGCAGTGAGGCATCACCTCAAGAAGGTCAACTTTGAAAACTTCCCCTCCTTGCTAAAGGCATTCAGACATTATGACAAGGTATGAATAGACTCACAACAGGTTGCCAACTTGTGTTTGATAAGTCAAAGTGCTGGTAGTAAGGAAGTCAAGCTGTTGGTTTTAAGATAAAGCCAGTGATGTGTGACTCTGTGGTAAGATGATTTTCAAAGTAATAGAGCTTTAATTCTCATTTTGTAGACTTGTGTCACACTTCTAAACACATACCGAAGTCAGTATGGGGTCAAAGGGTTGTTATTTATGAAACTAGAAACCAGTACCAAATATTTTGCCCATTGCCTACAGATTCTACATGTTCAAAATGTGTTTATAGGGATTATGAATCTGTTTTTTATGTTAATTACCAGAAAGGAAAGGGGATGATTGACAAAGAGGACCTGCGTGCAGTGTGTCATCAGTTCCAGCTGAACGTCAGTGAGTCTGTCCTGGATGACCTGATGGACTACTGTGACACAGACAAGGACGGGTTTATCAACTTTCTGGAGTTTGCCAACTTTCTCAACTGGAAGGACAAAATGCCCATCAACAGTCGAGAGCAGTGCATTATTGCAAATGGTAAGAAGAAGGCAATTTAATCTATCGGTTTATTTTACGCTTCATCACAGAACTAAAACTGCACTGATACCACCGACAATATGGAATGCCAAAAGACGACAGATTTAAGTAGTTTTTACATTTTGGTCTGATTAATTTATCTGCAGAGCATCAAACCAGCTCAGCTCCAGGTGACATAGAAAGAGTGACAGCACAGCTTCATGCCTGTTGGTTGGTTGATCTTGAGGACTTGCAGCCTGTTGAGCCAGGCAGCTCACTGAAAACTCTTAGAAACCTTAGGCAGACAAGGGCAGCCCCAGACCACTTCAGAACTACCTCCTCCCTCATCGGGGCTGCAGGCGCTGGTCGTTTCCCATCAGGTAAGTCAGGAGACTTTAAGCTGACAAATATGTTTTGCACTATTAAAGCTGCCTCTCGCTTTGGACAAGATTAAGGAAGGAATATACCAGGAATCCACTGTCATTCACTTCTTCTTAAACACAGATCTTCCTCATGACACAGTTCAAATCACTGTCGTACCAACTTATCAAAACCAGCCATTTTTAATAAAATCAAATACATGAGATATTTTAGATTGTGCATATTTGAAAACATCCTTTTGTATTTTAGAAATGTTTTACGTAGTTTGCTTACTTTTTACTCTCTTCCCTGTACATCATCTGGTCTCTCTTTAAATAGATGGACGTACATACGGGATCCCATCTGTGCGCTCAGATCTTCCAGCTCCTCGCATTAAAAGAGTCAGTGACAAAAACAATTATGGCGATACATCCACAGCTGGAGATCTTCTACATCCATCAGTTCATGCCCTGCAAGGTGTTTATGAGGAACATTTCTTCTGTCCTCGCAGCAAGGAGGAGGTACAGCCTATAGATGAGACTGGGGTGGCACTGTCTATCTTTCAAATCTCACCATCTTTTATTATTTGTATGAAAAAGAACATTATTGTTATTATTATTTGCCAACAGAAACAATTTTACATTTTTTTTCTGACACAGAGGAAAAAAATTATTACAGCATTGTGCTTTTGAAGTTAGGATAAGTGAGATAAGCGTTTAAAAAGTTATTACACTATAGGTCAGTTGATGCACAACAATGGGGTCTGTTCCATAAAATAAACACCACTGATGTGGGTAATCTCATTTATTGCATCAAAGTCTGGCCCATATAATGTATCTGCCTAAGAAAGGCTTATGTCTGAGTTTTTCTTTTTTCTTTGTTTTTTAAAGATCAATTCAGAATCTTTGCTGGCAGTAAGTCAAACTCATTTCTCATGGATGCTGAACTCTGACCTCTGCCAGGGCTGCCTTTTGTCACTGATTCTGTTCAGTTTTTATGGACAGTTTTTGCTGGAGAGATTTCATGTCTTGGCTGGCTTAGGAATGACTTGGTGTCCCCCCACAATGGTGGAAGAATTACATGCATAAATACGTCTAAATGTGAAATTACTGAAGGCAGGGCTCTAGAGTGCGACCAGCAACCAAATTTTTCAATTTCGTGTGTACATTTGAAAGTACAGGTGGATAGAGAGAGGTGAGTAGCTGGAATAAAGCGATATCAATTCATTAAATCTTGAATCGAGTTTTAAATATAAATGTATTTTGCCAGAATCTCAGGTTAAAGCTCACAAAACTATTTGAACAACCACCAAACAGTAAATGAGAGCAGGTAAACGGATTCCACACAAAGCTGTAAACACAGAGCTTGGACCCGACGCATCAGAATCAGCTTTCTCTTTCTCGGCTTTCTCACCTGACAGCATGGACATGCCGTCGGGGCTGAAAGCCGACAGCTCACTGATTCTGAAGCATCGGTCTGCTTTGTGTTTACGTCTTTTTTGTGCTAGATTCTGAGCTGCAGGTTTTGTCTCTCTCCAACCAAATTTACTGAACCAGCAGCAAAACAAGACCCAAACTACGCTTCACATTTAATAAATGTCATCATGAATTCCCTCTTACCTTTGCTGTTTTGCTTTCACCACGATAAAAATCACGCTGTTGTTTTTAGTTTGTTTGTTTGTTGTTGTTTTTTTTGGGTTTTTTTTACTTAGGCTTTCTCATCAGAGGTCATTTAATTTCTGCTGTTCAATACTGAAGAAATTTAAACTTTTTAAAATTATGCAAAATATGCATAATTACTACTGCAGTATATTTTCAAGGTTATCTGCTAGAAAAAGCCAGGCCAGGAAAATCTCCTTCATGTTTTTCTGTGTTTTATCCTCAGTTGCTTTGATACAAAGGCATCTGCTGCTGTGATGCTACACCTCTGATAAAGCCTCACATGTATCAGTACTGATAAATGATCAGAATTATAATATTTCTGACTGTCTGGGTCAAAATTAATCGAATCGAATCGGGACCTTGTAATTCGGAATCGAATGGATCATAGAAATCAGTGACGATGCCCAGCCTTAGTGAGTAGCCTAGGCCTGACAGAAGTGGATGTAGGTGTGGGTAATAAAAAAAGATGAAAAGAACTATTGATAACTTTTTTGTTAAGTTAAGGCCTGATCCGTCTGAAATTCATAGCCAGTGCTCTGACACGGAGCCATCAATCTCTGAACGCTGAAAAAACACAGTGTATCCAGAAAACACATTATATGCTGCGATAAATGCACTGTCCAAGTGTCCCCTCTCCCCACTGCCTTTCAGTGGCAGGCAGCAGCAAACAGGTCGTCAAAGGAGGCCAATGTGATGATTAAGTTTAACATTGTCTACAATATTGCCAAAGCATTTTAAGCACAAGCACTTTTTCAGTAACTTATCTTTCTTGTAGAACTGTGCTCCAAATAAAGAACTTTGTGTTGACAAGATTGTTAGTTAATCATTTGCAAATCAATATTGTCTGTATGGACAGAAAATTTCCCCCCCAAAAAGTGCGAAGTGTAAAACTGCGGTGTTAAGCGATGCAGTTGAAAAATTTGGGTGCTCTTAAATCTTGTGCTGGTGCGCCTAAGAAAAGTCGCACCAGCACAACAGTGGCAACAAGTTAGTCTAGAGCCCTGGAAGGTGTAGAAATACAGTATAAAATGCAAATGAAATGGTGAAAGTAATCAGGAGTCCTTCCAGAGAGCTGAAAAATAAAGTCAGAACAGAAGTACCAGAAAGTGCAGTTCCTCTAAGACCACTTAAGGCTGGCTTCAGAAGTGTGTCAGCTCCTCTAGAATCTCATGTTTAAAGTAGAGCAGATATAAACCATTTTGGTGTCCACAGCTAATTTCCCGCTTTATTAGAACATTTTTAAAAAATAACTAGTTTAAACTGTAAACGCCAAATGTAGGAATAATTAAGTGCATGGCTGCTCTGAGTGTCACGTAGGTGCCAAGACACTCTTCTAACCTCAATTAATTCAAGTTACTGAACAAGACTGTCCAAGAGGTCTCCGCTCATGAGTTTTCAGTTAATTTGAAGCAAGAATTTTTTATGTTAGCGCTAATTAACAATCTGTGGATGCAGCTTACTAAGTCAGGTTGGTTGCATTAGCTAATAGCGTAGCCCCCCCTCACTCTTGTCCATTTATGAGCCATTCTGGTTCCAAACACATAACCAAAGATTCAACAAACAAAATACCAACCCCAATCCGTCAAAGTTACCGTCTATAGTCCAGTCCAGTCTTTTTTACATATTATGGTCTTTCTGTTATCAGCCTGCCAGATTTAAAAATATTTTGCCATAGAGAGTTGGGGGCTGCCAGACTCCATTTATGAAAGAATAACAGAGCGATGACAGTGATGAGTAAGAAATGGCAGACAACAGTGTGCCTGAGCAGCTTCACTGCTTGACTTCATTGCTTGAATCTTTCTTACTGTTACTGACATATTTCTTACAGATTGCAACGATCTTCAGGAATGCTGGTGTGAATATTTCGGAGGAGACGTTTGAGGAAGCCTGGGAACTCGCGTCAATGAAGCAACCGACCAGGGAGGTTTGTGTGGAGAATTTCCGCAACGTTCTCAGGGAAATAAAAGCAATGTAATACCGAAGGTTTTTTTTTTTTTAACGCTAACAATTTTCCTCATCCATAGAAGTTTGTCCTTCTCAGAAAAATTTGTTTTAGTTTGTTAGGAAAGCTTTTTTTTAAACCACCATTCTCATAATTCTCACAGCTTATTGTCAGCTAAAGTCTTTTTTAAGAGCAGGAAAGAACGCTGTTTGCATTTCCTCTGTCTTTGCAACAGGGGAACTTGCAGTGCATAGGCTGTTTAAATGATTTCAGAGTCAGCTATGAAAGATCTGCATTAATATGAACATATTCCAAAGAGACTGAGTTAAATTTGAATCTTTTCTGTGCTGCTACAGTCTTGAACAAAACAAAAACTACTGCATCTTCTACACAATCGCGTGTTATATATTTTATGGATAAAGATCTACTTACCTGAATTAAAATTAAAATGTAAAAATATATAAAAAGGACGCAAGAAATGAAACTGTTTTTAAAAATCTTGACCTATTTTTTGGATTAAGGCTTTGTAGGTTGCTGCCTTTTATGTTATTTAATGAATTTGCTGGAAGCCACTTAACAGTTTCTGGCAGAACACCCATTCAAAAAGGAGGTTATGTGAAGAGACATACTGCACTTGCTGTGGTATTTTATTTTTTTCACTATATGGAATTATTTCTTGCGTCATTGAATTGGTCGTATGCAATGTTACGCTGAAGACCTGAGATGTTCTTTGAAGCTCTATTTTCATCACTGGGAACAGCAACAAACAACTTATCTCCTTTATGCATCAGAGCAGATTTTACAGCCATTAAGCACATTTTTTACTTTAGGCACTCTTGAGATTTCCTCAGAGAGCACACACAGGTGTACTTTTTCATACCAAACATCACAGATTTTTGGGTCCCATTCAAAACTTGTTTTGATCTATAGTTTGTTTATCTTGCCTGAATATCGTGTCTGTATCAGTATAACGAAAGTGCACACACACAAATGAATATCAGAGAAATTGTGATGCTGAGTGGCATAAACAGTTTTAATCAAAAATACTTCATTGTTCAATTAATTTGTTTTGATTTTTGTTTTAAAAACACTGATCATGTTTTGGGCTTCGTATGAAGTTGATGTCACCCATCATTAATAGGAACAGCACATTTGCCACGTCAGCATTTCAGTATTATGTCAAAAGTTTGTAGTGATGTTTCTATCCACTGATCAGAGTGTTCAGGTGCTTCAGTATTTCAGTCCCTGGACCCTTCATGTGCTGACGTGACTACTACATTGCAACTTGCTCCTAGTAGTTGCCAACCCTCTCAAATGGCAGCAGTATATGAATAAGTGAATGAAAATCAAGTTTAGTGTTTTTAGGCGTGCTTTGTTTGAGCAAACATTTTCTGTTTATTGGAAACAACATGCCATCCTTTGTTGGCATATAATAAGCTGCTGTGAAGCAGTGTTCAGTTATGATTAAAATGCAGCTGTCAGTAAATACTAAGTATGTTCTCTGAATCTTATCTCTTTTTTTCTGTCTAGAAGTAGTATTAACTTTGATTTCCACACATATTTATCCCGTAATTCTATTAATCAACCTTATAATGAGACTCTGACAGAGACAGCACAATGAATCTGAAGCGTCCTGGAGCTGGGACACATGCAAACATACAAATACACATTAAAGAAAGCATGAGGAATTGTTTGCAATCTGCTTCGCTAACCAGATTAATGAACTAGTTGGCGTCTAGCCTGGACTGATTCACACGTCAGAACATACAAAAAAACAATAAAATAACTAATAAAAACATTAGCTTTTGTATATTCACCACTTGTTTATGTTTTCTTGTTAATTTCCATTAAAGTGAGTGATGCACAGGCATGTTAAATTGTTTAATGTACTCTCACCATATCCATGAGCATATTGACACGTACTAAGCTAACCACACTCATTTAATCCCATTATGACTCGGTGAGATGCTTGACTGGAACTATAAAAAAAAATAAAAAATTCCCCCCCCCCCACGCAAACTTCCGCAGACCCCGCGTATTACCATGCAGGAAAATTAGACTAATCCTCAGCGTGTTTCATTATGCATGAATTAGCGGACGCTAATGACAGAATCCTCTCTGTTTGTCAGATATGTTGTCAACATTAATAATACTGCAGCAAGCTTTAACAGAATTGGATGACACGCAACATTCACGAGCCTGTCAAATGTGATGTCTTCGACAAGTGACACATTGCTGGCAGTGACTGTGGGCACAAACACAAGCTAAGGTGGAGAATTTTATGGCAGAATTAGTCATTCTTGCTTGGAGCAAAACGGTACTATTATAACTATTTTCATTTTGTACAAGATTTGTGTTATGCTCTCTTTGGCCCATCAAGAACTGGCTTCAACTTTGTCGCTGGCAGCCATCTACTAAAACATATGTCCCTGTCTGCTTGCTACAGAAAGTGGATTTTCTTCCCTGATGCTTTTTTTATCACTAACAGAATTCCGGTATTAGTTGAATACCAGAATACAGATCTAATATTAACGAAGTTTTCTCTTGGCCTTTATATTAGTCACTTGTGGGAAAAACTATTCTGCAGTGCTCCACAAAGTACCAAAGTACTCCACAAATTTGGCACTGCATGTCTGCACAAGTATTCAAAACCTACTTTAGCAACAATTTAACCACTAACAGGTGGGATTTCAATGTGTTGTTCTAGTTGCTGATGAAGCTGCAAGCAGAAATGAATAAAGAAAAAGAAATGCTAAACTGAACTGCAGTGTGAAACCTGAGCTATTAGCTCACATGGATTACTTTTACATACACTGACTTTATTATTTTAAACTTTGGCCACTCTAGCAGTATATATAAGGCAGGAAGTAAGGAGCATAAGCACTTAGGTTTTCTTTAAGGCTTTTTAATGTGGGGATAAGAAACTGCAGAGGCAACCATTGGTGTAGAGCAGGGGTGTCAAACTCCAGTCCTTGAGGGCCGATGTCATGTCAAACTTGTAAATGTGTCCCTGTTACAAAACAGCTGAAAAAAATGTAGCAGGTCTTTAGCAAGACTCTGTAGAACTTGAATGCATGCTGAGGTGGCAGCTCCTAATGTAAGTGTAAAAATGTACTTTTATTGCACCATGCTCATTCACTCATGAGCTGCTGCAACATGAATCAAATGACTGAATTGCCACCTCAGCATGCAGTCAAGTTCTGTAGAGTCTTGCTAATGACCTACTAGTTTTATTCAGGTGTGTTGCAGCAGGGAGACATTTACAAGTTTCATGACATCAGCCCTGGAGGACTGGAGTTTGACACCTCTGGTGTAGAACAAATGGAATCTGTTGGGTCCTGATTTTCATCAGGGAAAGGACAGAAATTGGTGATGCACTTTATAGATAGAACATACTGGTACTCAGACACCAAACAGATCATTATTACTTCTTAGTTTCTAGAAAAAATACCTGTGTATCTCCATCATAATTTGTAGTTTCTTTTTCAGATTTAATAAAAATAACTTTTGGAACGTGACAAAAGATATCATGGTTACAGCTGTAATACAATGACAAATGACCAAACTCAATTTAATAAAGCATGTACTTGACAGGTCCCAAAAAAATAAGCATGTACATGAAGTTGGTCAATGATCCAGAAAATAACTTCAATCTGTTCATGTACTGTTTTTGTCTTTGGAGTGTCTATTAAAGGGATAACATTTTCAATAAGAAAACACAAACGAGATAGTCAACAGACCATAAGAACAGTAATGGTGAAGCATATACAGAATCTAATTTAAAAACGCCTGACGGGGGTCGACAGGTGAATCAGAGAGACTGTACAGTACCACTACTTCTAGTCTGACATGTAAGGCTTTAGGGGTATCAAAGAAAAACCATCAAGTAGTACTCAGTGTCTGCACAGCTCCAGCACTCTGGGTCCCATTTAATGTGATCCAAATGGAAAATGATCAGTACAGTTTCTCACTTTGAAGGTTGCCTTCCATGCGAAAGCAAAAAATGACAAATCTGAGCAAAGCTGAGTCAGATTATTCAGCTAGTTTCCAGTGCCAGTGCCAAACAGTGGTAACAGTCCAGTCAGAAGAGGCTCCCCTCGTTAGCTCTCGGTGGAATCTGCGACGACACGAAGCAAAGATGGTTAAAAACTTCCCACACTGTTAATCATGCACATCCTAGATTAGTAGTACAAGTTTATTGAAAGTGCTGAAAGAAAAGATGGACCGACTAACCCTGACATTCAAACTAAGTTTTGGTTCTTGTCTCACCTTGAAAATAATTGTATATAATTCTGAAAATGGCGCCTGTTTCATGCCAAACTGTCGGTTTCATGTGAGCCTTCAGGATAACATTTGAAGTGTAACAGGATTTCTCAGAGAGGATTTTAAGACCTGGAACAATAGGACAGAGAATCTGGCTAACTAGATAGGTGGGTATTAGGTAGAATAGCCACACACTGTGGTCCAACAACTGGATTACTGGCTGAGAACAGAAAGAGGCTTTGACTGTTAGCACTGTGTGGGTGTGGAATGATTTGTCTTTTTGTTTAACCAGCAAACTTTATTGAAGAATTTAACATACTCAGAGCTGGATTCCAAACTACAGGAAGTTAGCAGACCTTTGCAGTGAAGGAATTGCAGTTATGCCAACGTTTCTTAACACTTTAAGGCAAAAAAAAAAAAGAAGCCACAATTCTTTGTTGATATTTGGTGAAATAATAGAAAATAAAGTTACAAGTTACTGCTTATCTTTTACAGTCAGTCAGTGATCAAGCACAGAATAACAAAGGTTTATGATGTGGCATCAGATTTCTGCACAGCCAGGTTGCTTTCAAAGAAAAAAAAAAGATTGATTTGCTTCGTTTCAGTTATGTGACGGTAGTGTGTGTTGTTCTAAACACTGACCAACAGACACAACTGTGCCTGAATGCATCATATATCAACAGTGACAGAGGACTAAAAGTTGCTGCCTCTCAGTTTGTTTTTTCACACATCATCCCTGCACACATCGTGTGATAGAAGAACCAGTCACATGACCATTCAAGTACACTGAACATGCATCTGCCATCGTAAACAGGAAGCTGAAACTGTTTGATTTCTTGATGGGGAGGAAGAACCATGATGGTATAAATGAATTCCTTTGCCTAGATGCATGATTTTAACGAATGGTTACATAAAGTGACTAGAAGCACGAGGAGATGATGACTGTGAAAAGAGCGTAATACGCTGATAACTCCAAGTAGCTTAGCAGCATTTCCAAAAGTCTCAGTTTTAAAGGTCCATAAGCACCGCAGTAGTGTGGCTGTTGGTCATAAACCAACCTGCAAATTCAGAGTCTAAAATGAATCAACACAGAAACTTAAAAAACTGCAGGTCCTCACATGGCCACTGTGGCTGGCTCCAAAAGAACATGATATTTGACCCCAGGGATATTAGATTTCTGTCAGTGCGCCCCAGGGCGGCTGTGGCTACAATGTAGCTGCCATCAACAGTGTGTGAATGTGTGTGTGAATGGGTGGATGACTGGATGTGTAAAGCACTTTGGGGTCCTTAGGGACTAGTAAAGCGCTATACAAATACAGGCCATTTTTACCATTTCATATATCTCTGGATGCTGGTAAAGCTCAAATTTAACTGTGTGGGTGATTTGGGGCAGGTTTGATTTTAGTGTAGTGGTTAACACATTCACCTAATGAATGAAAGATCACACACAAATCCCTGGGAGGAAGCACACCTGGACATCCAGCCTAAAAAAATCAGCCAAATCAAACATTTAGATCCATTTGTTATGGCGATCATAAGTGAGCTACAAAAGAAGCTTCTATCTGTCAAATATTATTAACAACTATATTACATAAATATTCCTGCTAACCCAGCTAGTAAGCAAAATTCCACCTTCTCAATGAAATATGGTCACTTCTGGTTTAACCCCCCCCCCCAAATGGTAACAAAAAGGCTTCAAAATATGTCAACCAACCCATGGGTGACATCCCAGTGAATATGTTCATCTGTTATATAGTCTTATTCCACAATTCTAAAAAGTTTTTAAAAACAAAAATGACCCTGAAAATGAGTTTCTAAAGCAAATTGAAAGCAGAAATAATTGTTTTACCCTTTTTTTCCTACCAGTACTATTTTTTTTCTTACTTTCAAGTGACTGAAGTAGCAGTAGAAATATACATGTCACTTTTGCCACTTTCCTTAAGAGGGGCATTAAATACAACACAGACCCTCATCCATGGGATCCTTCTGAACATTTCACTGTTATTCTTTCTGCATTTACTTTAAAAACCTTCAACTCACCAGCAGCAGCTCTGCTCCCCTCCCAACAAAAACAGACCTGCTGTATGCTGGAAGGCCTGCAGGTAGCTTTGAGCTTTTGCCAACATAAAATTATCTCTAAGCAAATATTTGTACACTTTAATTTTGCATCAGCATAGCCTATATGGAGAAGTAAAGCAAACAAAGATTTTGGCACATTTCAGCAAATTAATGATCAAAAGTTTTCTTTAAGCAAAGAAAGAGCAGACATAGCTTCAGCTTTGCTAACATGCCAGAGCTGAATGAGGAAATATTTGTTTCAAAGCCATGCTTCTGGATGATTGGCTTGTTTGTGATGTTGACAGATGACGAGATGAGTGCTTACTCATAAACAGCAGTTACAATTTTCTTCTGTGGGTCGCCGTCTTCACTGGATCCCACTTTGAAGATTTTTGTACCCTCAGGGTCATCGGGTCCTTCATGTGATGACAGGATCCAAAATCTCATGACGATATAGCAAAACTTCCTACCTGCAAGAAAAAAGACAGAAATCAGAGTCCGTCCTGCTGTTCATATCACTTCCTCATCCCATGTTCTGATTTCACAAACTGACCATACTGATCAAAGACGACAGAGATGTCCTCTGGAAGCACAAATACAATATCATCCATTTGGACACCGAGCTGCTTCCTCTGAGCATCAGTGAGAGACCCGCACCTCTTCTCAACATATTCCAACATCTGGAAGGAAAAACAAGACGATCATTACTAAAAAAAAAGACTGAAAGTGGGGAAAAAAGTCTTAATTTGACATAAATACTAAATGTTAGATTTTATTAACACTAACAGTTTGATACAGTCCCGTACTGTCTGTGTGGGACAGTCTCAACAAAGTCAGCTTTTTTTAAATACACCTTTGTTATGTCTTTGATGTGTTACCTCATTGGACACTATCCCCTTTAGCTCATGATATCTGCCGTTGGACATCTTGTTGGAGACATGAACCAAGGCCTGGAATGGATGAGGAACAAAAAGGTGGCTTATTCTCTTTAACCACAGTATTTAATAAAAAGCCGCGATTCCTAATGGTACAAGTGTGTGTTTGCGTCTTTAAAACGGGTTTACAACCTGCCATGTTGCCTCAGGCTGGGTAATAACCAGAAAAATAAATAAATACACAATCTTAAAAGTCTCTAGTTGAAACTGTAACTGCTCTGCTGCTTTCAGTCGTGTTATGTGTTCTTCATTAGCACAATGAACCTGCCCAGTTTTCACCTTGGCAGGTTCATTCAGTAGGGGTGGTTGTAGCTCAGATAGAAGAGCAGGTCATCCACTAATCAGAAGGTTGGTGGTTCAATCCCTGGCTGCGTCTGCATTCACTGAAGGTGGAAAGCATTTGTTTATGGGGGGAATGCTTTTTTTGGGGGGGGGGGCAAGCACATGTGGGACAACACTGCTATTAAAAAAAGTAAAGCTGAAGATAAACAGGCGGATGAAGGTCACGTGATGTGATGCAAACTTTAGCACAGAGCGAAATGTTATTTAGCGAGGTATAGTTTAATGTGGTGTTGTCCCACCTACGTTATCCAATCCATGACCTCTTGATGTCCTAGTATCAGATGTAAACGTGTATTTACTACTAAAGGTAACTCTTTCAAACAATGGTCCATATGAAGCATGAAAAATTTGCTTTTTATTATTGACAGTACTGATGAAAAAGTAAAACGGCCTGTCGGTATTTACCTGCTTCACACCTCTTTCAAACTCCTCAGAGTTGACGTCTAACTCAAAGTACAGATCGAGTGCAAACATGATGACCTTACACCTGATCCATGTGATCGGGTCTGGAATGCCGACCACGGAGATAGCGGGCCGGCGGCCGGAGCTCTCCTTGGGCCCGTCAGCTCCATGCTGCGAGCAGAACAGTCTGTGTTTCACACCGGCGAACACGAGCCTCCGGCCCGGCGCCGCGGTGTAAAGACGCACGGAACGCACAACCGGACCGTCCCACTGCCGGTGCGCAGCCGGCTGCTTGCAGCTGTTCTTGCGGGCACAGACCCCCGCTGTACAGGCCACGAGGCCGCCGAACTCCCGGCATGCGGCGAGGCTGCTGATCCGCTGCATCAGAGAGGGAAGGACACAGCGTTAAGGCTCCGTGTCCACCACAGACCGGGGCGACAGCCTCCATCCACACTGCAGCCTCTTCTAACCTTATGCAACTCACCCCATATTGTACCCATAATGCCTATGGTGAAAACGACGTACACATAACAGTGCTGCTTTCAAGAACTGTTGGAAATTTTAACAATCGGAGCAGTTAGGCCCAATGACTGTGTGTGTTTGGCCTTGTCTGTGCTGGGGTTCACAGGCTTTCACAGAACTCTAGCACTCGGTCTGCTGCTGTTTACTTTGAACAATCACTACAGTATTGTTACATTTTTATAAATATGTTTTTATTGCTTTGAAGTCTTAGACTCTTGAACTATGCTATCCTACGAGTTAGTATGCTAAAAAGCACATATAATGATCATATTCAACTTCTGCAACATTTTCAATAACGATCTGCTACATTTTATTTCCTGTTTTTTTTATATAATATTCATTACCGATTTGAGCACAGACAGACCATGCTCAGTATTTTCTGGCAAAATGTGTGACTACATATTTATACCGTATTTTACACAGTCGGTCCTTCAAATTGAATTCAGATTGTTTTTGAAAGACTAGACTGGATCTGCGTAAGAGTTCTATGCGTGAATGGCACTCATTGGGGGTATTTAAAGGCAGCAAAGTGGTTTTACTGATAGGATCCAGTAGAGGGAGATAAATACTCATTTATCGTGTGTGTGTGTGTGTGTGCGTGTGTGTGCGTGTGTGTGTG
>NW_024582425.1:2023859-2090052 GCF_018398535.1 Haplochromis burtoni | reverse complement strand
GTGTGTGTGTGTGTGTGTGTGTGTGTGTGTGTGTGTGTGTGCGTGTGTGTGTGCGTGTGTGTGTGTCGAATAAGGGAACTAGAAAACAAACTTTACGTGTGTCTCTGCCCGCATGTAGTCTATTATAAAAACAATAAAAGAGAACATGTAAAAGAAAAAAGCAGCAGCAACACACACACACACACACACACACACTGAGTTGTTCACACGGGCCAGCAGTTTTAGCCAGGCTTTTGTTTTCTGAGCAGGTGCCCAAAATGATTGTGCGAAAATGTGAAATTTGATCAGCAGACCAAAACATCATTAAGTCCCCGCTGTTCTCGGTGATTGCAGGTCAGCTCCGCTGTATCGTCGCGCTCTCCCTCCTCTGTGCACACACGCGCTCGCACGCATTCAGCAGACACCTGCGCGCGGCCCCGCCCACCTGAAGTTCTCCCAACTAATTTTATTTATCAATAATTAGCCGCGCAGCACTTGGTTATTTGAAATTGCGCTCAGACACGGAAACCTTTCCGGGATGTATCATAGTAATTATATGTGTCAGTTGAGAATGCTTTTTACATCTGCCAGTGGAGTGGAGCAGAATATTAACGACTCCTCGCTGGGTGGGATTAATTGTTGGAGAATCTGCAGTTTAATACACAAGCGAGGAAGAGTTAGAGTCCGGGTTGCTGTTTATTGCACCATTGGTAAATTAAACATACACAGTCTGAACTGACACAGGGAAGGTCCCCAAGACAGGGCCACGCTGTGCACTAACAATGCAGGGCACGATCAGAGACATTATCAGAGCAAGTTGTGGAATTCATTGAATCCTGGACTTGAAATCTGTGGGAGAAGTAGCAAAGACTGGAGTGGAAGTATTATTCAGATGGGCAAATTTCGCCTTATTTGAGGGCAAATTCAGGGTTCATTAAGTTTGAAAGATTTTCATCAGATTTAGAACAGATTCTATACCTGCACTTGTACACAGCAAAATCTCCAGTGTTAAATTAACACTTTTGACAGTGTTATATGTTTAAAAGTAGCCTAGTCAGTTTTGAAGATTAACAATGGCTAACACTGAGCAGTGCTGATTTTCTAACACTGGAAAATAACTCAGAATGTTAGAAATATTCCAGTGTTAGAAAATCAGCACTGCTCAGTGTTAGCCATTGTTAATCTTCAAAACTGACTAGGCTACTTTTAAACATATAACACTGTCAAAAGTGTTAATTTAACACTCAACAGTGTTGTATTTAACACCCAGAGGAGTGGACCCATATAGACACTCTCTAGTGTTAATTTAACACTGGAGATTTTGATGGTAAAAATGTTCTTTTAGATAAATCTGTAAGCTTTGCAGGGTTGTAGAAGGACTTTGGTGTTATTTAGCTGAAAATAACAAATCTGAAGCTGCTCAAATTCTTGTAAAGTTCACATTAGTGAAACTTTTAGGTCCCCAGGTCTCTCCTCATGTTGTTGTATTGCAAGTGTAAGTAATTGTGATGTTGTTTAAAGGTGATCACATACAGCCATATCAAAGTCTTGTGTATCGTTTGGGGTCATTTGAAGAGCTGAACTTGACTTAAAGGTAGTGTACCTTCTTCAGTTGAGGTTGGTTTTGAGATTTTCGGGCGTCAGTATCTTCAAATGGGACTGTAAATGAGTCATAATTACTAAATTAATAAATGAAGGTAATTTCCCTCCAAAATATTTGGCAGATTTATAGCCTTCGAGGCCGAGCAGTATTTCTGCTCTTTCTGAATTCATTCAATCTAATTTCCTGTTAGTCTTGTAATGTTGTAGTGTCGGACCCTCAGGGTGTTATTATTGTCACTCAGTATCACAGCGTGTGAGCTGTAACACTGCAGCCTGCGTCTTCGCTGGGTCCGTTCCTCTGTTGTGCCACTGAAAGGCACTGTTGTCCACGGCAGAGCTCCACGCTGGTGTAACGTGCTCTAACAGAGATGAACATACCGTGCTGAACAAACCCTCCAGAGTGCACGAGGCAGGTCACTGAGAGTAAATATGGACACTGGTTCATCAGAGGCAATGAGACAACTCCATCAATAAACAACATGTGGATATAAAATATAAGGGCACGCTGTCTGGGTAGAATCACAACTATAGCACATCTTAGACGTCACAAAATGAATGTAAATGGCACTTTAGCTTTGCTGTTCACGTGGGAGGACGAGGTGAAACGTCTCACTTTAACTCAGTGGTTTCTAACCTGGGGATTAAAACAAATAATGACAAGAAAGCAGAAACATTTCTCAGCTCAAGAAAATGATGACGCTATCCAAATAAGTACCTGTTAACTGCTGCCTATAACGCACAATATATACTGTAATTATTTTTTTGAGCTGGTATTTACAGTGCTTCTATAGCCCTACTGACCACACACAGTGATATACTGTACAAGCCAAATTTATCAGTTTCTTTATATGTTCTTTATTTTTCTGGCATTCACACCCACAGCCATGCATGCCAGTGAACTTTATCTGTATACCGAGTGAAATTTAAATATGCAGTCCCTCAAAATTGTCTCAGTGAAACAAAACGAAACAAAAGTCATAGAAGCTGAAATTACAGTCAAAATGGTAATGACTTATAAGTGTGTCACATTATCGCCTAATATTTGTAAAGCCGAGGTGTTTGGATGTATCCTTTTTTTAATCTTTGCCATTTAAAATGCAATCAGTAAACCAAAAAAAACAGATACAACCTGTACCATTGTGCCACAAGAAGAGGTTGCGTTGGCTCATATAAAACCGATTCATATATATATATATATATATATATATACATTTTCTTTTTTTTACAAAAGTGGTATTTTGCAATTTCAAATTTTATTTTATTTTTTACATTTCTTCATAATCAGGTTTTTAGAACTACTTGGTCAACTTTGTGTTGGAAAGGATAGCGTGTTAAATCTGAAAATATGTTGTTTTTGTAAATTTGAATTTAATCTGGGCCACAGGTATTGGATTTTGTGTGAGCTGGCAGGGAGCCACACACAATAGCAGGCACAGGTGTTGACCAGGAAAAAAAAGAGACAGAGTGAAAGAGAAAGAAAGAAAAGGTAGAGGTGGAAAGTGATTTGAATTATCATTGCAGAATACATTTGGCATGGCTGCAGCGGAAAAAGCTTTAAATAGAGTCGTAAAGTTTTTATTTAAAACGAACGCACGGGCATTTCCAAAATTCACATTTCCGCACCTCTTTTGTGTCTTTTTTTCTGCCGGAGTGAACCGTCAATTTCCAAATGCAGAACTCGTTGATCAAGAGAGCAGATATCTTTAACTTAAACGTCGGGTAATGAGAGAAATTAGCACAAATGCTCTTAGTAATAGTTTCTGATTTATTTTTTTTTTCACTCACAAATTATTTTTCAACTTGTTTTTGTATCTGCGCATAAATTAAAAAAAATCGGCTGAAATTTATTATTCATCTGAGATGTGATTAATATGCAAAATTATGCAAATTAAGATGCAATTAGGCTCCAATTCTCTAGTGGAATTTTCCATTATAATTTAATACAAAGTAACAGAGTAATTGGTGTCACGTGTAATTACGGTTACTCAAGTGCACTTTCAGGCATGCAAATGATTCGCTATATGTTGGTTATCCTATGCAAATGTACCATGTGGTGTTTTAACAAGTTGAGGAAAACACAATGGGCGCGTGGTTACCCAGTGGGGTTGGAACAAGGTAAGTGTATTTAGCTGGAAAACTTTCAGTGCTCAGATTATCACCAGTTAAGACTTCCAGTTACTTCTTCTTTTTTCTTTTTTTGAATTTATGATGAATGCTGGAGAGGCACACACTTTCATCCGCCACCAATCGATTAATGAGGGAAAAGTGGTTTTGGATGTGACGGTTCGAGGGAAAGGAGGTGGTTTCCAACATGAAACTGTTGCTTCAGTTGACATAGTTCATAAGCATAAGACACCACCGACCCCACCCCTCCACCCCACTTCCTCGCTTCAGTCAGAGCTTTTCTGCATCTTCATTAGAACTGTGCCCTGTTTGATCAATGACATTGCAAATGTCACAAGCAATCACAAAACATTACGACTTGAGGGGCAATTACACCGCAGCTCGGTGTGACAAACTTTGCAGCCGGCGGCCGGGCAGAGGGAAGAAAAGCGATTATGTAATTGATATCTATTTAGATAGAATGAAAGTCCTGTAGAACGCTCGGAGGGAAAAACTGTTCGCAGAGCAATTCCTTCTTGGGAGGCAAATTGATTTTAAATTGTTACATGGCTGGTTACATGTCCTGACATCTTGCTTTGCTCTCTCTGACACACACACACACACGCACATAAACACGCTCTCTCTCTGGCATTTAAACACACACAGATACGCTCACTTACATGCACACACTCCTGCAGACACACACCCTCCGCTATCTGTCTTGTTCATGATCAACGCTCTGAACAAAGACATCCTCCCTCCCTCATGCCCCCTCCCTGCCTCACCCATTTCTCTCTCTCTCTCCCTCTCCGCCTCCACTCTGTGTGCCTGCCTGCTTGCACAACTCTCTCAAAGAACATAATCCCTCAACAAAATGGAAACACAAAGGAAACTTGAGCTCAATCCTATAAACGCACGGACACAGCAGACAATGCCTCCTCCCACCCGTTTCCCCCTATCCCCGTCCCCCTGCCTCCCCAACAGCCATAAATGCCCCGTGGCACAGATCAGGCTTTATCAATCCTCCCTCCCTCCCTCTCTTCCCCCTCATCCTCCTCCTACATCCATCCCTCCTTCCCTCCCTGATTTCCACCCCACCGCCACCACCTCTACTTTCCTCCCGTCTCCCATACCTCCACACAGGCTGTTCTCGTGCAGCAGCCGAGCTGAAAGTCGCTTTGCGATTTGGCTCGCAAATTTACTCGCTTCTTACGAGTCTTTGATTTGAGCAGTAGTGGTAACGTCGCAGGGGCTGACGTGGAGGTAGACGTTGGAGTTGTTCAAAACTTCAAGGTGCAGCAGCCCGACTACTACGATTTTAACTCAGCGTCTTGATTTTGCAAGAAGTTCCCATCGCCTCGTCTGTTTCTTTGGTTCTGCCATGGCACCAACCAAACATGAATCAGACGACTCTGTCCAACACTTCTACATCTTTTTCCTTAGATTTCTTTTTTGTTGTTGTTGTCGATGATGACATTCAAATCTCTGTAGGTGGTGCTCGGGCGCAGTCATTAGCAAGTTTCTGTATCTCATCCCAAACAAACACTGATGTTGCTGTGTGACAGGTTTCTTTGGCAAGACCTATCACACATATGTTTTCAGAACCACAGCCTTAAAAGTAAAAATTTTCACTACTGTCCAAAAGAAGTTTTCTATATTCATCAATCTTCCTTATCGTCCTTTCTTAAAAGCAGGTCTAAATCAATTTGTCTGGGCTTCAAAACCATTGAAAAGAAAGTAGTTTGCAAGTTACCATGTTTTCTGGTTAAGTTTATAATATTTAGGTTGTGCTGTGGGTTGATATGACTGCTTGAAATGGTTAAACTTTTACAGTAATAAACCCTCGGTTACGGTTAAGGAATCATGTTGGTCATCTTTTAAAAACAAAACAACAGTGACTGCCGAACGGCGGTTTCCTTGTTGTTCACGCGACTTCCTTGAACGTAAACATAAGCCCGTATGGGGGATTTCTCTTACAGCTCATCATAACTTCTTGTTTTTACTCAAACAAAAGTTTCTGTTCAGATTTATGACACAGTCAAGATGTTGATTTGTTCTAATTTGCCCGGAAATTGGCTCATATTGTATGAAATGCAATATAAGCCGACGGTTGCGTGACACGAGATACTAAGGAAACTTTGATTTACAGTCGATGTCTTTACTTTAAGGTGAGAAATATTCACCGTCAGAATTTATTACCCAGGATCCTACAATGAAGTGTCTGTGTGACTTTAGTATGAAATAACAATGTTGCGTGCAGCAAACCGAAGATGTTTTGTGGCTTTCCATTATGTAGGTCAGTGTCAGTTTCCAACTTTGACTAAACTGTTTTGCACCAGTTTGTTATTAAAGTTTAACCAAACCCTGCACCTGAGCTCCCACCGATGCCTCATGTTCCCCTCCTGAAAGCGATTCCTGCTCCGAGCCCCAACCGTGCCCAAGAAAGAGCCCCCTGGAGGTGGAGGTGAGGCGGGTGAGGTTTTAACTGCTCTAATCTGATTGTGGGTGGGAGGAGCAGATGATAGGGAGGAGGGTGGATGTTTGGCACCGGTACTGGGACTCTGTGACTGTGTGGTCTTCGGAGAACCACTTAGCGCCCACGTGCTCTCCTCCATTTCCAGGCTTTGGGAAAGGTGAGGTAGGCCGTCTTCCTCCTTTACCACCCGCTCCGACCTGCTGATTAAATCAACCCTAAGCAGGGCAAAGCGAGATAACAGAGGCAAAGTAGGCCGCCTTTGCTCGCTGTCACAGGAAGAGGAAGTGCCCTAGTGTACCTTCACCTGTGCTCGATGCCTCGCTGGTGCTGCTGCTGCTACAACCCGTTGCACAGCTGGAGACGAGAAGGCAAGCGTGTTAGATCAGAGAGCAGCGAAGCTCACATGTTGCGTTTCCTGCTACCGCGACGGTGTCGAGTGACCGTCTGAGGCCTCAGAACAAAAGACTCACAGAGATTGCGGCTCCTTTCTGGCATAACTGAAATTAGCAACCGCTCTTTGAGAGTGTCAGTATGTGCTCATTAGGCTGAAATGAAAATAAAATGAGGGCTTTGCACATTTAACTGAAAATATTCTCAGTGTTTAGACTAATCCCATGAAAAGTCAGGTGAGATGTTTGAAAATGTGTTCAAACATCTCAATAATTAAACCCTAATCAGTTTGGAAATGTAGCAACTAAAGTAGTGGATAGAAAACATGTTTTGGATTATTATATATATTCTCCTACGTTTAACATGCCAGTGAGTAAATCCCACAAACATCAGAGATCTGGGATGGCGAGTCCTTCTCTATAAATTCTATAAATGTCTGGTCTCTTTTCATGGATTACTGTCATTTGCCATCCACTATTGTGAGCGCCTGCCAGGCTGGCTTGCCATTTCTGGGCCTGTGTTTCCAACCTTGATATATTTGCCAAATGAATATTTGAAGCTGTAATTAAATTTATCCCACCTCTACACCTTCTGTAAGACGGCCACCTTGCACATTTCTCACACGCCATATTTCAGCTATTTTTTGTGTGGAGAAAAAAACACAGCTCGTTGCCATTTTTTAATGATTTGGAATGAGGATATTTTTACTAGAATAAACCTGATTTCAGGACATTCATAATGGTCGTGCTTACGTATTCAGACATAAATACACTCGGTGCGATGACACCGGCTGCATCTGACTTTGTAAACAAACTTTATAACATGTCAGTAAACATGGGAAAAGAGATTAGGAAAAGACTGAAAATTTAGCATTTTTAAAAAATACAAATCAGGTGCTGCCGATGACAAAATAAGCCTAGATGATGGTGGATAAATAAGACAGTCTGTTATGCAGCTTTGTCTCGTTTTCACATTTCAAAAGTAAATGCAAAAAGTAGATGTGAGATTAAGACTGGAGGAAAGGTCATGTTTTATTAAAAGCCAACATGCATGAGGACGCAAGGCTCCGCATGCAAGGAACAAACAACGCATTAAATAATTCATGATGAGCATCAACTCAGCACTGTATTTGCTTTTTGGGCTTTTCCTTCAGTTGGTGAGGATGACTTTTTCACCTCAAACACATTCATGAATAAACTAAATAAAAAACATTTGGCAGTTAATTTATAAAAGGCTGCATGATTTTATTTAAATTCCAGAAGAATCAGCAAGTTGTTGTTTTTTTTTTAAATTTAAACTTTAAAAAAAAAATCAAATTTTTTTGGGACCCACTTGTCTCGTCCGTCCTCTTTTTTTGTAACCGAAGTGCTTCGGAGTGATTTGTCCCATCATCGCCCTCCTTCTGAATCCTGTTAGTTACACTTTGAAGGAGCTTCCTCCTGATAATTAAAATCTCCAAGAGTCCCAATAATTACCACTGGTTCGCACTGCACTTTTCAATTGCACTTGTGGTGACATAATTCATTAGTGTTTGTCCAAAGAAGTGATTTCGAGTCTTTAAAGTGCTCCTCCATGCAGAATAACTATTAAAGCAGCCATATGCACATATGCTTGGAGCGTTAAACGGTTTGTTGAAGTCAGTCGGGGTACAAGGGATGATAAACATAAATTATGACTAATACACTGCACCAGTGGCTTTTTGGAAAATAAAAAATTACTGACACAGGGAAACCACTTTGGATCCACTACTGCAGCGCTGTGCCCCCTCCCCCCATCATCTGTGTGTGCTGAAGCGAAGATGTAGGAAGTACAACACAAATGGCTCGGGCATCACCTTGAATATTCAGATGGGTAAGCTAATTGTTTATGCCTGGATAACCCATTGTCATTACCTGGCTTCACTTCAGAGCTCTCTCAAGGCGATGCAGAGTGCCTTTTGTTTCCATGCGCTTCCATTAAAAAGTTTCAGAGCGCAAAATGAGACTTTATTACTGAAGTTCACGGCATGAATTCAGAGCAATAAATGACTTTTTTTTCTTTTGCATTAGCAACCCGTGATTACTGTGCGAACAAGTCTTCATTTTTGTTTTGATTCTTGACTTTTTTTTGTGGCAAACACCCTAAATGAGGGGTGTGCCTTAAAAGATTGATTTTACCACCCAACAGCTGGTGCAAATTAGCAAAATTTCTGAGACTTTTACACCAATTTTATCACTTGGTTCTTGTTACTCATACATAGTGTTTGATTTATGGATGACTTTATTTAAAAACACACACACACACACACACACACACACACACACACACACACACACACACACACACACACACACACTACTTTTCATAAATATTTTTATCTGTGATTTTCAAATTTTATTTCATTAGCTGCAGCTCTGCAGAGCTCTTTGTTTTGCCAATTTCCGGCTCAAATTAGCCAGTTAATGCATTAATTGATCAACAGAAAATGAGCAAGTGTTTGATGATGTTTTGCCAAATCTTCTTATTCAGTGTAAAAAGGATTTTGGAAGGAGTTAAATACAACCCATGCAAATCATTTAAACTTTAACGGAATATATTAGTTTGAAAGCAAAATATAAAATAATGTGTAAATTCTGCTGCCTACTTTTCAAACACATCCTGTTTCTGACTTTAGATTTCCGAGTAAACCTTTCCAGAATAACTACAAGTTAATCACCAATACTGATTAAATCTGGTGAACAGTTATTGTCGTGGCTTATTCCAGATGAGTGGGAAGTTCTGAGATTATGACTGCAGAGCCGGGGTGTCAGACTCATTTTAGTCTATCTCAAGTGCACTGGACCAGTAAAACAGTTGCATAATGAGCTACCTGTTTTACTGGAAAGTATTGCAAACGCACGTGCACACACACACACACACACACACACACACACACACACAAATTTAATGTACATTCCATTTATAGAATACTCTGAAATTCATTAAATAACATACAGTTTCAACACTACATTGTTACATATGCTTCACAATTCACAGTAAATGTACAAAGTGGCTCTGTTGTTATAGATGTTAGCTGTGTCAGTTATCATACCCGGTAGTTTTTACTAACCTACATTAACTTGGGTAAAGCAGGCACACAAATGTCACCAGCACTGATTGTGCGCCTCACTTCTTGGCCAGCATGTCTGCTTTTTGATCTCACGTTTCCTGTCTCCCTTATTCTGTCTAATAAAGGCAAAATGGCCAAATAATAATATTAATACTAAAGAAGCTATATCACTGATTTGAATTAAGAGTGGACAATATTGTAATTGTATTATCATTATTGCTAGGGATGGAAAATACAAAGGTGCTGGATGTTGTTAGGGACATTTCCCCACTATACTCTCCTGCAAACACCTGTAAAGTAATTGTTTGTATAATGTTTTGAGAAATTTGGGGTAGATTTCCTGTGATTGCCTTTAGGCTGCTAAAGCACGCTCAAACATAGCACAGAATATACACAAATAAACTAAGATTTTAACACAAATTTTTGAGTAGGTTCAAAACTTTTTTCCCTTATGAATGAAATTTAACTGGATATTTAGGGGTTGTGGACTCTTGGCCAAACAAAGCAAGTGTGTGTGAGTTAGACACAACTGACTGCTGCTACAGTTCGAGACAGATTGATTATGAAAAGAAGATTTACTCTCAGCCTTTGTAGATTATGACACTTTTTTGCTTATGCAGAGTTGCTTTCTATCATTTGCAGCACTTGCTTCAAGTGCATCAAAGTGCTGCTTAATATCGTTTTAATCTTTGCTTTTGTTGACCCATGTTACTGGCCTTTCCTCTTACTCAAAGCTTCCAGCTCATTGAGAACACCTCCTGATATATTAAGCTACAGCTTGCATTCATCACTTTGTTTCCCCTTTGTGTTTCTTCTTCTTTTTTTTAAGGGAACTGCAGGAATTATTAGGGGCTTATCCGCAAGAGGCCTCTAAGTAGATCTCAGGGTGTAAGCCTCTCTCCCAAGTCAAGGCCAACAGCACTCTGAGCCCTCAGTCCCATTCAGTGATAATGTACATGTCAGCAGGGACATGCAATGATCCCTCACTTCTCCATGCTAAATAATCATTTTCCTTTCTTACACTCTTTCTTTCATTCACGTAAATCCACTCCCCTAAAAAGAAATTCCCAGAAAATATTAACACGCTGTCAAACAATAGTCCTCAGAAAGCATGAATCAGCAGATGATTCCCAATTCCATGCACACAACAGGGGATTGTATTTAGTCAATGTGTGTGTATGCGTGTGTGTTTGGGTGGGTGGATGGGAGCCTCTGTTAGCAGACACTCCCATCCAGAAAAATTCCAAACCCCCAGCATCAGTACAGAGCTTATGATCTGTGGGAAAGCCAAGGCGAGTTGCAGAGCGGCAGAGCACCTCGCCCGAGTCTCCAGACGGCCTGATTTGGGAACGCCGTGAAATCCATGGCACCTCTCCTGGCTTCCTGGCTGAACGGTTGCCATATCTTGTGATGGACTGAGGCAGGAGAGAGCGAAGCAGCCAGGGATGAATACGGCTTAATCTTTACCCAGGCCACATGTGTGTGCATGATAACATGGTTGCTTTCTTCCTGTGCTGGGTTATTCTCCGCCAGCTGCCAGGTTAGCTGCCTCGCACAGCCATGTTTCGCTGCGATATTTGCCCGCTGTAAAAAGAACTATTGCACCTAAGGTGGGGGCTAATGCATGTTTTTGGAATTGGTGGTAATTCCTGACACATTTCGAGAGACAGATAGGGTGTCTTATAGCAAATGACAATATATGTAAAGACACCTAGCTTTCTCCCCCCTTTTAGTTCCTAATATTTTATTTGTGAGGAGCCTCCTTGCACCAAGGATAGGGGTTATTTTTATAATTAAATGGAGGCATTGTGATCAAGAGCAACTAGACATGTAGCAAACACCTAAGCGCACATTTTAAGTGTGACTCTCGGCCGGCAACCATACGGAAAATGCTATTTTAGCAACATAACACTCAAATGTGCCTCCAGTGAAAGATTCAAATTTTACAATTTTATTTTGCTAAATTTACACACAATAAAACACCTTAAAATAGCTTTATCCCCATTCTTCACCAGTCAAATCCTTGAGTGTACAGATGATTTGTATATGTGCGTGTGTGAGATGCAAGCAAGTGCTCGTTACGACATAGATTTTCTTCATCATCCACAAAAGCTTACTAGAGTCAATTTCCCTCCTTTCTCTCCATCTTGCATAAACTTTGTCCTCCGACACTCATCTGCCCGGCTGCACACAGCCCATTTATTATGACTGCATTACCATAAATGATTTTATAACATCTGCTTGTCAATAATTATCGTACAAATTCCCGTGCCCTCTGACCTGTGCTCTGAATGAACCCCAGGTGTAAGGCACTGTCTGGCTAATGAGTAGCTCTCCGTTAGCACATTGTCCTCACATCAGCGCACACAGCCACTTCAATTAGAGCCTGGCGCACTCCTTAATATTAGCTGAAAATTGAGGAATCGTGCACTGATTGAAAATACTGTATTCAAAGAGAGAGTGGCTGTAAGGAAATGGTGAAGCATATTTGATCTAATATCAAGAAGGATACGATAATCACTTATTCTCATATTAATATGTGCTGTAGTCTTTTAATTCTCCTTGAAAACCTGCTTTTCTGTGTGGATATGAAGTGGCAATAATGTGAACAAAGACACTTTCAGATCCTCAAAAATTATTTGGACAAGTTGAGGCCTGTTCACTTAATGTGTTTAACTTATATTTTCCACTGTAGTGTTAAATACACGGCTCAAAGAGGTGTCAGTGGAAATGAGGGCCTATCAGGTCAGAGAGACAGTAAACACTGTAGGAGTGGCAAAATCAACAAATCAGCAATGAAAAGAAGGGATGCAATGGCCAGCTCAGCAACACCCAAAGGGTCTGAAAAACCACAGAAGACAACAAAAGTGCATGATGACAGAATTATTTCCATGGCAAAGAAAAACAGCTTCACAACATTTAACCGAGTCTTTAACGCTTTCGAGGGGGTAGGTGTATCATCGTCAAGGTCTAAAATCAACAGCCGCCTTTGTGAATGGAAACAACAAGGTGTAAACCGCTGGTTTCACTTAACAACAAGAAGGCCAGATTCAGAACTGCGCATAAGAGCCTGCACAGTTCTGAAAAAAGAAAGATTTGGACAGATGAAACCAAGATGAACGTGCACCAAAATGACAGGGAGAGAAAAGGATGGAGAAGCAGCGAAACAGCTCATGATTCGAAGCACACATTATCTGTCAAACATGTTGGAGGCAGTATTATGGCTTCAGCATGTGTGGCTGCCATTAGGGATGGGTACCGGTATCCCGCACCGGTTCTGACATAAGCGGTAGTAACCAGACCAAAAAGCAGCGCACATTTCGGTGCTTTATTTCAGTGCTTTTTTTCCTGAGATGTGATACACTTTGGATTCTAGCCAATCATTTTACCTTTCCGAGGATAGTAGGCGGGCCCAGGTACGTACGTTCTTTTAGAGCAGAGCTACAGATTAAAAACGCCCAAGGCGAAGCGGTCAAAAGTCTGGCTGTACTTCACAGCAAAAGATGCAAACTCAGCAGCCTGCAAGAAGTGCTTTAAGGTGATACTGTGCAAAGGAAGTAACTCCTCGAATCTGATGAAACACCTGGCGACGCATAGCGTTTTTTTAAAAGCCGAGAAATGCACCGTATTTGATAGCTTGCTGCGAGACCTCACATCGAGCACATCTACTGCAGGTGTGGTGCCTGTTATCGGACCCGGAGTTAGCAACACCCCCCAAAAACCCGAAGAGTAGAGTCCTGGCCCCTAGCCCTGCCAGTGTAGCAGAAATGATGACGGATGATGATGGCAGCAGCAGCCGTTCTTCTCTGCGTGAGTAGCTTAATGTTGTTCGTGTACAATTTACGTTGAGTAGGCTAACCACGTTATTAAATTAATGCATGTAAGGTGAACTAGCAAACACCGTCGTAGTTACATGCGGCTGTCTTCTTGTTTGATGGCAGATACTCCCTTCACCCTGACCAAAAAGGCTAAAATGACCAAAGAAAAAGAGGGAAACAGCTAAACATGAGAGGTTTTTGGACAAAGTTTGTGTTTTTCATTCTTTAAGCACCGGTTCGAGCACCGTTTAAGCACGACACCATTTCAAAAGTACCGGTTTGGTACTGGTATCGGATAAAACCTAAACGATACCCATCCCTAGCTGTCATCCACCATGACCGAAAGCAATCCAAGAGTTTCGCAAGGCAAAGAAATAGGAAATGCTTCAATGGCAAAGTCAGTCACCTGATGTCAACCCAATAGAACATGCTTTTCAGTTACTGAAGACAAAGCTGAAGGCAGAGAGACACAAAACAAGCAGCAGCTGCAGTAAAGAGCTGGCAGAGCATCTCAAAGGAGGAAACACATGTCCATGGGCTCTAGACTTCAGGCAGTGATCGACTGCAAAGGATTTTCAATACAATTTCATTTAAATAGCTCTGTATCACAATATGGGATGGAGCCCAGAGCAGGTTTTAAGCCTAATCTTAAACTAACTAAGTAAGTAAAGAGGTCAATTTGCCCCCTTGAACCCAAACTGGGACACGAGGGGACTAACAAAAAACTTCTTTAATATATTTTTGTTGAACAACTTTTTTTGAATAGTCATAATTTTAATAATATAATCATAGTAATAAAATGTTTTAAAAGATTATTTACAGAATTTCAAGCATGTTGCTAACATTTTCGTGCCCTGGATAACACAGGAAAAATGGATAATAGATCACGAACAACATAACTGCATCAAGAATAATTCACTTCAACACAAATATTCATGGAGTCAAATTGAACTGCATGATATTTGAGCTCACACCATCTAAAACTTCCTCAAGCACAACGATAGCGCCAATCTAACGACAAAATTAAAACAAATCCAGAGTACAATCTCTTCACGTGCTCACATTACAAACCATTATTCGATCGCTCAAACACTGAAGTGCATCAATCTATTACATTACACAAGCCTGTTTCTCCCTGAACAGCAGTCTAGCTGTTCTATAGCAAACAAAACTTGATGTCAGATGCAGACTTAATTGAAAAGTTAATTAACTTTTTGAAGTCATCAGCTGTCATTCTTGCAAATCAGACTCAAGTCCACCCCCATGAGACCAACTACAGCAGTCTTAATGCCTGGGGACCTCCACCGGGCTACATGGGAACATTTGGTCATTGAAAGTACCATTTATAGAGTATTGTTTAATTAAAGTCAAATTAAGAGAACTCTATGCAGAATTTAATTTCTGGTATGAATTACTGCTGAAAACAGAGTGCAACTCAGATAATCAAACTTTTCATTATCCTGTCCTCCCTCCTGAGGTGCCTCTGCTGCTTCGCTCTAGATCTTTGTTTCTCAACTCCCAAAACATAAATGAGAGGAAGCTACCCACAATGCATTGCATATTGATCCCACAAGTTTCTGTTTTTCAGCAAACACCACACCACTGATAACAACATCACTGTTGCTATCAGTGATATATGTTAATATAACCATTAGATCAGCGGTCCCCAACCTTTTTTGCGCCACGGACCGGATTATGTTTAACATAGGTGTTGCAGATAAATAGAAAAAGAAAAAACAGTACCGGTAGAAAAAAAAGATGATTTATTCATAATACAAAGGAGAAGACCCCAGGAACCCAAATTAACAATAAAAAATAACGATAAAAACCCTGAAAACTATAAATTTCACACCCGAGCCTCAACTCTCACAGCCCGGTACCAAACGACTCACGGTCTGGTACCGGACCTCTGCATTAGAGCGCATCCAAGTCAAACAACAAAATCTGTTCTTTAAAGTTTAAATAGGAATTAATTTTGTGGCATTTTGTGCATTTTTGCATAAAATGTCACAAGTGAAGGTATTTTTGACCGTATCTAGACAAACTTTGAAAGAAACATTTTTGAAATGTAAAAGCACATTTATAAGCAGTAACACTTAGAAAATGCAAACATTTTTAAATATTTGAGGACACTTTCAGAAATTTAAGGGCATAAATGAAATGTAGAAACAGCTTTATGTTTGTATATTGAGAATTTGTTAAATTGTTTCCAGTATCAGACTGGTTAGTATCGCAGTATTGGTACCAGTGTGTATGCACCATTGATTTAGCTGACAGTTTCAAATTTTGAACAAACCAAATTCCTAAAAGTGAAGCTGTTGGTGTCAAGCAATTATGTGTGAGTGAACCCAAAGATCGGGTGTAACAATTTAGCGTGGGAATTAAAATGATTCTGAAATAAGTTGTGTAATAACCTGCATTGAAGTAGATTTTGTATACAACTGAAAACAACAAGATATAAGCAAATGATTCATGCTTTGCCTCATTTACAGTATCAGTTCCAGCTTATAAAATTTTACTTGAATAGTCCATACCTTTAAAAACAATCACCCATCTTCCTCTCCAGTCCTGTTTTGTATTTCTTACATCTAGAAAATACAGCAGCCATAGCTACCAACACACTGTGTGACAAGCTTTGCAAACATTTCTTTCTTTGGTGATATTTTGCTGAGCTTTTTGAAAAACTGAAAAATCTTCTGTTGCACTAGGACCTTTAACGCATCACTAAGATGAGAAGGAAGGAAAAAAAAGATGTGCTGACATGTAACCAGTGCTGACATGTAACCATGTAACCAGGTTTTGGGATGTCATCATTTTCTGATTACTGAGCAAGTGTCTCCATGTTGCCACTGGAAGCAACAACAGGTGGATTAAAATGAACTCAACAGTAATATGCACTAACCTGCCTATTAGATTTAATTGCTCACTAACTGAAGGTGTCACTTTAACTCCTGGCTATATGTGAAAGGTTGTTGCACGTTAACCATGTAGCACCACCAACTCATACAGATACAACATTCTTTTAAACGGAAGTAAGGCAGCATGTTTGACTGCTTTAACAAGCAGTTGGGATCTGGCAAACTGAAAATGCATTTGTCTCAAGTCAAATTAACACTTACAAATGTATTTGTGGTTTGGACTTTGGCAACAGCATCTGTTTTAAGTGTTTGTTTAAATGCAACTCGTGCTAATGTGAGGAGTGGCAACAAATTTGTCACTGGACAGCTCTCAAAAATGACACAGGAAAAAGTGCCACAGGCTGATAGCTAGCTTCGTAAGTCAAAGCTAGCATGGCAGCAACTGCTAACTGCTAAATAGTGAGTCGCTTTATCCCTATTTATACTGTCAGCTGTCCTGAATGCTTACATACCTATTTCACTTACTGACCTAGGTCAAATATGTAAGATTTATTTCTTTTTGTTATGTTAGGTTAGCATGATTCTACATTTACTGGTAGCCTGTCTAACCTGTTAGAAATAGGCTGGGTTTGGGAGTCTGTTCAAGTCCAGTTAGCATACATTTTGTGTTCAGAAGATGTGCGAGAATCAGTGCAGGTTCTGCTTGAATATCATGATCCTAAGGACGTCTCTTCAATGAACGTACATTACAGTGCACAAACTACACATGAGCCCCAGGTGGGCTATGTCCACTGGGGTGCATGTGGAGTCCTGTTATACTTCTATGAAGCAGACTTCATAGAAGTATTACAGGTGATCTCCAGCTGTCCATGTCCACAGCAGAATATCATCGAGGTCTTAGAAGGAAACTGAGGTTGGAGATGGGATAAGGATCAGGCCTTCTTTCACATACAAGCCGTTTTCTCGTGTTCATTTCATTGCACTGCCTGTCCTCCACAAATAGGCCAGAGTGGTCAAATTCATCTGCAAGAGGCTTAAATTCCCGCCATCATATTGCTGTCTCATTTTAAAGGTTGTGTGGAGACGGATTCTCCCATGATGTTTCCAGGGGTCAGCGCAGGTTTAATTGATTCTCCTTCTCCCTCCGTCTCTTATTAGGGCCACAGTGTCTCTCCATGGGAACTGCTAATTAGCCCTCCCCTGTGGCCACTTGGATAAGCAGGCAGACGTGGCCCGATAGACACTTCTGCGGGTCCACAGAGGTACTGGTGGAAAAGGGATTCACGCCAGCTACGCGGCTCTGTATATCGCTTCTTTAGGGACGACAGTATGATGTTTCCCTCCTTCACCATCTGGACACCAGATTTACTGACAAACGGATCGGGACCAGAGAGACTCATGAACATGATGAAACATGATTTTAGATGATAACACCTCTGTTCAAACTGGTGCGTGCATGTGCTCTTGTCTTTCTGAGGTCCAAATTGAGTCATAGACTTTTCAGAGCCATTTATGCAATGAAGGATACTTGTGGGCGTTTTTTGTAAACTACAGGAAGACATGAGCATGTCAAATACTGTTGTTTTGTTAAAGACACGAACAAGGTTTCCTTTAACAGAAGTGACAGTTGTGGCAATAGTGACATGCCTGTCACATTCCCAACTTGTCTAACCCTTTAGCACTTCATTTAAACCAGGGGTGTCAAACATAAGGCCCAGAGACCAGAATCAGACCAATAAAGACTCCAACTTTCATTTACTACAAGAGCATTTCTTTATGATGTTGAAAAACTGAGACCTACTGTTAAAGCACTTCTTTTTTTATATCATATCTAAGGGATTACATTTGTGGTTAGACTTCTATATACTGGTGGAAAGGAAACTAAAATGAAATCAAAATGAGCTGTATGTGGTCCACAATGGAAAATAAGTTAAAGTCCCAGATTTAAACACAATGGGTAAGCATCATTTTTCAGCGTGTAGGGTTAACCCAAATTATCATATAGATTAAAGCAGTCTTTAAGCAACTACTCCACTATAGTAGAATATAAAAGTTTTGCTGTCTAAAGCTAAACTAGCATCCATCCATTCGCTTCCGCTTATCCTTTTCAGGGTCGCGGGGGGCGCTGGAGCCTATCCCAGCTGTCCTAAACTAGCATGCAAGTAAAAAACTAACTCAAATGATACAAATCAGCAGGAGAAAATAAGGAGAAACAAGGCCTTAAACATGGCATGAACCATAGTGCCGTCCCTTCAACCTCTTTAAAACAGGGCGATTATTTCTTGGCTGCTAATATTCACCAAGGCTGTGATGCCAAAAGATATCTTGTGCATAGCTTTGTGATGCCAGAACATCAGAGCTTTTCACTATTTCTCTTTTACACCTTAAAAACTTATTAAAACAACTTGAAATCTTCTCAGCTCAAATTGTTTCAGATGGTTCTGAGCAAGGCCACCAAAGGACTTTTTGTGCTTATCTTTGTGAAAAATATTTGCAAAATTAGAATATTTTGATTCAGATACATTTTGGAAGAGTGATAATAGGTTCTGTGCAATGTGACGGGGATGTTTAAAACAAAAAAAAGTGAAGGTATTTTTGTAGCACTTTTCAAAAGTGAAGCCATTTTTGGAAAGTCGGGAAGCAATTTGAACGTGCAAATATTTAAGAAAGGGAGCAGAAGCAGTTTTAGTTTGCAGGGCTCTTTTGGGGGGTTAAGCTGTTTTTTGAAACAGTGCACAATGTTGGAATATGCAGATCTATATTTGGGGGAGTGATGGGGGTTTTGGGGGGAGTTGTGGTATAAGTAATATATTATTTCAGTCTTAGACCTCAGAATTCAAGAAGTACAAGTGTGTGTGTGTGTGTGTGTATGAACGTGTTTGAGCGACACAACTGTGAAAACAAAGCGATACTGAGAGAAAGTGTAGGATGATTTAAAGGTTGTTTCTGTTGTGGGCATAGCGGGTGCCCATGCACTGTATGTCTGGTGATGTGTAAAGTTCATGTAGGTGTGTAACTGCACTGTAGTAAGATTTGTTGACTCCTTGCATGCGTGTGCATTTTTTGAACGTATGTACACAACTGCTTCCTTTGGAGGTTGGAGGGACTGTGTGCAACACATGTAGCAGATGGAAAATGCCCTAAATTCTGTTTTGGTCACGTGTGTCTGTAAGTGTGCTTATCTGCCCGTGTCTGGTGTTTATGTGTGTTTTTGCAACTGACCTTGATGTTTGTTACCCAGAAGTGAGGATGAGCAGACAAGCGGCAGACTGTCACCTCAGTCGTTCTTTCCTCGCTTCACTCCAACCACAAAGACACAGAAGAAGGTGCTCTGTTTCTTCCATGTCAAACTGAAGTCTTCGCATCCTGTCTGCGCTCGATATAAAACCAGCACGTTTCCTCGAATATGACATTTCAGTGCTTTGTAAGAGACCCTGGAGTAGGATTTTTTTTCCTGCCTGTGGACAAACTGATTTTCTTTTCAGTTTTTTAAATAAACCTGAGAAACAAACTGCGACACTGAGAAAAGAAAGAAAGTTTCATATGACATATTCTCACGGTGCTGAAAGGCTGAGGACACATAATTTTTACAGTAACATGAATAATATCAAAACATTCACTCCATTATGACTCAACAAGTGCCCGTGGCTAAAAGTTTGTCTTTCAGAGTCTTTGTTGTGGCACACGTTTTAATGAAATGCCCCAAATTTACCTGAAGTGCATTTTTTTTCTGTTTCTCAGTTTCATTTTTTGTACATCAAACGGAAATCAGAGAATAAAGGTTTTCCACTGCCTGCTTTTACATCTTAAAAACATATTCATTAAAAGAAAATATATTTTTATGTCCACGTGAACACCTCTGGACCGAAAGAGTGCAAAAAGATCTTCTATGCGCAAATTATTTTAGAAGTTATTGAGCAAGTAATAAAAAAAATCATAACTAAACTGAGTAGTCATAATGATTGTAAAACCACAGCGAAGTCACAACTGTGCAGGAAGATTGGAATTGAAAATGAATCAGGCGTGAAGTTTCTCAGCGTGAGTATAGAGAAATCACAGTGGATTCCAGAGAGAGCCTGCGAGTCAGGATTAGCGTCTGAAGGCTAAATGGTGTTATCGGTTCTGATTAAGGAGCATGTACATGGCGCTCGCTCCACCTCTGAGACAGCCATGGATGTCAATAGGGCTAATTGGCTCATTAGACCAGGTATTTAACTGTGCTATAATCATTCTGTGTCATCACTTAAGCCCTGGTGGAGCATGAGGGGCTCTGGCGATTGAATACCCCCTTAACCTCTGTAATAATCTGTGGTACGTGACGGAGCGACTCGTATGACAGGAGTGCTCAGCCGTGGCTCACGATATCTTCTGCTGTGTGGGTTTGAGTTTAGCTTTAATGCTTAAATTTTACTTTTCGGAAAAGAAAAGACGAAAGAATTTACCTCCAAAATATTTTTTTAAAAGCATTTATTTTTCAACACTTGTTTGACATTGTAGTTTTTAAAATATCTCAGATATTTAGCTCAACACCCCTGAATGATGTGGGTTGTTGATTGACTGTAATCAGAGAAATTTTATAGCCGAGGATGAAGCTACAAATAACTGAAACCCACAACCCATAGAAACCACTCATATAAAAATGGATTTCCCCAAAAACTCAAATGTTGTAATCATTAGACTCATTCATTTAAAAAAAAAAATCCAAAAACCAGCTCAGTGATTACAGTTGATCTCAAACTTTGTATGGCTTGTAAGGAGTTTGCACCAAACACTTTTAACACTGTTAACTGCAATAATCTCTAAATATATTCATTCAGCATTTTAATGACTTTGTCTTTGGACTCAATCAGTCCCACCGAGATGTCTTATAACACACATCAGAAGGAATCTGCACATTAAACTTCACATGCAATGTCCAACTCAATGCCAATGCAAAATGCATTATCTGTGAGAGGCAGAAAGGTCGCAGTGGATTTAATAGCTTTTCATGTGATTATAACTTGGACTGTATTAAAAAAAAAAAAATGGGTGTAGCCACCATGATATTACCCCTTGGCCTGGGAAAACCTAAGCAATAAATTGTGACCTAGAAGTGACCGTATTAGACGGAGAAAGTGGAAAAGTTATCAGCAAATCCTAAAAAACTTTGCCAACTGCATGGCTGCACTGTTCAATGACATATGCCTACTAATGAGTCTTCTGTAACATGTTAATAAAGAATTTTAATCAGTAATAAAATCAACTGCATCCAGATATATTGTTAGTCTGATAATTGGCACCAACCATAAAAACCTGGATAAAATGTCCAGTTTTGCTGCTACACCTTTGGCCCAACCTACTTCTTACTCCACCCTGTAAAGGGGGGGTTTCTACTAGTACAGTTAAAACAAGAAGCCAGCAAATGCACATGTTTTAAGTTACACCACAAATATCTGGAAAGTTGGAGTGTCCTGATTAGTTTTGTCAAAAACTAAAGTTCACAAATGCTGAATCTGGCAAACGGATGCAATAAGATTCCTGAATTTCTAAGAGCGGACACTTTTTTTAATTGTAGTTTTTTTTTTTTATCAAACATTTTTTTTAATCTTTGGTCCGCATGCAGTAAAATGTATTTGATTAAAAGTGAATCAAAGTAAAACTGCAGCACAACAACAACAAAAAAAGGGAAGTTGAAACCAAGCACATCTTTTTAGTTTGTTTTCCCTTTTGCACGGTTCCACACATTCGTTGGAAGTTCATGCCATCACTGCCATGGTCTTTGCTTAAAGAAGAGGAGAGACGAGAGGAGGGGCTGTCCTGAGGGCCCCTGGAAGCTGGCATGGTGCTGACCGCACTGCTGTTTCTTCTGAAAGGAATGTCTGGTGTGGCATCAGTCACTGCTGGCATTCAGGAGATGGTCTGCCAGTCCCTCATCATTGTGCCACTACTGCACACACACAAACACACATACACTGTCTAACGCACAAAAACATAAACGCATCACACCCTGTGCAGGGTAGTGATAGGCAGAGGACGAAGAGCGCACATCCTTATCGACGCCAATCCAGATGAACCTACAGACATGCTTCCCAACACCCCAGACCCTCTCGCTGCACAGTTGGCCACCATTAGCCTTCTTTTAGCTTTGACAGTCCTAAGGCTAAGGGGAAAGATGGGGGGGGAGGGGGGGAGCATTGCCAAGGTGCACCCATGATTTGCTACGTTTCCCAGGGCTACGGGGCCTCTAGGCTTACTGGCCCATGGAGACATAAGCCCCGGCCTCCCTGGAGGCTCTCGGCCAACCCAGATGCTTGGCATGGGCCGAACCGCCCAATGGGAGCCATCCAAGAGCTGTGGATGGCTATGATATGTTTCCACCGAGGGCAATTTCAATCATGTGGAATTTCGATGGATGAAAAGAATGTGTCTCGCCGGGGGTGGACTGAGCAGGAGAGAATCAGACTCCTGCCTTCACACATTACCTCATCTCATAGTCGAAACAACAAGGCGTTCTTCTTTTTTAATGAAATGTACCTAAAAAGATTTCAAGGGTCATTCATAGAAATCATATTAAAACATTCTACTCCTTTGTTGAAAGGTCTGGGTTGTGCAAAAGTTCTTGTAAGAGTAAAAAACTTTTTCACTGTTTATTGTAAACCACCTAAGATTTGTTTGTGGTGTTACTACCACAAGCTCTTTGCATTTTTGCTAAAATATTATTCGAGGTAGATGTTTTCTCATTGGACATTCACTACACAAAACATCAGTGATATTCACAAAACTTCAGAATATTATAAATGATCCATTTTTGACTACATCCAGGCAGAAATGGTTTTAAGAATTATAAATGAAATAGTAATTATCCCCTGAAGTTCACATGGTGGGAATGTGTTCTCTGAGAGTCAAGAAGGCTCCATACCTTTACTTTGAGACTTAACTTTACAGAGCTCATTACAATCATCAAAAGAGTTAAAAGGCCTATTTCTCCAGAATCTTGGTCACTTGTACTTAGTTACCTGTAAAAACAAAAGACAAAAAAGCACATAAACCTACAGCAAATTCACTTTTTCTCTTTCTGTTTATTCAATTGCAATTAAGAAAAAAACTTTTCAAATATAAAAAGAAACAAAAAGTTTATGAGTGAAAACACTGGTTAATCTAGGCAAGCTAACTCTAGCTCACAATTAAGGAGCCACAGTTTACAAGTGCAGATACATTTGCAGACTAAAAAAGGTGACCAAGAACTAAGATCTTAAAACAACAGCCAATCATTATAAAATATGTTTATGATGATGCAATATCTCATTTGTTATCACAGTTGGACACATGTTGGTCTTAAACTTAACTTACAAGCTTACATTGAATCTCAGTAAACTATAGAGACTGATGCAATGGAAGACCTCATTGTGGGCTTGTGTGCCCACATTATGACTGAAACTAAGCTGATCACGTGGACTTGTTGTTAAAAGATCTTTATAAACAGTTACTTTTACTGAAACACAAGAAGGAGAAACGATCTATACATCCACTGTCTGAGCTGGGAGGAAGTCTGCTATTTATTAGCAAAGTGAGCAAACTAAATACAATTGTAGCCAGTTACACTTTGTTTCTCTGAGGTATTGTTCTTGTTTTTATCAATACTGTGGTTACAGAGTATATTACTACCAGGAAGGAAGGTAGGTACACATTAGCCTACAGTGTAGGCTATGGTATAGAGCTATGAATTACTGTGAATCAAGCCTTACATAACTGGCAATGGATGTAAGCTGGGCAGTGTAATTTAAAATGAACAGATATCAGAGATATATGGCTGGAAAAAGACACCAAAATTATGGTTGTATTACTCCTTCTACTCTTCAAGTGTCATCAGCCTCAAACATTGTCAACATTGTGAGTTTTACAATTCATAAAAAACTGTCATGATGTCAAAGGCATTCATTATAGATGGCACACACCACAACACACCTCAAATCAGAGGGTTAAAAGCTCGCTGATGAAGGATTACGGTAATTTTTAATGTAGACATGTTGTTTTTTTAATTCGCTCTGACTACACTGCCTTGATGGTTTTGATTAATATGGCGAGGAAATGTTTGTGAGCAAGACATGTACAGCGATTCATCTGCAAAATAATCCAATCATTACCAACTAATGACGGGGGGGTGAAAAATGATGTGTGCCTGCCGCGGCTCCCCAACATGCATCAGGGCCCCACAGACGCAGAGGATTGGAGGCCCCACCTGTCACTGCGATGCAGTAATTGCATTGTGGGCTCTCTCCTCTCCTCAGCTCAGTTTCCTCTCTTCCCCATCCACCGCCGTTCAGCTGCGCAGACAATGCTCGTCTTAATGAAGCCGTCTGACGAGGTGGCAATTACAGACTTCTGTCACTGTCACCGGGGGCAACAGGGAAGGAGGTGGAGGGGGCGAGGGGGTGGCGTAGGATATCTCCCCCCTGAGGGCTTTTCCACACCCGCTGTGTTACGCTGGATGGCAGGGTGGCTAAGCTGCTGTCAAAGGCAACTGGAGAGCACGAGCTGGATTAGAGGTTTACTGTATGAGTGATTGTTAGGAGTGAAGTGATGCATTACAGCGTATGGAGATGTCTGTGGATTGATGGATGATCTGCTGACACTTCCACGTACACTTAAAAATGGAGAAGTGCTTCCATGTGCAGTTAGAAAACTTGACTCCTTTGACATTTTCTGGGTGATTCCTTTCAAGTATTTTTCGCCCGTTGAATTAGCACAAATTTTACATATTAAAAATCAGTTTGCTTGGCATCATCAGGACTTCCCACCCTCATCTAATGACTTATGTCTTCTGTGGCTGTGGAAGAGCTTGTTAAAGAGATTAGCCAAGAAGTTAGCTAATGCTATTAAAAACTATCATAAGCAAACCGACACGAATAACCTTAATTTGGCTAACGATAGACCTCATGTGATGATACATTTCTTACATTAAATAAATTAATAACGAAAATGCCTTTTCCCCCTCCAACTGTGGCATGAAAACGACACGATCAATAAGTTGCAATGTTGATTCTGAACTAACATTTTTATGATAACGCAGGAACAACACCAACACGATATCACTATTCATTTTGCCATCTCACTATGTACAGTGATATAATAAACATAAAAACTATAACATGATAAGTTTACATATATGTCTGTGTACAGACTTGAGCAACACGGAGTACCTCAAGGCTGGTAAAAACCATCTGTAGGATCCGTAGGATGGATTTTGCTGGGGGTTGTAACAGTCAGCATGACAATAAGCAGGCCTACCTTATAACTCGCTAGTTAATGGGTGTGCATTTATCTTTGGTTTAGAGGTTAAAGCCAGCCCAAACTTCTAAAATTAACAACCATATTGTGGTTGAGGCTTCAAAAACTGTGATTCACAGACTAGGCCCTTCTTTTGTATGCAAGCTAAACATTTACCAGGTATAAACAGCCCAGTGAAAGTCACTATGTAGTATTAAAAAAGGACCAAGCTTGCTTTCCATGCTTTCATCTCATCACACTTTAAGTCTGCTGTGAACTTCTCTCCTTGAACTTCAGCCAGAAGTCCCTATCGGCCTTCATCTCATTTAAAAATCAGCTGTCAGACTTAACAAATTGTCTCCACACTGGCTACCTCAAATTGATTTTAAACTTTTATTAATTACCTTTCAGGCCTTACGTGGCCTTACTCCCTACTTACTAACTACATTATAGATTTAGTCACTCTTTATGAACCGAGATGCCGCCTGGGTCAGATTCTCCAAACTGCTCCCGGCACCATCTCATTACTGAAGGAAATTGGGCATTTTCTGTTAGCGGTTTAGCAGAGGAACTGAGGTTAGCAAACTCAGCATCCACCTTTAAATCACTACTCAAAAAGTAATATAAAGAAGTCAAGTCAAGTCAGCTTTATTTATATAGCACATTTAAAAGACATCAAGTGTCAGCCAAAGTGCTGAACAGAGGGATAATATGCACTTTCTTAAGATTACTATTACTATTATTACAAGTATTATTTTTATGCTTAATTAAAGCTGCAGCTAAATAATGGACTTAGAGGTGCAGTTTACGCCCAAACTTTCCCAGGTTCAGCTCAGCATTTTCTTGAATTCAGCGAAACTTGGTGACCGCCAAATGCCAGAAGAACACATTTGAAAAACTCAGCAACAATGTCCTGAAACCATAACTTCATTACTTCAAAAAGAAGAAAGGAAAAAAAAGCTCAAACCTAGTTAGGAGTAGTTTCATGTGAGTTTCATGTGAGTTTCATGTGAGATGTAGGTTTGTTGATTCCTTTTTGAGTAACAACTTCATGATTTCTAGAAATGCTGCAGCTTTCTTTTTTTTCTGTTGCTGTAAACATGAGACGTTCATAGAATTCATTTCAATTTGATTTGTCTAGTCTAATATCACATGTAAAAGGTTCAAAGGGCTTCACTGGCATAAAAACATACTAAGACATGTTTTCTATCTTTCATCTTAAACTCAATTTACCTCGCTGTTATGGGGTGACATCAGTAGACACATTTGTGAAATTTGGGTGAATCGATCCTGCAGCTCAGTGCTCATTTTGAACTGCTCTTTTGCATTAACTTTTATTGTAGGCTTTAAGCTTGTAAACGGTTACATTTTTAGCGTTTGTTCCACCGCATCCCGTCACATTCAGTGTAACAGTGCTGTAGGTTTGTTCACGGCCTCGCTAACAGAAATGAAGCGATTTCAACAGTGGGTATTAAATTGGACTTGAATTCCTGCACAGGTGCCATTACAACTCAGTCACAAAACAATAACTTACCATAAATTCTTAACCTCGCACAGCTGGCGGTGTCTTTACTTGAACAGCTCCAGACATTAAGAACACAATTAGGTTAGCCAAGCTTTGCTGAAAAATTATGCAGAATTAGAGATTCCTCTGGTTGCAGTGGTATCAAAAAAGCCATGGTGGCTAAAATGGAAATGTGCATAAGAGGCTTAAAGGCATTCCAATTCTTAATGGTGATGTGATGGATGTAGTACAAAATGGCGTTGCAGGCCTGGATAAATGGTTGAGTACAGATATAGCCCCCTTACAAGATAAACGTGCCTCTGTGTTCCATGTTAATGAAGACAAGCAGAGAAAGTTTTGCCAGAGCTCATTCAAGTCCTTTGAGGTCACCAAAACTTTGCTGAATCTCTTTATCTTGCTCTTAAAATCACTATATATAAATACCATCAAGTCATAGAGAAATTGTGTATTGCTAATTTATCATTAGCAGCAGACCACCTTTGTTGAGCCCATATTTATGTGGTTGGTATGAATCAGAATAGATATGTGTTAATAATTAATAAATACAGTGCAGCTAACGCATTCGCCGCACTGCAGTTTAACATTCTCGTGGCTTTAAAGCAGCGCTCGCTTGGACAAAAAGTTAATTGAATCATTCTTACTACTTCATTGTTTTCATGTCTCCAGTGAAGCTTAAACTAACGCTGTTTGTAATGTTCTTTAAATCACACTCTCAAATGCACACACACACACAAATGCTCCCTTTCACATCATTACAGGCGTTCCCTGGTGTCGACAAACTGTACATGTTGCCATGGATTCATCATGCCTACCTGCCCTATGTAATTATGTAGAGTACCATGACATTGTTCTTGAACAAAACAAAGTAGAGTAAATACTTCCTCCATCCTTCCTGTTTGCTTCTTTGTCGATATAGAAGGGAGTGTCTTCTCTTAATCTTTCTAAGAAAATGACTGTAGGGAGGAGATTAACCAAACAATATGTAATATTTATATAGTGTCACATGAGCCATATCAGCTTAGAAAAATATATCTATAGTTTTACCTTTTTAAAATAAAATTGCCTTAAATGAGCACAATGTTTTAATAGAAGATGATGATCTTATAATAATAATAACTTTATTTATACAGCACCTTTCAAAGCACAGAGTTACAAAATGCTTCACAGTTTGTTTTTTAAAAAGCCACAAACTGAACATAAGTGTACATGTTAAAACATACAGACACATAATCACACACATATTCAGTTTCAAACTTTGGCAACAAACGAAAGGCAACAGTTTAAGGAAAGGCTAACCTGAAAAACTGAGTTTTCAGCATTGGCTTAAAAAAAATAACAGCGTCAGCCAGCCTGAGTAAGGCTGTTCCACAGTTTGGGCATTACAACCTGAAAAAGCACAATGACCTCTGGTATTAAAGTCAGAGTAAGGGGCAGTTCAAGATGGTTGACTGACAGAGAAGGTTTGATTTTTGCAGTATGTCTCATATTAAAGAAACTAGGCTGGGTAACCTTTGAGATAAGAGTTCCAAAATTCAGATGCTGCTCAAAAGTGATACCAAGGTTTTTAGCCGATAATTCGAGGTTATTGCTGAGGGGGCTGATGTGCTTGACTAACTTCCTTGGAGAAACTGCCTCGGCTTAGCACTAGAACCTCAGTATTACTAGAATTAAGATAGAGGAAATTAGGATATATCCGATTACTAATATCAGAGAAACACTTATTGAAGCAGGAGAGGCTGTTGAGGCTGTTGGGCTTCACAGAAAAAATATAACTGTGTATCATCTGCATAGCAGTGGTAGGAGATTCCATTAAAACCATTGATTAGTTGGCCCAGAGGCAACATTTCTAAAGAAAACAGAACTGGTCCAAGGACTGAGCCCTTGGGCACTCCACATATGAGCGGTGCAAATGAGGACATTCATAGATTAATATGAACTCTGAAGTGTCTGTTTGATAAGTATGAAGAAAACCATTTGAGAGCAGTACCAGTGATGACAAAGCAGTTTTGTAATCTGCTAATAGCAGCAGCATGATCAACAGTATCAAAGGCTGCAGATCAGTCGAGCAGGACTAAAGTGGAATGTTCACTATTATCCAAGCTCATAAGGATATCATTATTAATATTCAATATGCTGTTTCAGTGCTGTGGTTGTAACTGGGTTGGATGTTTCCTTCAATAATTTGAAAGAGCTGACGAGCACCTCTGGGAATTCAAGAACTTTTCCCTTGGTGAGAGGGCACAACAGCCACCAAGTTTGAGCCAGATCTCAGTGACAAAGAAAATATCCAACTTTTGAGAGGTGACAAAATTGTTAAGGCTGAATGATTTATTGGATGAGAGTCTACTGTTAAAAAGGGCAGTAACTGCAGGAGAGGGACAAATAATTGAGAAACACATTGTATCTCTCACTGTTGTGATATGATTGATGATTATCAACGGGTCCTCTCTCTTTAGTCCAGAGGGTGCAGCGCCCATGTTTCACATGTTGACGTCAGAACAGTTTCCCACTTTGCTTCATTCCCTTTTAAATGAGCTTTGGGTCAGCTGCAGCTCTAACCTGCATTTGTGGACAGCACGGTGAAGACAGTGTTCACAGACAGTGATTTCTGGGAGGTTCCCTGAGCTCATGCAGTGCATGATTTCCATCACAGAATCATGCCTGAGGGCCCAAAGATCAGAGGGATCCAATACTGATTTTCAGTCTTGCGCACAGAGATTTCTTCAGATTCTCCAAATGTTTAAATTATTAAATATTAAAAGACTTTGTCATTTTAAATTGAGGAAAATTATTCTGAAACTCTTCCACAATTTGTGGACGCAGCTTTGCTACAGATTAGTGAACCTCTGCCCGTCTCTCCAAGTTTTCTTTATACACCCCAATCGTTTTACAGACCTGTTGCCAATTATCGTAATCAGTTGTAATACGCTCCTCCACCTTTGCTGCATCAAATTCAAAATGTGCTAATATTTTTCTTGAAATGGTGCATTTTCTCTCTTCAGACATTTGATGTTTTCTGTGTGTTATCGTGAATAACATTCTGCACGGCGTCTCAACTTTTTCATAATTGTGTTTGTAAATATTAGATCACACACAAAAAACTCTCACTTTTGTGTATTTATTTTTTGTTGTTGCTGTCCGTGTTTTTCTTCAGCTAAAGAAATATCATGATGTCCAACATTTTTACAGCAGCTGGTAAACCAGGCTCACAGGTTGTTACGGTATAAGCCCCCATGCTCTTTTTGTTCAGGTTTGACCAGTATGGTTTCTGCAGCCTGCTACATGAGGCTGCCAAAATTCCAGACATCAGATTTATTTTTGTCATGATGCAAATAGTTCCTAATCAGCTTTTACCCCCTCGGCTGACACTAAACTCTCCACATCGAACTATTGGCGTTTCGTGTTTTCCGCTGGTGTTGTGTATTCTGCAGGGTGCCACTGCGGAGGCTACCATACCTGTAACATATGCTAGGTTGCTACTATCCACCTACTCTGATTTTATTGCATATTGAAGAAGCTGAGATAGGGGAAAGCAGTTTTTGATATAAAGACCATTTCATATCTACAGTTAGCAAGTTTTAAAAACGAACCAAGTCATGAAGATACTGAGGTTAAACTTTGGTAAGTAACCTTACCAAGGGTCACTTCTGCCAGAAAGCATTTTATATTATAATAATTATAAATCTGAGATAGCAAGTTGCAAAAATATTGGTACTGAGTCACCAATCCAGCCCAAACACAGTTCCTCTGGGTGTCAAATGTTCCTCCAAGCACACCACTTCAGGTTAGAGAAACACTATCCAGGAGGAGGAGGAGTTTAGCACCTTGGTGCTTCCTGAATGTACCGAATTGGTTGTTCTTGGATCCTTTGAGTGACAAAATGTAGTGCATGACACAAATAATAAATGAAAGGAAATATATGACACAGTTGTTGTTTTAAGGATGGTGTGTAGATGAATTTATACCGTTTTGAAACTGCCTGACCCGAGAAGCCTGTGGAAAAAATTCAACTACGGGAACTCTGCTATTTTTGAAAGACGAGGGTTTTAAAGGAGTCATTTAATTGAACTAAACTTGGTGAACTTTTTAAGAAACTACCGGAGGCCTCATTATTTGAACTGGCATCCACCCAGTTAGATATCAGAGCCATATTACCTGCAGTGGCTCATTAGAAGCCCTCGGTTCACTCAGACATAGACAGACCATTGTTTTAAGCAGCGCTGCCCTGCATGTCTAGGTTGTCTGTGATTGACTAATGAGTGCACAATCAAATTGAGGAGATGCAAGGGCAGAGAGAGTTCAAACTTTAACTGAGTTTCTGCAACTCTGCATCTTTCTGCTACTTCTTTCCTCAACTAAAAACCTACTGAGTAGCAAATAATATTTCTTGACAGAAACAGCTTACGCTTGACGGTGAATTGAAATGACTCACAGTTAAAATCCCCCTAAAATATTAGCACATGGAGTTACCTTGGTTTCTCTCTCATCTCTCTGTCTCTGTCAATGATTCATCTTTTTCAAGTTAGTGAAAATTTCCCTGTTGCTTTCCACCCAGTTACAGCAGACAGCCGTGGCTAAATCCCTCCCACGTATTTTGCACTAAATTACCAGTAATCAATCTCTTATTAGTTATCACCTTATCCTGATACTCCGACTTTCGTTTTCTCTTTGTACGTCAGCACTAAACTCTGATTGACAAACTTCAGAAGTGGACCCGAAAACGTCGCTGCCCGCACACATTACTCACACGTTAACTCTGCAGCTTGCAAGGCTGTGCGTTAGTGTGTAATAGGCGCTATTAATAAAGCCAAGCCATGCGTGACTCGACTTTCTCTCTGCAGCCTCCTCTCATGGTTGACTTCTTACCGGGGATTCAGTTGTGTGAGTTTGGATCAGTCTAATCACATTTGTTTAATTAAGCACAGCTAATAGACTCTCCAGGAGATAGGGTGTCTCACTGTGACGGCAGCGCTGCTCTGAGATGCATGTCAAACACAGAGGCCTAGACGCTGTAGTTCCCCTAGCTCTGTGCTGGTTGACATGCCCGACATCCAGCCGTGTTTACAGACTTGACACGACCAAGCTACGGGTTAAATGTTGCGTGGATGGATGCCAGAGGAATGGATAACTTTTTAACAACATACATGCTCTTTAGCCTCCTTTCTATGACAGAAAATCCAACTGTTTGCGGGTGGTATCATCCTAAATAATGTGTAATATTAAGATATATAATTACACGACTGCTTTTTTGCAACATATAGACACTTTAACTGACCCTTGACCAGATGTTCTTAACACCTGGTGTTTCTTTGTTCCTTTGACAGAGACAATGTGGTCATTTTATATATTCCAGCTGCATTAAAGGCATATTTTATAAAACTGTGAATTCACATGAAAGGCATGATGTCGTCTACACATAAGTGATAATAAACCAGATCTCAGAGCAACAATACTCTGTAGAAATATTCCATTCAAAGTGTTCATTTCACTTTTACATTGTTTTCTACTTATATGAACACACACAAATATTTGAATGATTCATACTTACAGTCCCAGGTGAACTGCATGACACTGATAACACTGTGTTGTGTCATTGTGTGGACTTTAATTTGTTAGTTGTCACTCATTTAAACATTGCACACTGCAGACACACATGCCTCGTGGTAATGGCACTTCCCAACGACATTAGCCTCCCTCAGTGGGTCAACTGTTCATGAAATCCAATCTGATCAACATCTGCAGCCCCACCCAAAGGCTCTGATGTTCTAGAGACAAATGCTACAGGACACTCCAGAGGTCCTGGGGAGGGTTACACACTATTAGGTAGGTGAGTTTAATGTTGTGTCCTTTTTAAACAGTTAGTTCAGAGCACTGATATGTATCAGAGTGAAAGACTGAAATATATCTGATTTTCTACTTTCCTTTAATCTTTGATTCTTTTTTCAGCTGTTGAACAATTCAGAGATTATCAAAGTGAAACCGTGTGACACGTTTAGAGCAGAAATGCCTCTGAAAGAGCTACGAACAACCCAACGACATCCAAAATATGACAAAGAGCTACAATCGTACATCGTAATTTCATATGCACACTGCCACCAACCAAGAGCCACTCTTTAATGCTGCATTGGATTTTTATAAATAGAATTCTTGGACTTTCAGACTCTTCTGATTAAAGTTTTCCTTCAACAAGAAAGGCAAGTGTTTAAAAACAATGTTGCTTGAAATAGAGAGACAAAACCCTCCAGGAAAAGGAGAAAGTCAGTAGGCACCCAGAGTAAGTTAGGGAGGAGGGTGGGATGGATGAGCCCATCAAACATCAGACTGAGGAGACAGGAGTTTCCCACTGACAATAAACATACTTTTCTCTGACACTAATCAGGTAGTAGTTTCTCAACTTTAAGAAGCTGATGCGTCACCATTATCAGTACAAGGACTGTGGATAAGAGAAAAAAAGAAACAAGGGACAAAGAACACAGTCTTTTTTTGACAACCACTAAAGTCACAGCTGTTCCCGATGATCCAAATTACTTCACATTCTCTCTGGGGATCAACAGACACAATGTGATATACATTTAAAACTCAAAACTTTTTGCTCAATTAAGCTTTAAAAAAATCCTCCTTATGATCCTCCGTGATCCTAGGATCAGTTTGAGGTCAAGAGGGCTGGAGATGGTTTCATGATGTTCACATTACCAGGATGCTCAAGGAAAAGAAATCTCACTGTGCCCCTCACTGCTTAACTGACACAAGATCTTAATGTGTTACACAGAAAAACGAGCACATCGGTATACCTGAAGAAAATTTGTGATCACAGAGTCCTCTAACATCTGGGCAGCTGCCACCAATGTTCAACTGACACTCTCCACGTGCAGTAATGTACTAAGTGACATTAAGCTGCCACATCTGACGGGAGAGTTCACACCGGAAAGTAATTACTCTTCTGGGCTGTTTTCTTTCGCCCAGCTGACTGACATCCCATTAACAGCTGTAGGCGTGTGCGCTTTGGAGTTGCTGCTGCGGGTCAGCTTTTGTTGTTCTGATTGGTTCTCATCTCCACTGTCCTCGTTGGCAGCACGCAAATGAGGATTAATAGTGTTTCATTTGAGAGGTGAGCTTGTGAAGTATACTCCTCTCTCAAAATGTGAAGAGATGCTGTAAAGAAAAGCAAGGAGAAATCTGCACTTCCATTTCGATTCCTGCCGAGGAGATCAGAGGAGGAGAAAATGTGGGAAGCCAGTGTTTACCCTTGGATGAAGCCAGGTAGACGAGTCATAGGTAGACAGGAATCCTTGTTAATCTTTAAAAGGTGAAAGATTATAAAAGATCTATTGAGGAAAGTTACAAAGGCTAACCACAAAACCAGAGCTTAAAAAAGAAAACACACCCGCACACAAAGTGGCTGAGCATTCCTGATTTAGACGAGACGTCTGTCTTATAGCTCTTGGGCATCTTTCTGAGACAAATTACTTTGAGTAGTCAATAGCCTGTAATTAAAATATACCCACTTGATGGAGACGCAACAGTGTCTCTCTATTTAGTTATGGGTTGGAAAGATTAATTCTGGGGTGTATAACCCTTGTAATTTTGCAAGTGCTGTTTATTGTTTTCAGAGAAATTTTTTTTAGTGCAGACGATTGAAATGTCTCAGCTCAAGGTCTGCTTTGATTTGCTTGCGCTTCACACACACTTGGTCCTCTCTTTGTGCTTTATATGTGCCCTACTCCTGCTTCAGCAACATAGATGCACATTAACAATTTGTATTAATGTTTTGGAACACATCCACAGCTCTCGCACATCGCTGCTGCACTAATGTTCTTTGTGTTTGAATCCAGAGGTCAGGGTTTGCTGTTTTTTACTCTCAGAAATACTGGTAAAAGCTGCTGGATGCCAGCATATTAAACCCAAAGAATGAAAAGAGTCTTATAAAGAGGGGCCCTCATTTGCTGACCTCCTCTCCTCTTACTCTACCCTGTTTAACATGAAACTCACTGGTCCCCCTTGTGGTTAAAGTAACAACTGCAGCACATGTGGGCTCAGGGAGGCAGCAGCATGAATTGTTGAATAAAACAGAGGCTGCATTGAAATCACCAGCTGTTGTCCGTAATGATGAAAACATCCCCAACTTAGCATGAATTTATAATTATGCAAAAAGCAAATTTGAATCTCTTTACTGGAACTTTTCAATTCCCATTCAATCTCCCGGGAGAGAGCTGTTGTGAATCATATGCAGAGATTGTGTGTATCTGTGAGAGAGTGTGTGTGTGATTTTTTTCCTCCCTGTTTTTTTTTTTTAAATGCAGATCTCAGATACTTCATAATGAAACTTTTGTGGAGTCCCAAAACCACAACAAATGAACTTTTCTGAGAAGTATTTTCATATATGAGCTTACAATAATGACTCCAGTCCTTTACGTTCAGCGTGGACAACAAGAGAAACATTCTGATTTTTTTAAGACTAACTCTGTCTTCATCTCACCTTCTGTTGCTCAGTTTCTTTTAGCTCCTTTCCCTCCTCTCACTAATTCTATTTTCACGGGGGTTTGTAAATTAAGTGTAAATGTAAATGGATCAGTGTGTTATTATGCTAAATCCAGCCAAAGAAACACGTTCGTATTGTAAGTAAACAGCTGCATTACCTGTGGGCTCCTGCACACCTGCTAGTGCATAGCAGTTAGCCTGTGCAGATGCAAACTGTCAATCATTTCACACACGCAGGCAAACAAACAAAGGCGTGCATGTGACAAATGTGTATAAATGTGCAAGGTGCAAGAAAGTTCAAACACATGACACAAATTTAAAAAAAAATTCTTGCAAACCACAATCTGTGATGCACACACACACACAGTATAAAACACACTCACATTATAGTGTCACATCCACATGATCAGCAGCAGCTCATGCACATACACGATGAGCACAAATAAAGTCAAATATAATAAATTATTTTTGCATTAAACTCTTTCATCTTTTCTCTGATGCTGAAGGATATTGTTGGGGACGTTCAAGCACAACATGTAGAGGTATAAAAATAATTTCCTTTACTAAGTGTAATATGTACTTCATTAAGACTATTAAATTGAATTTACCATATGTACAGATGTTTCCCATCTATTTTCAGACTTCAGCAGAAAAAGCGACCTATATCTCTCTATATTGTATTTTTTTTCACGTAAATACAGCACTCAGTATATGAAAATCAATTAAAATATCACAAATATATTTAGACGCTATCAGGGCGGAAAATAAAAGGTTTTTTCTCTCTTCTTCTTTCTCTGTCAGCATCCTCAGTGTCTCGGCTAATTCAGCTTCTTACTGTGTTCTTAAAAAATATCCAAGACAACAAATAAAATGAAATGATCCTCTCTCTATGCTGGTTTTACAAATTTGCAGTCATTTAGTATATTTTTATTTTTATTTCTTATTTAAACAGGCCTGTATTGACTTCGGTTGGTGGATCTGTGTCTGCGTGATGTCCGCAGTTAAGTTATAAGCGCAAAAAAAGCACACAGCAACAGCTTGCGTTGATAAAATAAAAGTGAGTGTGGTTCAGTAATGATGCATTAAAAATGTTCACTGCCGAATAGTCGGAATAATAATTATTTCCCACTAAAAGCCTTGTTTAAATTGGCGAAATTAATTGGAAAAATAGCTTTCGGCAAACACAGCAGAAGAACAGACTGCAGCATTAACACGCCTTTCAACCAGCATTGTTCAAACTTAATTATTCTTGAAAACTTTTTCCCCCCTTCCTTGTTTCCTATATTTTGGCGGCTTTCAGACAAATCAACCCATCTGCTTTAATAAACAGCTCTTTATGTCGATACGAGCATGTGATGTATACCAGACTGTACCGGGCAGTACGGTTTCATGCTCGGCTCAGGTGTGCGGGGAGGGAAAGCTGGCAGGTTGCCCTCCGCTATTAAAACAACAGGCTTTGAGTCGCTTCGGAGCAAAACGCACGCCGCTGCGCGCACTTTTACTATTTACCAGACTTTTTTTTCCTCCCTTCTTCTTCTTCTTGACATGCAAACATGTGGCGTGTAAATATGAAAATGAATGAGTGTGAGAGCTCTCCTGGCAGTGACTTCTCTCTCTCTCTCTCTCTCGCTCTCTCTCTCGCTCGCTCTCTGTCCCCGGAGAGCGGCGCGTCGGAGAGGAGCGGCTGTAAAAACCAAAGTGGGGCAATGAGACAAGCTGCGCCACAGCTGGCAAATCATCGATTTGAGCATCAGAAACGGGGAGGGGCGGTTCATTTACCTGCCACCCTCTCAAAGCAGCCCTCCTCACATGCCGCTACTCTACTCTCCTCTTCTTCACCCCCGCTGCCCGCAGCGCACGGTTGCTCGCGTTTCTGCGCTCCATCAGCCGTGTGCGCTCCCCAACTTCACTCCAACCTCCGCCAGTGCGGTTTCTACTTGACGACCCCCTCCTCCTCCTCCTCATCCGTAGGACTTTTGACTTTTTTTTCTTTCTTTTTTTTAAAAAAAAAGCAGTTCTTCCTCCCACAGAGCAGTCGCCTATTTTTGGATCTCTCGCCGTGGAGCAGTGACAAGAGATTGTTCAACTTTTGATGGAAAACAAGAGGTCGGGCGACTGCTGACTTTAAAGGTACGGTCTCTTACTCTAAACTGTTTCTGCTCAAGTGATCGCTGTTCGCTGTCATTCTGTCACATGCCTCTTTATTAGAGCATCTGCACGGGTTTGAAATCACATTTTTATTGCGTGTCACATTAAAAAAGGGGGTCTCCTTGGAATTAGAAGAGTGAGATACTCTAAATGAATTAAAAGCAATTTTGCAGACCTTCATCTTCCAAATCACTTAAAACCCGCAGACCTAAAGTGGCTGTAAGAATTTAATATTTCAGAGAGATTTTTAAAATAAAATAAATAAAATTAAAATCGAGATTGTGAGCGGAGACGCCGAACCTAAACGCACGCATTCAGAACTTTCTAAATTTAAACGGGCCCGTGTCGTTTCTGCACAAATAAGCAAAGCACTCGTGATATTCGCGGGGTTAAGTGCACCCATCTCCTCTAATTCATTTAACAACTTACTCTGCGTCGCAGCAGAGGAGGAGGAGAAGTGATGCAGCCATCGCCACCGCTGCTCCTGGCCTGACCGTGTCACAGAAAGTTGCTTAGTTTTCCGTCGAGTCGTGAATCTTGTAGAAAATACTAGACTTCAAAATCAGGCCTTCCTCTCTTACTTATAATGAAGTGCGTGCTATCAAACAGCTGACACGTCTATTAGAAATGAATCTACTGCAGCCCAACTGCCCATCTACTTTTACTACTTTTTATTAGGCCATTAGAGCCACTTCATTTATTTCCTCCACATACTTACCATTTAATTACGTGTCAACTTGCTTCAACATTTTAACTGCTGTGACATGAAACATTTTGTGTAACTCTTAAAAAAAACACTGACTGAGCCCAACAAGGTATAAAAAAAGGTGTGAGAGACTCAGAAGGAAACAAACATTAAATGACTTTATTGCTTTCTTTCTGCTCGACTTGGCGTGAGGCAGTCAGGAGGATGTGATGACAGAGTCAGCGTGGTAATGCTGTTTTGGTCTGCCTTATGGCTTTTGTCACAGTGCTGATAAAGTAATTTCAGGTACAACCAGACCTGTGTGTGTGTTTATGTGTGTGTTAGATAAAGAGATAGAGAATAGGGAGCAGTTATGAGAAGATGTATTAGTGTGCTCAAAATGCGTGGGCACCAATCTTCTGTGGTTTACAGGTTTTTAAAGGTTTCACTCTCTGTCTGTTCCTTTTGAAAAATAGCTGACATTTCACACAGCAGCAAGGCCAGTGGCTTTCACTCAGATATTCGAGATTATTTATATATAGATATCAGCATAAATACACACATGTAAGACAGAGTAGAGTTTGCGTTTAAGGCACAAGCAAGATGTGGCACAGGGGTGATCATTTGTGACAATTGTGCAGAGAAATTAATTTTATACAAAATAATAATAATCTAGCGGCGTTTTGCATTTCAGAGACCTGATCTGATAGCTTTCTGAAAAATAATAATTACTTCACGGTGTCACCGGTTGTTTACCATGTTGCTGCTGTAGTCAGGTCATGTGCGTTGCTCACGCACGTGCAAATTACAAGGTCAAGAGTGGCACTACTGCATGGGAAAAAGCAGGTTATGGCACAACACCGGTGATTTTTCTCCCTTTTATCTTTGCAGATCTGTGGCAGTTCAAGGTTCTGTGGCTTATCTGGTCAGTGCCTTAGACAGCAATGACAAACAGCCTTTTTCCTGTCTCGGGCTGCCATGTGTCACTTCTTGTAAAAGTCCTCAGACAACCAGAAGAAAGCCTCAACGGCAGTTTGTGAGCGTTGAAGCAAAACTTCTCGGTATTACTCCTCGCCTTCATTACAACCACTCCTTATCAGCTTGCGGTTGTGAAAGTGGCACAAAAAATGTTTGTGTACATACGATACCAAGTCAATATGTTTGGCAAAATTTCTCCACTCGTTCTAGTTTAGCAGGAATGATAAGAATCAGAGTGTGAAGATGTCAGCGTTGCTTCATACTGCTGGGTCACACAGATCCAGCAGTAAAGCTTAAACATCTGTTACAGCTTATTAGTGCCTAATGAAATCCTCTGAATGTGTTCCCAGTTCTTACAATAACCCTACCGTGATTTACAATAAACCTACGATCTGAGAAGACATTTAAATATACTCACCCTTCTTCTTTTAAGTTACAGGTTTAACCTTGTTATACTCAGATTTTTCCCCTCAGAGCTTAGTTTTGTTTTCATTACGACTAATCGAAACTAGTGCACGCGGCATTTACTGTACTGTAGTAGTGTTGTAATAGCAGGAAATCAGCGTGTAGTGCACAAACACTCAGGGCTTTCTCACCGTCTTTTGCTTTTAAATCCCAGTGACGCTTCTGCATCACATCTCTTTTAATCATCACTTTCAGGTCGTCAGGTCAAAGGGTTTCTTAGGACTGGCAGGATGACAAATTAAATCTTATCTCTCAGGTGGAGGTGGTGTTAGTTAAGTGTAGATCAGCGTCTGCACGTTGCCGTGCTCTCGCTCAGTGTCAGGTTCACAGACTCTGAAGGGCAGGTTGTCAGGAGTGAGCGGAAGCAGAAAGTTTGTCCGGTGACCCCGAGACACCAATTAGCGTGGACATCGGAGAGCACAGGTTGTGATTTTTGTTGTTGTTTTTCCTGTGCAGTCTGCACTCAAATTATATTAGGAATGCTTCATCACTTTGCTTTAAAATTGAATTATGCTCTCAATCATCATTGCTTTCAGTAAAATTAGAAAAAAAAGTTCAGGGAAAGTAGCTGTCCCTAAACACACAACAGACACTCCTATACGTCTCCATAAGCTTTGCTGTGTCGGCTGTGTGTCGTGGTTGTTGTTTGAATTCCTCCAGCAAAAGATGCTGTTTATTAACTCCCCCACCACCACCACCACCACCACCTCACTCGCTGAGTATTTGCTGGGAGTTTAGAGCTGGGCTGTTCCTCACTTTGCTGAGGCTGATATCTCAGGCTAAAACCATTAATCGTCTTTCTTTACCACCTCGATAATTATCGCTGTAGCAAAATAACAGCTCAGCAAACAGTGAAATTATACCTGTGGTAGGGAGCAGAGTAAATACCTGTTTAGCTGCCAGCAAATGTATTTATTAGACTGTCGCCAGTAAATAAGAGGCCTGTCTCGTTTTTTAATGTGTGGCTCTTTGGGGATTCCATCCCTCCACACTCCCCGCCATGCCTCCTCTGTATGAAATAGCTCTGTTATGATTGCTAATAGAGGAGAAAGATAACAATGATTCCCTCTTTTTTTCCCCGTTTTTTCTTTTTGGTGGCGTGTTACAACTAGTGTGGAATAAGAAAACGCTGGTGAGTTAATAATGACTGCTGCATTCCAGGGCTCAAAAATGTAAGAAAGCCCCCCCCTGTCAGTTACAGACATACCACCCTGGGTGCATGCTTTTAGTGTGTGTGATTCAGGAGTTACAGCTCATTTTGTCATTATCTGGAAAGTTCCCTATAAGAAAGAAACAGGGGTGGGTTATGTTGTCCCGGCATGTTCAACTGCATTTATTTTGGCATATGCTTTGCATACTGTTGATCCAGATTCCTTGGCTTAGTGATAAAAGCATCATATTGTTTTTGGGTCCCCACAGTCAGCCCCGTTCGCTGAATGGCTTGGCGTGTCCTCCCTGGGACATAAAAAAATATCCGAAGTCCGTCACATTGGTTTTGTCACGCTTTTATGAAATGACATCCCTCTTATGTTAGATTTTTTTTTGGAGTTTGGAGTTGGGGGGGGGGGGTGTGTTCTTGTTCTTTATTGTGCTTCATACTCCTGTATCAAATATAAATTACAGACGCAAACACATTCAAGTTTTCATGATTCAAATCATATTATTACCGGTCTAATCGTATGTTTTTTTTCTCAAGAGGGAAAAAAACCCTCATTGTCTTTCATTCGATGCTTGTCTTCATCCGATCTGTGTAGGTTTTTCTGAATCCTTTGTTCAGAGGGAGGAAAAAAAACAGCGATTTAGAGGAAAGCGCATCCCGCTAAGATCAGGTTGTTAATACCCACCCACATACCCCAATGAAACAATTTCAACAGATACTGTACTCTCTGTCTTACACACACACACACACACACACACACACACACACACACACACACACACACACACGCACACATTTGCCTTATCAACTGTTTTGTTCGTCAGTGGATGGATGATGCATCCTTTGACAAGGGATTAAATATGCAAAGAAAAATATGTAGATAAAGAAACACATCTTTAAGTCTGTGCTTCTTATTCAATACTTCTGCCTAAGCCTGAATATTAAGCGCGGTTTCCTTACACGCTTGCGTGCCATCTTTTTTCCCTTCAACTCACTGCAGCCTCACTTCTTGCACACTGAGGCGAGTAACACCATCCCGTCACCTGCCCTCATTTCCTTAACACTCCCCACAAGGCCAGGGGAACTGTGCCCTTCACCGCCTCTCACCCACTTCAGGAAAAACCCAGCGGGCCATGACAACCTTTCTCGCCCCTTCAGTGTGCCCTCTCTCACAAAGCCGTCTTCAGTATTTCTTTCTGCCTCTCACACACTAACACCCGTGTCTCTCTAACTCTATTAATTGTTTATTTTTTGCCATCCACGAGGCAGAAATTAGAGTTTAATTATTTGATCATGTGACGACCGGCGTCCAGCACGCAGTGACAGAAAAGTAATTTCTCCAAACAGGGCCCTGCCTCTGATGCCTGTTGATTGTTCTATGACTAATTGGTTTTATAATTCGATAAAGGCGCAGAGGCGCAAGAGAGGGAGGGGGGTGATAAACAAGGCGGTGAAGGGTCCTCTGGGTGCGCCTGGGTGGGGATGTTGGCTTTGAATCGTTAGCGCAGATTCCCGTGAGGAGGCCTGACATGGGCTTGAACCGACACGGCGCTGCTCGGCGGTCATTACAGCCAATATTATCCTGATGGCGGGGGTCACGGGTTCGGGCAAAAGGCACGAACTTCCAGGGCAGAGGGGCCTCGTTACAAACGGCGCGGAAACACGCTCGCCACCGCTGAGCGGATGTACATGTGTCTGTCTGTGTGGCGTGCATCTGTGTGGGAGCTGCACAGTGTACAGTGTACACCACACGCCATCGGGGTGGCTGCTGGGTGTGGAGAGTTTTAACCTGAAAACAAGAGGTGGGAGTGCAGCGGTCGATCTGTCTGTGTATCAGAAATGGGGAGGGAGGAAATCCTCGTGGGGTCTGCTGTCTGCAGCGACGCCGAGACCCTCTGAGGGGAACTGGCGTTAGGCCTTCCTGTCAGCAGGCCTGAGGTGGAGACCACTTGCTCTGCTTCTATTTCTGTCGACTTCATGTGATTATAAAACAATTAAGTACTTAGGAGCCGACTCTCAGTTCATTACATCCCCCTTGTTCTTTCTTTCTCTCTTTTCTGCCTCCTCCCACACCAAAGTGCGGACATATGAGAAATGTAGAAATCACCTTCTCCTGCCGCTAATTGAAAGCCACACTCCTTGTATGAGAAGCTAATTTAAAACACGGAACTAATTCGAGCTGAAGGATATATTCACGGCGGAGTAGTTTGTCTTTTTGTGGTCACCTCGCAGCAACTGTGTAAGTAGCTCTTTACGTCTTGCATGTAAATATTAATAAACCACCTCAAAGCTGAGCTCTGTACAGAGCTGAATGCGAGCTGTCTGTGCGCAACAGGAAAACGCAAGCAGTACCTGTGACAGCGAACACACACACAGACCAAGGGTGAAACCGGTCACTCTTAAAAAAAACATTTCTGAGAAAACAATGAGCACCTCTGAGACAGCATCGAACCAAATGATGACACATTGCGCTTGTATTGTTAAGAAAGTGTAATATTCTGGGTTGGGTTAGTGGCGTCTGTAGCGCCTTTTGAAACTTATTTGCCCACACACTGTCAAAGAAATGTCAGTGGCACTAAACAAGTCAAACGCCTCCCTTTTTCCTGAATTCATTCATGATAGAAAAATCAATTCTGCACCAAGTGCTGTGCTCTTGTTTAGAAAAGAGGTTCGCTTTATTTTTGTGGCTTTTTTTTTTGCTACTCATTTAACTGCTTCTTGGTTTTGCACGGCATCTACTGTACAACACCCTTGTTTTCATTTTTTCTCTGCACATGACATATTTTTGAGGTTCGTCTGCGCACCCACACTGATGCAGGCGTGTTTTGACACGTTTCCTCGACAGATTATTAAATCCTCTTCAGCCTCTAATAATACTATTATGTTTATGTGTGTGTGTTTTTTTTGTTGCGCGAGACACTTGCAGAAAGAGCTCAAAGTCGAACCAGTGACAGCGCTAACCCCCATGCTGCGTCTGTGTGTTTGCTCAGACTGGATCCGCAGACTAATTTGTATTAGTAACCAAATAATCGCATTAATTCCCATTAGAAGCATCACAAGTGGTGAGCATGAAGACATCACAACACCTACGTAGAGTAAGTGATGGCGCTGCCGCTTCGCTTGACACACTAAATAAAGACGCCTCTCGATGCTGAGCCAACAATAATATATTTTCTGATTCATTTTCAGCCTTTTCTCCCCCTTTTGTGTGCCGATTATTAGTGTCCTTTTAAATGAAAGGCACATAATACTTCATTTCTTCAGGGACGTGTGGTTTAAAAAGCAGCGGGCCAGATATGATACCACTGATAAGTGTGTTATGGGAAAAAAACACACGCGGTACCTGTGATAATGCACACACTGAGGGTGAAATATATTTTAATATTATTTAAATATGAGGTGTCTCTTTAGCATCCAGTCTGTCATGTCATTTTTCATGATTTCTTTACAAATGTAGCCATCAGGCACAAAATCCTGCCTGAACAATTACACTTGTGTACATGCATCTCCCCAACACAAAGCCACACAAGGCTTGTAAAAACCCACCTTGAACAGAGCTAAATCTGCATTCAGCACATGATTATAACACCGCACAGCTAGTATTTTTAAAACGGCTTTCTGTGTTTCAAAACCCATTTTTCCCTCTTTTCTGTGTGATACAAAACGGTATATGTTAATTGATAATCAGCAGTGTTGATTCAGTGGTGCATTCAGTGCAAATCTGTGCCCTTCTGGATGTCAGAGGGTTTTCACAGCCACGTCGGTGCCAACCTAGCTGGCAGTGCCGGCACCTGTTGGCGGTGCCAAGGCCTGGCAGGGGTTATCGATGCTCTCTGATGGTGCCCGACAATCACAGTGGAAATGACTGCGGCTGCTTGCGTCATGCCAGATAGAAAAGAGCATTTGCCGACAATGGCTCGCTTTCACCATCGCTCCTGTTTTCCGGATGCTGCTAACGACGGCCAAGGAAGAAAAAAACTGGTTAAAAAAAAGAAAGAGAGAGGAACGGGAGCCGCTGCCGTGAACATCATGTAGAACATGTCAAACGTGGAAAACATGTCAACGTGCAGAACGTTGAGTAGCAATGCTGTGCAAGCCGAGGTGATGCAAAGCAATCTGCTGAAGAGAAGGTGTGGGTGTAGGGGGGCTCCAGCCTGTCAGATTCATGTTAGTACAAATCACAGAGAACCTGAAAAGGAGGCACATGCATGCACACACACACACACACACACACACACACACACACACACACACACACACACACACACACACACACGATATTCATGATTATTATTTCTATTCATGAAAAATAAAGTCAAATGTCCTTTACTTTCATGTATCTATGATGTGGTAAACTTACAAATAATCCATTCGTGACTTTTATGTCTTAAAGGGCTTGGTGGAAGTCTTGTTGCTGAATAATATGAATCTCTGAAGATGTATAAATAGTATTTACTCCACAGTTTGGGTCCTTTAACCACACTGCACACCACAGCTGGGTTTAATGCAAGTGTTGGCAGCTCACTGAAAACCAGAGACTGGTTGAGATAAGAATTGATTGCTGAATCTTTGAGTGACAGCCTCTGCACGTGAATTCAAACATGCTGGGGTCGCATATCAGCATTTTCAACAACTCTTCTACTTCCTGTTAAAAAAACCACATACGACGTGGGACCCTTTTAAAATGCAACCGCCTCCTCAAAACTTACACCTCACACTAACTAGGTGTCAATATTGCAAGACGTTCCATCTCAGGTCCGAAAGGTGAGTTTCACGTTGCATTTTTTTTTTCCGTTAAAAGCCTCTTTGATGGCCTCCTGCTATGAATTCCTAATGCAGTGTTTTTGGACACAAATGTATTTTAAAATGAACAAACTTTTGACCCCACAAAGGTGGGTGGAACAATGATTTAGTTTCACAACCAGGGGGGTGAATGAGAGGTGTAACTGTGATGCATCACTTCTTCCGTGATTGTTTTTTTTGATCGGTTCCAGGTTTGGCTTTATTTTAAAGACCTCCAGGTCTTTCCCTGCCTAAAAGAAGCACTTTATGTAAATTTAGAACCATTTTCTTTGTCGGGCTTCTCCGACTGCCGTCACTGGCTAAGCTAAGATGCTTACAACTGCCGGGATGCATTGTTTATGAAACAGCAGCTTTGTGTGAGACGATTTGCCGTCTTTTTTTTTTTTTTTTTTTTGCGGGGATGAGCTTTATCAACCCTGCAAACACATCGTAAGTCAGCATGTAGCATTATGTAGCACTTCATGCACACCTGACCTCCACGATCGACAACATTCAGGTTCTGTCGATGTGATAGGTACACACACTTCCTGTTTTCTGTTGGTTTCCTGTTTTTGTTCTTGCACAGCCTGGACAGACATGCTTCTTCATTTCTCTTTGATGTACACACTGGCCTGATGACAAAGCCACACCTTATGTTAAGTGTGAAGAAAAGCACGCTTTTTATGAAACAAGTGTCCCCATGCTTTCATTTAATGTGCAAAATCTATTTCCCCATGTATTCTCAACGCTGAACTTTGCCTCACACACTCCCCCATCTGGCTCTTTCTAGGATCTAAAGATGGAGAGTCAGATATGCCACCCCTCACACCATGTGTGGGTGTGTCCATCATTAAAATGACCTTTTTCTCATGAAGTCAGAGTGAGGATCTTATTATTGGGTCACCTTAATGGTTCGGTAAAAACACCAGATCAGGCCTTTATTGACAATACCAACAGATTAACTTGTGTGATGTTTTGGCAGTTCGGCCAGCAGGGACTGGTTTGAGAAATAATTACAAAATAATGACAATAGCTTAACATCAGCCTGTTCAGGGTTTTTGTTGACAATATCAACAGAGATTAGCTCATCTAATATTTTGGTCTAACTTGCAGTGGAGGTAAAGTTTTAGCACATATGGGAAGACTGCTGAAAGCTAAATGTTGAGAGAGGGAAATGAGAGATGTGGCAATGAAGACTGCTTTTAAAAAAAACTGTATTACTTGTACTATTTACAAAGCAATAAGTCAGTAATAGCCCTGAGAAATCACTAAAGCTTAATATTCAAGTTGATAAACAACCAACGTACATATTAATACAAAAATATGAGTCTAAATTGTATATTATTGCTGTAAGGGTGGAAAATGTAAGTAAATATATTAATATGTAGTCACTTTTTATTTGAAATAAAGCTATTATCTGCTTTTTAGACTTATATGTGTAATTTCTTATATTACTTTGTCGCGTATTTAGTTTTATATTTTTATTTAGTCTTTATTTAACTAGGAAAATATGACTCTTGAGATTAAAAATATCTTTTGGAAATGTGTGTCTGCCAAGATAAACATCAGCACAATCAACTGTGATCAGTAACCACACATGGAATAGGAAAATGCACAACATAGGTACTGATGTGTATGAGACAAAGCAAAATGGTTCATGTTAAAGCTCAGACCTAAAGCAGGGTCAGTTATGGTCAGCCATCATATTTGCATCCTGAGGTCATTTAAAGTGGCCTTAAATATATTTGGTGTATGGTTTGGATCAAACTCCAAACAATATTTCTACTCTGCAAAAAATTATTTTTATTCCTAGTTATGAGATTATTTTGGAGTTTTAAATAAATGGTTTTTGTTTTTTGCAAACACAGCATTTGTTAAATTTTTTCTCACTTTTACGTTTTGCTTTCAGTTTGTCTCAAAGGGCCAGCCACCTTACTTATTTTGCTATTCTGACTTCATCTGGATGTAGATTAATTTGTCAAACAAAAACTATACATTTGGCCCAAAGTAAAGTCCTGAAATAAATAAATAAACAAAACACATCATAAATTAAGGTATCGCGCGCGCGTGTGTGTGTGAGCATCTGTGTGTTACTCGGTAATAAATGCAGGACCGCCTCACTCTAATCAAGCTGATTAAAAATTCCTGCGCGCACAGCCGGAAATCGCACCACCGTTCCTCCCCGTTGTGTGTGTATTAGTGAGTGTGTGTGAATGCATGTGTGTTTATGTGTGTGTGGTTTCGCTCCCGGTCCACTTTCTCCACTTTGTCTCCGCCAGGACTTTTCCTGCCTGAGATGCGGAGGAATAATCTGTTTTGATTTTAATAGGGAAGGCTGCTGGTGCTGGTGGTGTGTGAGGGGATTATTCCTCTTATTTTCTCTTATTCTCACACACTTTACACCCCATCTCCTGCGCTCTCTCTCCCACACACACACATCCCCATCCTTTCTTCTATTTTTTTACCCTATTTTTTTACCCCCTCTTACCACGCCATTTGAAATGAGGAGGAGAGAAGGAAAGCAGAGGCAGCGGCAGCACCAGCAGCGAGGAGAGGAGAGGGGGGAGTGATGAGTCAATACAACTAATAATTTAATGGGGACAGAGAGGGAGAGACGGAGTGAGAGGGGGAGAGACAGAGAGGGAGATAGAGAGAAAGAGGAGCTCCGTCCGGACGCCAATCCCCAGCCAACAGGACACCTCCTACTATTACTATCAAGGCAGCTCTCTTATGCATCCACAGCGAGCCTTATTCATCCTCGGCATCGGAAAGTAAACCGCACTTTTTGACCCCCCTCTCCTTGTTTTATTTTGCGAACCTGTTTCGACTGTCCGCATATCGTCTCCACATCGCCTCCATGGCAAGCTCACACAGTCGCTTCTTAGTATTTTTGCTCTCTCTCAGTCTGCCGGCAGTCAAATCTAGCTAAGCCGACGCTGAGCTATTTTTTCCCGTAGTCCCTCCGTGAACACACACAGCGAGGGTTTGTTAGGTCTCGGCGGCGGTTGTTGTTGTTACAACTGTGTCCGAGGTGCTTGTGGTTCGTGCTGGCCGTACTGTGCGGCTGCCTGCTCGCCGTTTTGGATGTTGTGCTGCGAACTAAAGCCGAAGTCGCCTTCACTTGTAAGCGTTGCTAAATGTCGCCGGTTTTAACGCTTTCCGTTGCCGTCCTTTTTCCTCCACTTGGACGGAATTGGCTGTAACGTCAGGGCTGCACACTCCTGTCTCTCTCCGCTCCTGCCGCACACGCACAACCGCTTACCAATGTTCGCCTATCACGGTCCATCTCGACCTCGTCCTCCCTTGCACAGACCCGGGTTGTTGTTGTTTTTTCGCACCGCCTGCCAGTCCTCCGCCAAGAAGAGCAGGAGAAAGCATCTTTTTAAACACTGATTTTGGGAACCCCTCGCTGTCATGCACACGTAGAGAGATAACAAGAGAGGAACCGGGAGTTGTTTTTGGGGAGGGGGGGTTTCTTTCTTTTTTCCCTTTTCTTCTTCTATCTTTTCTACCCTGGCCAAACTTGAAGAAGAAGCGTTTTCCAGCCGGTGTTATATGCTCTCCAGTGCTGAAGTGCTGCGGTTCAGGTTGGTTTGAAGTTTTTTTCTTTGCTATTTCTTTTTTTTCTTTCTTTTTTTTAAACTCAACTTCTCCTCTCTTAACTCCCACCCCCCTTTGAGCAGGGGCGTCCAGGATTTTTGTAAATGGGGTGGCCCAGAACAAAGCAAGGGGGGCCTTGTAGAAAGCAGTGTTTGATGAATTGATTGTGACTTGTTTTGTATTAAGAAACTCTTTTACAAAGTGGTTAAACTCTTTATTTAAGTCAAAGTCTACAAGTACAAAAACTTTAGCAGTACTTTTAGGTACTTACAGTTAAAATATTGATGATGCAGAAAAATATACATCATCTCATCATATTTGCTGATTCAATAGTGTACATAGCACTTTATTTTGCATCAAAAGACTAATTTAATCATTTTCTATATTGTTGGGTAGCTTTATTTATAATATTACAATTTTTTTATTGGATTTAAAAAAAATTGAATAATAATAAGTGGTAAAAACTTCAAAGAGATTTTGTGTTTTAAGGTCATATAAAAATCCTGACCTGGATCCAGACTGTATCCGGGTCTGGATTCCTTTGGCTCCCTCTCTGTGGGGAATTAGTTGCTTCATTGGATGTTATGAATCGAGGAGTTCATGATCTTTTGAGTGGGGGTGGATGATTTTGCCCTTTTCACTCTTTGACAACAGCATTCCAGTTCAGTCCACCGGCACCCACTAACCACCACGAATAATTATTTTTCTGTTGTGACCTAATATTATTCATATTACTATTATTATTGATCAGATTTTCAAAGTTTGCCCGAGCACTTCAAATGATGTAGGAAGCTGTGTGTGTGTTTGTGTGTGTAAGCACACCTGTGGGTAAAGCAGCCATCCTCCATCTTTCGTTTTTGTCTCTTCCTCCCTTTTCTTTCCCACTTTAGATGACTACCCTCATGAGTCAGCAACTGCCTGTTTTGGAGTTTCCTCAAGCTGCTTTCTCCCCCCCCACATCCTAAAGTTGTAAACTCATTGCTCGCCACGGGTGTTTCGCTGCACTTGCAGAATCTAAAAATAAAGTTCACACCTGTAAAAGCTTGTAACTGCTTTTGTTTGTCTGTCACAACAAAATGACGGTGCGGCCTTTTGCCTTCTTTCTTTTTTTCTCCAAGCTGCGTCACGAATGGTAAGCCACACAAAGTGACTCACAAACTGAATTACGTTAGTTTCCCCTTCCGTGCGTGCTCCGCAGCACAACCTTGTTCCTTGAACTGTACTGTATTTATTGAAGTGGAATCTCCCAGCAAATTAATGTATTTGCTCTAAAACCTCGGCCTGTTTGCCTCCGCTCGCATGGGAATTTCTAGCGGGACACCCATACATAATACATGCGTTAAAAAATGGGAACATTACAGCAGCAAGATGACATCACCGTGGCCCGAGTCATCATAACCGAGGCGAATTGACAGTTACTGCCGTAATGGGTCCGTTTTCAGAGGTCTCAATTACTTAAAGGACTTTTTTTTGCTCTATAAAAATGTCCCTTCACATCTTCACATGTCAGTGATATCAACACAAAAGATTTTGCGTTCATTGCTCCTTTCGTATCACATGGCAACTCTTCATTCTCCTGCTTCTTTTATGCCACACACATATCTCCCCTGGCAGCTGATTACATGCTGTTTCTGCCTCCCCCAGGTGATAGTGAGCTGAGGTGCTGAGAATGATGGAACATCTCAGCGAGACGTGTTTGGGCAAGGAGAACTCAGAGCTGGTCAACAGCATGGCAGACGCCAAGGCCCCGCCAGCCAAGCTGCCCCGGCTGGAGCAGAACGGCAGCCCCCTGGGACGGGCCAGGCTGGGAAGCACCGGGACCAAACTCGGAGGGGTCCCGTACAAACCCACCAGCCACCTGCTGAAGACCTGCCATAAGAAAGGTAAGAAAGACCGAAACGGATCAAAAGGAATTTATTGAGAATAATTGTAAACATTTATAGTTCCTAATATCTCAGATTGGTGTATTCTTTTTTGTTTTTTGGAGTGTTTATTGGCAAAAATAATCAATTTGAAGACTTCCCTCTGGGTCCTGGGAAATTGTGTGGCGCTTTGTGCGTTAATCACACAGGTGAAAATTAATCGCAAATCAAGTGATCAAGCACATATCCCAAATATGTGCGTCTAAAATTAGAATAGTTTCTGCTTTTATTTCTTTTATATGACAGAAAACTGAATATTTTAGGGGGTTAAGTGTTGGTAGGAAAAACAAATGATCGGAAAATGTTTTCACTGCTTTTTTCTTTTAAGAAAAAAACTTTTTGTTATTTTACAGACAAAATTATTTTAAATTCAAAATAACCATTTACTTTCAGGCCTTATTTTTTGACATCTTTTATAGTTGTCCTTTATACACAACAAGATAATCTTGAAGGTGTTAAATGTTAGCCGCAGTGCCAGCCTGTATCAGCCGCATGCAATACAAATAAAGTATACGCAGCTCTGCGTGTATTTGTAATGACTGAGAGGAAACATAACCAATGTAAAAAGAGGAAAGTAATTTAAATGCAGTTTAAATAGGCCCCCTCCCACACACACACACAGCACCTTCCACCCACCACCACCCCTGCATGCTCTCCAAAACTCTTAAACCTTTTTACAATGCTTCTTTAGTCATCTCAGCACACACACACACACACACACACACACACACACACACACACACACACACACACTCCCACTTATTTGCCCAGACAATAGCTAATAGAAGAGCACTGTGAGAATTATTCCTGTGCCGTGCTGCATAGCGCTGTGTCACTGCTGCTCTCTCCAACCCCGGCACTCCTGCTCTGACATTTGTTTATTAAGGGAAAGTTTCAGTCCTTTAAGAGCCATTGCTGCTTAAAGGGAGCCTTTACTTTGAGATTATGATATAGCTTTTTAATATAACCAGTGTCATCTTGTGAAAAACATGCCAGGCAAAGCCATCCAATATGTGAACCTTCATTTTATGATTATGTTTCTTTCTTTTTTTTTTGAGTTTGAAATCCTGCAGGTTTGGAGTTGTAATAGCACTTGGCTGCGAGGGCTCAAATGTTTGTTTGTTTGGCTGGTTTGGTTTTCTTTGGCCAACAGGGACTAAGGAAGTCTTGGAATGTAGCTGCGCGAGTGTCCTCGGATGGGCCATTTCTCTTATTCGCTGCTTTTTATCTACGTGTTGCACACCAGCTGAGAGAGCCTAATTTCTCACCTTCATCATCTCTGCTTCTCTTGGCCTCCTACAATGTTTGCTCCTCCAAGCATCCTCTTTGCCCTCCCCTCCTCTTCTTTTTCCTCTCATCCTTTTTTTTTTGTCAAATTTTAGAAAAGAGCGAAGCAGCCGAGAGAGGTGGCTGGTCAGCCACGGAGGCTTCGCAGAGGGCCCACAGTGGGCATTGTGTCCGAGCCCGAAACACTATTTACCGCAGCCCTCTCTGGGCTCCCTGGAAACAAAGCCAGTATTGATCCCCCAAATGAACCTGCACAGCAGTCTTTATTGTTAGATCTTTATCTATTAAAATCAGGGGAGGAGAAAAGCAGCTCTTTCAGCACATTCTTTTGCATCTGTTGGCTTATTGATTGTTTTGCCAGAGCTGTGTGCATCTTCTGGAATGCTTGGGATTAGAAAATATGGCAATGTTTATCATTTCTATCTGCACTTACAGCGTATGTAAAGAAACGTTCCCAGGTAGCAGCAGGTAGAGCAGAGACCTACTGAAAAAGTGCGGAAACAGGGCAACATTTACAAAGTACAGTAAGCGAAAGATTACCTCCAATCAGTACTTTGACATAATTTTGACTTTCTGTTTTTATTCAGACTAAAACTTCAAAAGGCCAAGCCGCCCCTGTGCCCTCAAAGTCTAAATTTCACGCCTGTTATTTTAGCCAAAATGGCATATTGGATGATATTTGCACAGTTGGTCCCTTGAACATTTGACAGTCTTTGGACAAGGATTGTTCATTCCACCTAACAGCAGAGCCACTGTTGACACAGACTCGTAAACCTCAGGGCGCAGAGGTGGCTCGGGATTTGTAGCGCTGCATCATGGGAAGATGATTTTGGGTTGGCAGTCAAGGGGAAAAAGGCTAATGTGATCCCAGCACCTTGACAGTGAATAAACTGTGTATTGTGCCAAAAAGAGAGACGAGACTTTCTGTTTTTTGCGGCATGTTTGTTCACACGCGGTTAAGGTTATCATTCTGTCTAATATACAGTATATTTTTGCTTGTCACAAGCAATACCAATCAGTGCAGGCCATAGTGCAACACCTCTGCAATATTATGTCATCATCTTAAAGCTTTAGGCAACATGAAGGAATGCTACAACATTTAAAATGAATCTTAAAATGGGAATTTGGAGCAAAAAGCATCAGGGGGGAGATGATGGAAATGGAAAAAAAAGAAAGAAAAAAGAGGGCAATTTCTTAAAAGACGAAGCAAATTCTATGTCTAAAATTATGCACCCAAGTAATATTTGATCCCTCAAGCTGATCATAGAGTTTGGCAATGGGACAAAGAGGTGAAGGTGTTGAAGGAAATTGCCCTATAAAAGATGATATATGCCTTTGTGGTCCAAACTTGTGTTCAGAGCTTAAACCTGGATGTTCACTTCTAATCCCTCGACAGCCAACCTCAGTGTAACTTAATCATCTGCACTAAATTTTAATCCCATTCCTCTGCAAACAGAGGACTGAAGGTCAGAGTTTTGCATGTGAAGAAATGGCTTGTGTCTCTTTGTCTGCAGGCAACATGCTGCCTGTGTTCTGTGTGGTCGAGCACTACGAGAATCCCATGGATTTTGACAGCAAGGAGGAGCACGCTGAATTTGTCCTGGTGCGCAAGGACATGCTCTTCAACCAGCTCATCGAGATGGCCCTGCTGTCACTGGGCTACTCCCACAGCTCAGCAGCCCAGGCCAAAGGTAATCCCCTCACCCACTCTCATCATTGTCATCTCTTTCTTCTCTGATCTGACGCTCTTCTTTTATGCTTATCAGCGTCTTTTCTACAGCATTTTCAGACATGCTGGTGCTTGTGCACACACACACTCACTCAAACCTACACACACACATACACTCTGTGACCATAATAGCCTACCGCCAGCAGATCTGAAGCCACAGTAACACAACCTGACACTGATCCCAGAAAGTCTCCCAGGGGTCATACGCTACATATTCCCACACAGAGATATCCTCGCACTCTCACAGAGGCTAGCTGCACAGTAAAATGTTTACATGCACATTCACTTGAGTGCTCATATTGTATATATTTATATACATATACCCTCGGTGACAGTGGGTGGGAGGGGCAGGTGGAGGAAAGGGTCTGCTAATTGCACTTGAGCACACGTAGGCTGAGTGCGGCTGTTTCAAGGTGCCTCGATGCATGCTCTTTTATTATAGGCTGTCCATCACGCTGCACATACATACACATCCTAGGCCACCTTTCTCATGAGCAGTCTTCCATCTCTCTTTCTGCTGTGCGGGCTGCCACTGTTTTAAAAGCACTCTCAGGAAAAATTCCTGCGTGGTTGTTGCGATTTCAGTGAAAATTAAGGAAATAAAGAGCATTTATGGCACCGGAATGCTCCTGGGGGTATCTATGCGTGGCTTCGTTCCTACCGTACATGTTTACGGCTTTGAAATGAACAGTGAAAGCGAGCTTCGTGCTGATTTATTTGCTTCTGTGTCCATTGTTGTGCTTTTGTTTCCAAATCTGTGATTTTTTTTCATGCGTTTCCACATTTTGTCCATATTTATGTGTGCCTGCATGTGTTTTGCATCATCCAGGTATGATTCAGGTGGGGAAGTGGAACCCCGTCCCACTGTCATATGTGACAGACGCACCAGACGCCACAGTGGCAGACATGCTGCAGGACGTCTACCACGTGGTCACACTTAAGATCCAGCTGCACAGGTAAGCAACCAATCCACAAGTTTGGGCACATGTGCACTGGAATATTTACAGTTGCACCAGCCCAGAATGTGTGCACATGTTCATACATATTCTTACCTGAGTGCTAACCACAAAACTGTGTTTGAAGAGAACAGTTAGTCATGATCACATTAGCATTTTCCCCCCTCTGATCTGTTGCGCTGTTTATCCATCTAGATAATTTCGATGTGAGTTTCAGCGTTTTGAAGATATATTGGTTGTAGAAATGTCTGCCTTCTCATTGGTATAATGGAAATAAATGACACATATCTTGTGGTGCAAAAATGCCAAGACAATACATAATTAAACAAAACTCAGCAGCAATATGTATTTCCGGAAATCATAACCTGGTTGCTCAAAACAGTCCACCAACCTAGCTGTGAGTAGTTTCGTGTAGGAACTATTTTCTTTTTGCTGTCTACATCCGCCACGCAAAAGATTGGTGCAGCTAGCAAACAGTACAACTCAGGCAAAGGAGATACCGTCAGTGTTTATCACACTGTTTATTACATGTGCTGGTGGTGTTTTTGTCACTAGCATAAGCCTCTTGTGTCCCTTTTAGACAGTGACACAGTGAACGGCTGAAGTTAAAAGTGTTTGGGGGGGTTTTCTGGAAAGAGAGATGGTCAACTTTTGAAATGTGTCACAAGTCCTTCAAGTAAGCAACTTGGCAGCCATCTTGAAACACATGCGGGCACTCACTTGGGTGGTTATTTTGAAGCATTTTTATAAATAAGCGTGATTTTCAAGACTTGTTTAAAATCAGCAGTTTCTTTCAATTACTTTTTTCTTGACTTTGTCCTAAATTAAGGCTTTTAAAAAGCTTTGTTTTCACCTTAAAAGCTCTGCTACTACTAGCTTCTTTGCTGTTGTGTGAATTGTCCATGATTCAAACGGGACATCAGCTGACATCTCCCAAACTGGACAGTTCACACCAAAATCTGTTAGATAAATACCACAGCAGGCCAAATTAAAAATACATAAATTAGACCTTTTTTTAATGAACTCTCTCTTGAAAGTGTGTAATCTCAATCTCAACCTCTCAATCTCTGCTTCTAGCAATAACACATATAGCATGTGCCAGTTTACGTGTTTAATACCGAGAAAAACATTATTACTCAGACTGGCCGTTTCCAGGAAGTGGGAAAAACCCATTCATAAACCAAAAAAAACCACTGATTAATTGATCAGAACACAGATTCCGGAGAATTCGAACTCTTGGTAACAATCTAGCTTATCCATAGCTGAGAAGTGATTCTATGAAATTAACCGCTGAGTGATTTTTAACATGTTGCAGTGGAAACGTGAAATATGATAAGTAAATAACCGTTTTTAAACCAAGCTCTGCTTCAGCTCCAAAAAAACCAAATAAACGAATGTGGTCGGTGACTGCGTGGCTAAAAATGACTCACCTGAAATAGTTCCATAAATAAACCTGGCTGCAGCGGATATTTTAGGCAAAATATATTTCTTTTGAGTCTACATTGTGAATGATGAAGATGAAACCTTTACTATACTGAATACTGCTAGCTTTCTCCTGTCATTGCTCACCATATTGTATGCTAAATTATTCTCTGTAGGTGTGAGGCTTTGTCATATTTATACACACGGCAAGAGCATACAAGCATTTATAGACATGGACACAAACAGGCTCATATGCACTCATGGACACACACACACATGCGCGCGCACACAAACAGCCGACTGGCTCTGGTGTGGAGGCTTGTGCCAGCTGCACGCTAACCCAGTGTTCTGCAACCCTCTGGAGAGCTGTTTCTACTCTTTTTCTACCTCGCTCTGCCTCTTCCTTTTCTCTTCCCTCTCCTTCTGTTTCCCCCGCCACCAACACCATCACCACCCACCTCCACCAATGAAGCACTCACACACACGCACACACACACACACACAGGCACGGCGACTGATGTGAACACGTCCACCAGCCAGACTACAGAAGGTTGTGTTTATTTCCGGCTTGCTAGCCCCTGAATGCATGGATAGCTGTCTTTCTCCGCTGCCCCCCTCTCTCTCTCTCTCTCTCTGCCTCTCTCTCTCTCCCACTCTCCCTCCTCTTGTTCACTTCCGTCTCCCCAGAGGCTTTCTAGCTGCTGGAGCAGTTTAAGGTGTTCTGGAAAATCCATTGTTTGTGTGTTAGAGTGTGCATGTGTATGTTTTCTTAGTAGCAGATGTGGTGTGCATCCCTTTTCTGTTCTCCTCGCTCATAACATTTCCAACACACCGGCTGACAGATTTATGGACAGGCACACACACACACAGCATCTCATGCGCCCTCATCGCTCTCTTATTCACGTCTCTAGCCAGGTTTAACGTGAAGTAATTCAGCGGTAAGTGTAATGCGAAACACACACAAAGTCACGGGAGCCCAGTTGAGTTATTCTCTGCTTCCACCCACCACGTAAATATATTTTACGTTTTCAAAACCCAGAATTCAGTCGGTGTCTCTGCAGCTCGCGATTGCAGCACAGGCGAACAGCAAAGACAGTCTGTTTGATATACAGCTTCATTTTGATTACGCCGTATATACGCAATTGTCAATATTGTTATTGGTTTGTATTTGTTTTTCCCCTTTTTCTTACCCACGCCGCCAAACTCTTAAAGCCCCCCCGCCCCGACTGCAGCAGAAATCTCGCCAGTAACACCTTAAATTGTTTCGCCGAGCACAACAAGCCAGGAAGGTAGAAGTAACACGAAATAATAGTCGCCACATGCAGCTGATGTATAATTCATGCATCAATCCAGCAGATGTGTTGTATAAAGTAATTAACTAATCAGAACAATCAGGAGAGAGAGAAAAAGAGAGAGAGAGAGAGAATATGAAAGAGGGAGAGAGATCGAGGCAGGCAGATACAGAGAGAGAGAGAGAGAGAGAGAGACAGAGCAATCTCCAGATGCATCTGCTTGATGCGCCAAATGAAATCTGTCTGTCTTGGAGGGGCGCTTGCAGCAGGAAAAACGAGCAGGGACCCGTGTGCGTTCAGCTCGCTTTCTCTCTGGTTTCCTCTCTGTCTTTGCTGCTCTGCCTATTTGATGCAAACCAGCCAATTTATCCACGTATGCATGTATATGTTCCTCAACCAGGGTCAGGCGAAATGCTGCAAACTGTGTTTGACACCTTTGTTTTTGGGGAAAGTGATTTGCTTCCAGAATTTTCAGCTCAGCACTTGATTAGTGGGGAAATGATCAGTCGAGTTGACTGACAGAAAATTAATCAGGAGTAATGATGATAATCGAAAAAGGTTCAAGCGTCTCGTGGCTGAGGATTTGGTGCGTTTCTCTTGTTTTTAGAAAATAGAACATAACAATTTTAACATGCGATTTCAAGACATTTTGTTATGTTTTCTGACATGTGTAGGCTAAATCGAATAGCAAAAGTATTGAAATTATGCTACAATAAAATATCCACTCGCTGCAGGTGATAATGTCCACAGGTTTTACAAATATTAGGCAGTTTTAGGAGTAGACTGAAGAAAACACCTATCTCGACTCCTAAATTTTTCTTATGCTTTTATGTTGTACACGCTGGATACTGTGCACTTATCATTTTCAGTGGGGTAGAATTGTATACTCACTAGATATGTCATTTACAACATTTCACTACAATTGTCTGCGTTTTGTATTAGTACACAATAGTAATTTCTTCTAATGAAAATTTCACACAAAACAATGCCAACACGTTCAGTGTGTGGTTTTATTTTTCAGAGTAGGAAAAAAGCTTCTACTCTTAGCTAGCCAGTATTAACATCACGACACCTGCTGACCCTTTCCAAAAGCTGCAGATTGTTTGGTTTTCCCTCCGTCTGGCAACCTCTAAGAGTAAGATGTGGACAGTGTTTCACACCCAGCTTTTTGACTGTTACACTTGAAATATCAAATGTAAATGTGAAAATATGTGATTTAAGATGCAGCGAGATTTTTAAGGTCTATGATGTTGGATTGAAGTTGCACAAAAATACCTCTATAGTTCAATGTGTAATACACATGTGTAATGTCTATACTCAGTTGCAAGATTGTGAATTTTAGCATTTCATTGAAGATCCCATCAAAGCTGCTGCCTTCCTGTCTCAGTCTCCGTTCCATCTGAATTTGTTTTCATGCTCTACTCTTTCCCCCCTTCTCCTTTCTATCCCTGTCTGTCCTTTCCTCACACTCATCCCTTTCTTCTTCTCCCCATCCTTATCCTCCCTGTCACCCTCCACCCCAAATCCCTGTGTGTCTCCTCTCTCTTCACAGTTGTCCTAAGCTGGAGGACCTGCCGCCCGAGCAATGGAGCCACTCTACAGTAAGAAACGCCCTCAAGGAGTTACTCAAAGACATGAATCAGAGCTCTCTGGCTAAAGAATGTCCTTTATCACAGGTGCTGAAGACCAAACTGCTTATTCCAAAAAAAAAGACAAAAAACAAAACAAAAAGCCCAACCCTACACCCTTCTATCATACCGCACAACTAAACAAACACCACTGTGTCCATCACCTCCGTGTTTTATCTTTAACTTATCAAATGCCGTGAGTTTGATCACATGGGAAAGAGAATCAGCATAGAAAATCCAAATCAATGGCTATTGTTATTTGTTTGCCTCTTGATTTTTTTTTTGTTTGTTTCTTTTACCACCCACGACACACACACACACACACACAGGCTCGTATGTACCAGCAGCCAAAAAGCAGAGGTGTTGTTGAACGTATGGTTATTGTGAGATAAACACTGGCCCGGGCCCAGAACGATCTGGATGCTTTTTGTTCTTTTCTCATTTGATTCACTCTGAACATTTCAGGCTGGAGGTATGTTTAGGTTTTATATTCTGTGTCTTTCTTTTCCTCTTTTTTTTTTTTTTTTTTTGTCGGCTGGGAGGTTGGATAGAAAGCACTAGTGCAGATATTGTATTAACAGGCGGTGTAGTCAGTATATCACAGAGGCAGCTCTGGAGTGAATGGAATGAAATGGCAGTATATCTCTCACAGGGGCCAATAATGTGCGTGTGTGAGGGAGTTACAGCACAAGGAGATATGTGTGCACCTGTGTGTATTTGCTTGTATATCAATGTGCAGAGCGCATATGCGAAATTGCTATTTGCGTTTTGCATGCGTGTGTGTATTCACATCGGAGCGTGTGCGTAGGTGCCTTCAGTACGAAGCCAGCTCTCCTCCTAGGCCACCGTATGGTCACCTGGAGACCCTCATTTGCGTTGTGTGCGAACGCGTGCGAGTGAGCTGCTGCTCTCGGTGTGTGTTCGTGCGTGTGTGTGTGTCTGTTTAGCCGGGCATGAGCAGTGCGCTGATGATGTAAAGAGTCCCTGGGTGGCGTTCAGGCGGAGCCCAGCCCGGTCTGGTAATCACCCTGTTTACGGTCCATATGTGAAGACGGCTCAGAAGAGAGCACACGCTAGCTCAGAGGATTTACCACACAAGCACACACACTCCTGCTCAGACACATTTTTGCTATATTGACATACACACCAGTCTCAAATTAAACTGAAGATTGTTTTTGGTTTGCAGAGAGGACGAGCTGCAGACCTGAAATTATCTGATCTTTTTTTCTTTGTGAATATCTTATGTATTTTACAAGCCAGTCTGGATTTCAGCGGCAACATTTAAATGGCAGCGTCCTTTGTAGATTTATGGCAGCTACAGTCAAAATGTAAGGCAGCGAGCTTAAAAAGAATAATCCAGTTTTTAAGTTTTCGTGTAACTTGGCAGCTTTGCCGTGTTGCTGCTTGATAATCTGATGATCTCCTCGCATGTATCTCTATCTGCCTCACTGAAACATGGCTGCCACGATGGTGTTTGACATCTGTTACTCTGTGGGGTTGCATGTGGCCAGTTACACCCATGGAGCGGCAGTTTGCTCCTCCTAAACCCGATTGGTTTACGACCATGGTCATCCGCACGTTGCTTCGATACACGGACTCCCTGCCTTGCGAGCGGTGATGTCACCGCCTGTGTGCAGTCTCATGAGAAGGTGAGAAGCCAGGAAGCATTTGGCCCACCCGCTGAGATTTCTGAGTTGACAGAAAAAAAAAGGAGAGAGAAATGAGTGGGAGGAGAAAGGGGCGTTGCAGGAGGGAGCAGAAGATTGGCACCTTTTTAGGATTAGTGTTTCCTTGATATTCTTCTGCGTAATCCCAGACCGAAAAGAGAGGTTAACAGATGAGAGAATCGCAGCGAGTGAGTGAAAGAGAATTAGCCCACCTCTGAACAGGGCTCTAAAGAGAGACAGGGGTGGGGGGTAGAGGAGGAGGGGGAGCAGAGCAGCGAGGGGAGGGCGGTGGGGCGTTATTTTGTGAAATGCTTCTTTTGTCCGGGGCCTTGTCAAACATTTAGTTTCATTCTTTTGTAGCGGAGAGTCATGCTTTGTGTGTTCGGCCTACAAATGGCTCGAGGAAACTCAAGAGAATGCAGTGTTCACTAATGCCCGTTGTCATTCTGCTACAGGAACTGTTTCTGACCCGTGCAAAATACGAAGCACGCTTCAGGATTCACAGTTCATAGCTGGGAGAGGCATCTGCAAAATACAACTTCTCCCTCAATCAGGCTGATTTTGTTTTCTGAGGTTGCTACCAAGCTTAGCATCCCCCTTGCCCATATTCTCAGAAACTATGGCAACAAATGAGATTTCCCCCCCACGCCCCCCACCATCGCCACCACCTCACCCCACTCTTTCCCATTGCCACCACTACCTCTTCTTGCCCACCCCCTGTTCACTCTCGCTGGGCGGCCCCTGATGCACCAGCTGCTGCGTTGTGTAGCAGCAAATAGTCATCAAAATGCCATCTTTTGCAGGCCTTCACCACCTCGGCTGCCACAGGCATAACCTGGCTGCCAGTGCGTGTGTGTGTGTTAGAATGAAGGAAGGGGAGGGGTCATCCCAGTTGAGGTGGATATGTGCCATAATTGAGCTCTGTTAGATGTTGGCGAGAGACGAGGCGCAGTGTTGCAAATGGGATGCGCTTTTTTCCCCAGCTGATTCAAGACATCAGGCTAAGTTGGAATGCGTGTTGGTGTTTAATTGTGTATGTGCTTGTGTGAGTTTGTGTAACAGCACCATGTGTGTTTGTCTGCAGGGGTTGTACTCTGTATGTGTGTGTGTGTGTGTTTGCCAGTGTGTATATACCACACTCTAACACTAGCAGCTGGGTGCCTACAGTACCTGCCTGCTGCACTGCTATTTTCTTACACACACACACACACACACACACTCTTTCCTCGCTCTTCCTGTCTCCCATGTTGGGGAGTGGAATAGATGTTGGGGACCGATAGTAGCCCAGTGCCACTTCCTGGTCTTGCTGATAAGCTCTCTGTGCTGCAGATGGCTATCACTTAAAGGGTCCACACACATGCTCATGCACAGAGACACACCCGCAAACTCTCACACACACACAAACGCAGTCATGCTACCTGTTGACAAGCCCTAGCACAGCCCTCCCGCTGGCACCGCAGTGGCAGCAGAGGCTCTGGTTATCTGCTTGATTTCACTTAGTGCGTATGCATGTGTGTGTGACAGAGCGGTGGGGAGAGGGAGAGAATAGGTGTGTGTGTGTTGTTTCGTTCTCACATACACGCAGGGCCCCCTGTGAGAGGTAGAGTGATGTATTGAGGGAGAGGGCTGATTAATGAGGAGCGTTTATTAGAACATCTGTGTCAAAGATGGCGGAGAAAGAGGGAGCGAGAGAGATAGGGGAGAAAGACGGGAAGTGAGGGAGAAAAAAGCACACCGTCTTTTGCAGGCCTCCTGTTTGTTGCCTGGAGCCGCCTAAGCCCAGATATACTGTAAATAAAAGATGCCAGGCTGGAGGAGAGGAGTTCATTATCCCCCTGACTTAAAGGCGAATTCTTCTTACGTTAAATACGTGGTTTGCAGACGGATCTTTGGGTGGGGACGTGGAGTTGGAGAGAGACTGTCAATGTAGGACCAGAGAATTTTTGAACTTGCAGCTACTATTTCCTAATACCAGTATTGTATAAAAATGAGTCAGTTCATGCATAAAAGTGTGACCCATTAAACCGAACCTGAACTCCGTCAGCGCTTCCGTTGAATGAAGGCTTTTCAATATATTGATAAAAGACTGCTTTGTTGTAGCGTACAAGTCCAAATGCAGACCTTTTCACCCTCCTGTTTTTCATCATGCCGGGATGATGCACCGCAGCATGGTTGGCACAAGTTCTCACCCAGCTGCACGAATGTGACTCGCCTCAGCTGCCTGAATTTGCCTTTAAAGAAAAAGAAAGAAAGAAATATTAATAATAATAAGCAGCTGAATGTTGAACTTGACTCCACCTGGTACAAGCAGGTATAGTAGTAATTGTGTGTGTGATAGTTGGTGTCTTTTGTCATTTCCATGACACAAACTTCGATGTCTTCCTAAACATGTAATTGCTTCTTTTCCAACCTTGGCTGGGTTTTAATATTACTGAACCAAGACTTGGCTAGCACAGAGCTCTAGCTTTTATAACGTCTCCTGTGTGGTATTCTCTGTCTCAAACAGAGAAATGGAAAATATTCCTCATGTAAATCTTTTAGGAGGAAGCTGGTTAAAATTGTTCCTTACCTGCTGCTTTTTTTTTTAACAAAAGGAACCTGTGTCTGTCTTGTTTCTTTTGGGTGGCTCGTTCCTGCCATGTCTAAAGTTTTCGGTGCGTCACACTTAGCTGCAGCGCTGCTGTATAAGGTGCGGCGTACGGCTTTAATCCGGAGGTCAGGAGTTCAGAGTTTGATCGACCTTTTTGATGGCACAGCTGTCACCCTTTAACCTCCTTTTGTGGTGAAAAGCTGGAGCCAGAGAACCAGAATCATCCTGTGGCTGTTCATTTCTGCTCACACTGCCATGCTACTCTGCCAGAAGGTTCCCCCCACCATCCTCCAAGCGCATATATTATAGAAAATGATAAAGATGGCATACCTATAATTTGAAAACAGATGGTTTGGTTCTTTTGAATATTTATAACAATCAAAAACAATTTCTCCTGTGCCAACCTCGCTATTCACCCGGAGGCCGGCAAGGTGTTAAAACATTCATTTTAATGAAACTGGATGGGAAAGAGGAAAAAAACAGCTCTTTGTTTTTCCCAGGCGAAGGAGAGCGGTTGAAGTAAATGTTGAGAGGGCAAAGAGGCGACTGTATAGGGGGGAGATGGGAGCACGTACGCATCGGAGAACGACATGCTCGGTGCGGCCCCCAATCTGCTCGAAGTCGTTGTCTTTAACAGATTGTATAAATAAAGAGCCGCAAAATAAAAGAGGTTTATCTGTTTACATCGCCGAGCTCCCCAGGTGCTGATATTCAATAAGCAGCTATCTTCTTTTCCTTTCAAAGGTAAATATCTTTCCCACTGCATGCTCATGGAGTGAGCAGATGTAGAGCTCAGGTGACCTTATAAGTGACCCAAAAAGTTCAGACAAACTCATCGGCATTTGATAAAAAAAATAAAAGTAATTGATTAATTAATAAGAGATAAATCCCCTTCTTTGGTTTAATTTGTTTTACCTGTAGAAGAAAACAATCTCAGATTTCTGCATGTCTGATACTTTTCAGTTAGCTTTTTTCCCCTGGTGCTGGGTTTTACTCGATCCCTATATTTTATTTGTTTTGACAAGCTACAGTGTTACTGCATGTTTCACAAGCTTTACTATTATGTCTGCATTTTCCACAATGAGAATCTAAAGTCTCTCTCTCGTTTTCTCTCCCTCTCCCTCAATCAATCTCTCTCTTTCAGAGTATGATTTCCTCCATTGTGAACAGCACTTACTATGCAAATGTGTCGGCGGCGAAGTGTCAGGAATTTGGGCGCTGGTATAAACATTTCAAGAAGACAAAAGATATGATGGGTAAGCAAAACGGAGGGGCGCAAAGTATGGCGCTCACACTTTTGTCTCTTTGCACACACATTCTCTCACACACACACACACCAGTCACCATTGCAATATGTTCCCTAACCAACCGTCTCTTTGTCTTCCTGCTGTTGCATGAAGCAGAAATACATTTTTATTTTGTTGTCTAATAATTTAAGCTCACTGCAGGCAGTGTTACAGTTACACACAGTGTTAACTTTGCTTTATCCATTATTGCTTTAACTAACACTAATGCAAGAGCCAAAGTGACCCAAGATGTTTTGTTTTTTGTTTGTGTGTGTGTGAGTGAACAAAAGGCAAGTATGACTTCAGCCGGCCTAGTCTAAAATTCAATTAGATTTTCTTATCAAACTTCTACCAACACGTGCTTTATATAATCTCAGAAAAATCCCCTTTGACCTGCCAGGAAATGAGGTTATATAATAGCAGTAGCACCCAAGCTGCAGATAGCACGCCGATATATTTTTATGTCTTTTGATTCAGCAGAACAGCGCTCTGTTGTGAGCTGGTTTAATGCTGAGATATTAGCTTTACCAATCTGTTGAACATTATCTTTTTTCTTTACCAGTGTGCTGCTGCTGCTGCTCGCAGTGATGATAGACACAGATATTATATCAAAATGTTTTCACAGCCTTCCATGCAAATCGTGTGTTGTGATCATATCTTATCTGATGTTTTTTCTTTTCCCTCCATCAGTTAAAGTAGCAACATACACTGGGAACTTTATTTACTCGAGACCTGCTGTACTTTAGTACTCTCTTGCATACACCTACACATTTTCTGTCACAGTTGTTTTCTTTTTGGTTTTATGTTCCTTAAAAGTAGAAGCGCTGCAGCTGCAAGTCCGGCCTCAGTTTTAAATGCTGATGTTTTAAATGTCATATTTCTGCTTAGCTGGAGTGGGAGAGACAAATTGTAGAAAGCCTTAACCCTGTCTTTCTTTCCTCACAACTCTGCAATGTGTGTGTGTGTGTGTGTGTGTGTGTGTGTGTGTGTGTGTGTGTGTGTGCCTGGCCACTGAGCACTCTCCCTGTTCCCAC
>NW_024582425.1:1976538-2023839 GCF_018398535.1 Haplochromis burtoni | reverse complement strand
GTGTGCGTGTGCGTGTGCGTGCCTCGCTATTTGACTATTCAGGCATGCGTCAACCCTCCCAGCTGGAGGGGTACCTGGGGACGTGTGTCCTCCGTGAGAGCCCGCGTGCCAATGCACTAGGTATGTTGCAACATGGGCGCACACACAAATACTCACACACACACACTGTAGAGGACTTTGCTTTGGCATTAATTAATTGTGTGGAAACTCAGTATAGCATTACTTACGGTGATGTCAAACCTGATCCTTACAGCCTTTCTCCTTGTTTGTACCTGTTTCTTGTAATGAGATTATACAGATTAATACACAAAGATAAACACACAGTCACTTTTTGAGAAACTTTCCTTTATACTCAGACTGTGACCTTAACTGCCGTTAACAACCAGACTTTCCAAAAACTGAATCACAATTATAATCTTGATCCAAAAACCAACAACAGTCATTTTAAAGTCACAATTAAAACAAAAAAAAAATCGCTCTGTTAACTTTAACCCACAGGCTACACGTGGAAATCTCCATCTCAGTCACAACTAAACTTAGAGTTCCTTTACAATTTGAGAATCAATCTAAATGATTTATGCTTGTCTTTTAAAAAAAGCAATAATTACTACACAGTTGTGTTTTTTCTTTGTATGATACTCTCTGAGGACTTCGAATCCTGATAAGAACCTAACCACAGATGTGTACGCACACAGAGAAGCAGCGATAGCATCTCAGGATGTACTCGTACACACTCAGATAAACTCACACGCGCGCACGCCATGTTAGCCAAACCTCAGAAGCAAAAACTTTGGCACATGAGCCTCAGGTGCCCACCACATGCCCGTGGCAAAACCTCCTGCCCCAGTCCAACCTCAGTATTTATGATGGGCTGTTGTATGTGGCCACAAATGGCAGCAAGAGAAAAAACACTGGTGAACTGCCAAGCATGAAGGCTGCGAGAGAGAGAGGGGCGGGGGGCACAGCAACCCTTTGTGTTTTGAAAGCAGTGTCTTATGTGACTCTAAATTCACTTCAGCACATCATGTTCAGTGAGTAGCTCTAGCCTGAAGTCAAGGGGAACAAGTACCTGGTCACAGGTACTCTCTGTCAGCTGAAGTGGGTGCCAGCGAGTGAGCGCAGGGAAGGAAACAGGAGCAGGAGTTGGGTCAGTGTCTCTCTCTCTTTCTCGTTCCCTCTTTCTCTCGCTCTCTCTCTCACTCCCAGTCACAAACACACACTCCCTCCCTCCCTCAGCCCACATCCCATTCCCATTGTGTGTTTAATCCGGGGCTCTTTTGTGGCAGGATTCCACACGAGGACTCCCGCTTCTGTGGCAGCCTTTTTCTCCCAGGGCCTGCCATGCTCTTCTGTCACCCCTTCTCTTTTCAATTTGCATGGAAATGCCTCCATGTGCCTGTGTGTTTGTGTGTTGCGAGTATGCCCCCCAGCAGTCTGTGTGAGCGAGCATATGCACACTACGCACATACACACATTCACATATGAGTGAAAAGGCACACCATACCATCAGAGCCAGGGAATGCCAGGGATTATGGAAAGAGATGTGATTATTACCAAGATTTTTATTTTTTGTTGTCCCCCCCCCCTCCACATCATTTGTTTTCGACAAACACTCAATAGACCCGTCTTGGCCGGGTGTTTTGTGCTTGCTGACAGTTAAGAAACAGGCAGCTCAAACACACGATTATTGTGGGTATTTTTGGAAAACATCCATGCACTTAATCTTTCATCTGCTGAAAAATTCAGCTTGTTGAAGACCCCCCCCCAAAACCACCCCTTCCCTTAACAGCAATTTATGCTTTTCACATTCTCATACGATGCTTTTCTGTGGGATGTGGAGGCCGCAGCACACTTCTGAGGTGTTAATGTTGCCATCCGTATGAATTCTTAAATACTGCCCCCTCACTCACTCGGCATAGTACATGCAAAGAACCTCAGCATATGTGAATTCCTTAAAGAGAGGCGGTAACCTGAAAACATTCAGCTGCTCCAAATGCTCATTCACTTCGTTGTGGGTAGCACTTTAAATGTTAAATCATTGTTTTCATCCTCTAAGCACATAATTTAAACCTGTCTTAAAATATTCCCCAGCAGCCATTATGGACTTAAAGATTCCCAAAGCAAGAGATGCTGCAAAAATCTCCAAAATGCCATTAAATGACGGCACATAGAATTTTTTTTTTCTCACAGACAGTTCGAGTCAAAACCGTTTCAGTATTTCAAACAGGGCAGTTCCTCAGGTTACTCGTTCTGTCCTCCAATGTACCCCTCCTTTCTCTCTTCGCTGTTCCAAACATTTTATATTTAAACCATCCTCCCCTAAATATGTCATATTGGCTAGCTTGTGTTCCTTATTTTAGAATTAAGGATGCAAAGAGAGAATCAGATTTAGCTGTATTGCTTCTGCCTCTGTGCATGCACATACACACAAACACGCACATATCATTTCTGTACCTACACACACACACACACAAGAATTTTTTTTTTCACATGATGAGGCCACAGACATTCTGTACTTAATTTCGAAGGCATGGTTAGTGGAAGACACAGGTCAAACACAATGAGGCTCTTTTATCTGCGTTTCCATCTTTTTCGTTTTTCTCTTTTTTTTACCCGGTCATTGGCAGGGAGGAAGAGGCCAGTGGAGAGTTCTGGTTAGGGGGAAGATTCTAACCTCCCGTTGCTTTTCGTTGGTTTCTTAGATATGTGCGAGCTTCACAAATGAATTCCCTTCTCATATAATGTAAACAGGAATGTAAGCTGACAGGCTTAGATTGACTCGAGGCAAACATTTGATCTGATGCAGGCCGGGTCTGTTTCATTTCTTCTGATTAGAGAGTATGACTATGGTGCCATTAAACTGATGTTCATGATTGTTAGATGGCTATCTGCTAGTTTTTCTTTTTACGTCATTCTCCGCGCCTGTTTTTTCCTCCTCTGTTTTCTTTGTGGAATTTAAGCCAATCATTTGTTCGTGTCTATTTTTCTTTGTCTTTCTCCAGCGGAAATGGACGGCCTGTCCGACCTCTCCCCACCTGGCTCTAACCACAACCACAACCACCTGAGTTTTTCCCAGCAGCAGCAGCCGATCCCCGGCAGCACAGCGGAGCAGACTCCTTCGTCGCCGGTGCCGCCGCTGCCTCATGCTCCGCCGCCGCACGGTGGTCAAACGGGAGGCCGACAGCCCCAGCTCCCCGGTCTGCATCACCCGGGCTTGGTGTCCACACCCATCAGTCCCCAGTTGGTCAACCAGCAGCTTGTGATGGCACAGATCCTCAACCAACAGTATGCAGTGAACCGGCTGCTGGCGCAGCAATCCCTGTCACAGCAGTACCTCAACCACCCACCTGTCAACCGCAGCTCCCACACCAAGCCTCTGGAGCCACAGGTGGCATCGAACACAGAGGTTTCCTCTGAGATTTACCAGTGGGTGAGGGACGAGCTAAAACGGGCCGGCATCTCACAGGCTGTCTTTGCCCGTGTGGCCTTCAACAGAACACAGGTGAGGAGATCGAATTGTAACAGAACTGACCTCAATCAGTGGGTTATATTTAAACTGGAAGAAAATTATAAAAAAACATACTGCATCTGCCTACATCATACAGTCTTCATTCATTTTTTATCAATACTGTGTATATTCAGATGTTAATAAAGTATTTAAAATATGGAAAAGGTACCTTTACATCCCCTTAAAGTTCTTTAGTTGTAAAATCAAGTGCACCGGTGAAATTCAGCCAAATACTCCCAACCAAAATCAAACCAAAAACATCAGCTTTTATCTCCCGTAGTAACACATCAAGTGTATATCTTACAACAACATCCTGTTTGAAAAGGAAGCGTATCACATTATCATTTCTACAATTTCACGAGATCTCTCTCGCTATGAAATGTTAGGAAAGGCTTCTGTATGAATCCACTGCTTATTCATAATTCTCACACACTCCAGTAGTCTAGCACCTCTGCTTCACTTGAAGACAGCTGGCAGGCTGCCATGTGAAAGACCCAGGTTCGGTCATGGCATCCGTTCTCTCTCTGCCAAAAATATGTGGTTTCACTGCAGAGTCAGAGGCCTAACAGACATATCAACAGACACACAGATGGCAGCGTTAAAGCCTTAAGACGTACTATCTGTGTTGGGGGGTTGACAACAAACCTCATTACCGCTCCATTTTCTTTGAAGTTCTATATGTGAAAAAGAAAAGGGGGGAAAAAGAGCGATAAGGATCTATTGGAGTTAGAACGTACAGCAACAAAAATTATGTGAGTGTTTGTGTTACTTACTCAGACAGTGGTGGTTTTGTGCAGCATGGCAGGCTCCCACACAAATAGAGCCTTATCAGTGGCTGATGTTAGGAATTAGTCCAACGTGCCTTCGGAGGATTATTTATTAGGTTTGTGTTTCTTCACAAAGTCTGCATTAATAAAAGGACAGGGGAGGGAGGTGTTGATTAGCAGGGTGAAGAGGCCTCTGTCAGTGCAGGAGGTGGATCAAAGGAGCAGAGGTCGCTTTTTTTTTAATGGGGTGGAAACTACTCAACCCAAAGAGACAGATAGAAATGGTTGATGGTGAAAACTGATAAGCATGTTCACACTGAAGAATGCAAACAGACACACACAGAGTTCAAGCATAAAAAGGATATACTGCTAATCTGTCCTCTGACAATGTGTATCCATCAAGTACACAGTCACACCAATAAAAATGGGTGGTTTGTTCACACATGTCTGCATACCACAGACCTGCATATTTTAAACATGACATATATGGCTGCATATATTTTAATAGTCACCGAAGAAACACTGCCAATCGCATATTGCAGTTCTGATCATTAGCCCGAGAGGACTCGAATGCTTTAAAAATAAATAAATAAAAGCACAAATCTGTTTTTCCCATCACTTTGTTTTATTACCAAATCACACGTATTGATGGTGAGAGAAGCGGAGCGATGGTTTGCACAGTGTGTGGCCAAGAGCTGATGAAAAGGCCCAATCACACGTCTCTGATAATGGAGTCATCGCCGTCTCATAATGATGGAATTGAGCGCTATTGAAAAGTAAACAGAGGATACACTGATTGCCCGCTGAACAAGACAAGATGTTTCAGGCGAGTAGCTCCGCTCTTATCCAAAGCAGTACACGACTCAAAGAATATGTCCAAGATGTGCTAAATACCACCCATGTGCGATGGGTTCAGAGGCCACACACAAGTTTCAGTAAAGTGGGTTTTTTTCCCGTCATCTCCGCAAATGATCATGGATGAAGTGCTTTAGACTGACAGAACAGTATTGTTGTACTTCCAGACAAAAGCCCTGCAGAGAGTCATGAGGATATGATGGGATGATTTTATAACATTAATAATGGACTGCTCTCTGTAGACAAAGCTCCTGCAAGTCTGTGAGAGGTGGAGACTCTCATATAATCAGTTGACTCAGAAAAGAAAGCGTGTGTGAGAGCGTCACAGCTCCATTGTCATTAGAGTCTCCATTTACACTTTACTGTCTTACTTAAGAACCCTCTAATGTGATTATTCTCCTTATTGGTTACCACCGTGACCCCTGCTTCACATCTATTTCCCGCTCTGGGAGCTTCTTACTCTCTCTTCCTCTTTCACTCTTCTTTGATGCTGCTCTCCGTCCACTGCTCTTTTGGCACCTTCTCGTTTCTTTTTCTTTTTTTCTTTTTTTTAAATATATATACTAAATGTGGTTTCATCATGTAGGGCTTACTGTCTGAGATCCTGCGTAAGGAGGAAGATCCCAAGACGGCGTCCCAGTCGTTACTGGTCAACCTGCGCGCCATGCAGAACTTCCTGCAGCTGCCGGAGGCCGAACGTGACCGCATCTATCAGGAGGAGCGGGAGCGCAGCCTCACGGCCGCCTCTGCAATGGGCTCCGCTCCGCTCATCAGCACCCCATCCAGCCGACCTGTACAGGTAAATTATTGTTTCTGTGGATGCTCTTCTGTGGTTATACAGCATGTTGTAATAACCTAAAAAAACTTGCTTAAGTAGAACAGGCCCCTGCTGCTTATAGTGGATGCTGTGGTGGTGGATGGGTTCAACCAGCAGACACACATGCAAAGTTATGGAGCTTAAATACGTCACCAAATTAGGACGGTGAACTTGACATATGATGTGAGATGAGGCTGTGCTCCATTGGTAGCAGAAGTGTGATGGATAAAACACAAAGCATCAGCAGTTGTAGTAAATACTTTGTCAACTTTGGGACCCAAAAATCATGTAGTATTGCCAACCGAACCCAGATGTTTATTGCCATTACCCTGCTTATTAAACTCCACAACTATTCTGTTGTGTGGCCAACTCAAAGAAAACACTTTCTGCTCCGAGTCAGAGTAATCTGAAATGAAGTGACAGTTCTTTAAAGTCCTGTGGCTGACAAAAAGCAAAGAAAATCAAATTTCTACACGGTTATAGTTTTCAGTGTGCACGCAAAACTCAGGGCTGATAAATCTACATTTCTACCCCATAAAGCGACATATGTGAAGGGATCTGTTCCTTTGAACTGTTGAGCCAGCTCTGCCGAGATGTTGTTGGTATTTCATGAATGTGTTTACACGCAGTGAGCGACGGGTAAAGGTATGCATGCGTGAGAGCAGGTTGGATTGAGCTGAGAATGTCTGTCCGTCCGTCTTTGTGTTGGGATCACAGACAGACAGACAGACAGACAGACGTGTGAAACAAACCTTGTGACGCGGGCGCTTTTTTAGAGGTGCTGCAAACCACACAAGGTCAAACAAAACGCTATTTCCTTTTTCTTTCTTCTTCAGAAGATTCAGTCAGTTGGTATAAAACATTTGCACAATGTTAAATATTTATACTGTACAAACACAGGCACCTCATGCACTCATTAGCACACTCTGTTTTCTGGGACAACAACAAGCGTGTGTACAAGAACAACCCCAACACATTGTTTCGTTGCATACTTCACATTCCCCTCTATTGTATCAGCCTCTCCAGAAACAAATAAAAGTCTGTCAGTGGTAAAGAGAACATACTTTACATTCTTCCTGCATGTAAATGAGTTGTGCATCATCCCCGCCCTCACCACACAGGTGAGAATGGTGCACAAATGATGGATAATTTTTTGTGCTAATTTTGACCTTTTACCATGCATTAGGCAGCATTAACAGCCCTCCCATTTCAAAAAAATAAAGCTCACTCGGTGATGACAAGCTCTGTGAAAGATCAAACATCGTTTAGTCAGTGCCTCTTTCAAAATCGCTTCGTACCACAGCACAACTTTGTACCCTCGCCGCAAATCAGTGTCCCTCATTTGAAAGGTATGTGGCAACTTTCTACCACTTAAGCCCATTTGAAGTGCGGTCAGCTGCATTTGGGAGGTGAGAGGGCCAGACAAAGGCTTCTTCTGTCCTGTCTCCGGTGAAAATTTGGCTTTTATTTAGGTGCGGAGGAGAGTGAGATAGAAGCCCCAGCCCACCCATCTTAAAAATCAATCTTCCCTCTGAAAAGGCTCAGCGTGGTGGCAGTGGCCGGCTGAAAAGAAAGAGTCGTACTGTGAAGCAGCGGTGCTGAACTTAAAGCAGGACCATTTTGCAGTTCACGGCTCATCTTTACAATCTCAGGCTGTGCCGGCACAGGACGGGAACTCAAAGCAGCAGAGTGAACTATCGCACAGGAATTTATTGATGTAAAAAAAGGAAAATAAAAGAAGGTTTTGGCAAAATAGTCTGCTTCTAGTGTTCCTGTTAGTGTCCTTAAAGCCAAGGCAGGAACGTGGAACTATGAAGTGCCTGTTAAGTTCATACCAGGCTTATCTTAGCATATCTGCAGTGAGCTCACAGAGCTGCAGAGGCACATAACGAAACAAAATAAAACAGAAATAAATCTCCAAGGCGGAGAATAAAGGCAGTGGCTACAGCATGGTGTAGAAAATTCAAATCCTGCTTTCTGATTTTTATTTTCACATCACTCAAAATACTGTTGGCACATCAGTACAATATCTCAAGGCCTAATATGCTTCACCTGTATGACTTAAACCAATTGACATTTATCATATAGACCTGTTTTCTGTCCTTCCTCTCACACGCACACACAGATTTGCACACTCATACACCTGGCCATCTGCCAGCCTCTCCTATGAAGCAATGCGGTGTGAATTTAAGCACATAAATCAGACAGGGTGGCAATTGAGCCTGAGACAGAGGAGGGTTTTTATTGGCCTCATAAAAACAGATGCAGAGGTATGTTTCTCTCACATGTACCGATGGCTCGGCTCGACTCTCCCAAAGCCAGTTAGTGCATGTCTCTGCCTTAACAATTTGCTTGACACGGTACCCTCCTGCTCCCGCTGACAAGCCCGTGTCGAGCTGTCATAAAACAGGATAAAAGGCCCAGAAATTCTCAGACATTCCACTTTCACCACAAATTTCAGAGATTGTTTTTTAACACATAAAGGAGCTCGTATTAGGTGTCTAGACAAATACTTGAATATATATGTTTTTTGATCACCAGTTCCATCGTGAGATGGTAGCTGTTGGTGTTATTATGGTTTATTTGAATGCCATTTACTTGTACCCACACCCAACCCTGTCGATGGTTCCTTTCAAAAAGACTCGTATGGAATGATTCATATGCTAATGGTTCTTGGGTAATGCTTTTATTAGGATACTTGTTACCTTGTCAAAGGATTTTCGTCAAGATGCAACAAGCCGCTGAATGAAGATGATTTGATTTCACTTGACTTACATTTATTTTTTAATCACCGGCTTGACATAAGAATAATAACGTTTCACACAACACATCTAAGTGTTTTTGAGCAAAGTAAGGCTGGCGCTGTGTGTGGGTGAAATCTACACTCGAGCGCGCGGGTGTGTGTGTAAGAGTTGGCTGCATGCATGATCATGTGTTCAGACAAATTCCCTTTATTATTATTTTTTCTTATGTGAGCCTGAACAAATATGGTTGTGTTGTGTTCTAGCCCCGAAGGGAAGACTGTAACAGCGTAAGGCCGGAGGATTGGAATCCCCGAATCCCAGTGGGCATTTCACCTGTGAGCAAACAACTTCACTCCTTCACTTCCCCAACCCCAGCACTGCCAACTGAGCAGATACATTCTCATTGAAAATACAAGTCACTCTCATTGACAACAATATCCCTATGTCAGTGCAATTTTAGTGTTTTCTATGTTTATGAAGCTGGAAAGTTATTTTTCAAGCGCGAGGCAAATATTAATTTCTCTGTCTATCAGCGCAAAGTGTTATCAGAAAGTCTGGAACAATAAAGTTAAATTACATTACATTACTCTGTTGCAGTATTTAGTAAACCAACTGTCACACAACACTAATCAAAAAAAATCTTCAGACAGAGTAGAGAGTCCAGGTCCTACACATGCAATCTAAACCTGCCAAATACAAATAGAATCTTATATCTAACAACATATTAGAGTTTAATAAAACCGGGAAAGCCTTTAAATCAAATGTTTGTTCTTTTTATTACCAGGTTAAACCGTCACCGCTGCCCAGCGAGTGGAACGGCAAGGCAGACAGCTGCATCCTCAACATCAACTCCACCATCTACGATGAGATCCAGCAGGAGATGAAGAGGGCCAAAGTGTCCCAGGCCTTGTTCGCAAAGGTGGCGGCCTCCAAGAGCCAGGTAGTGAAATACACACTAAAGAACTGTCGCAAATTGTCCTCTGTGTTTAGGTGGCATTATTTGTTAATTGGACCGTGCTTTCTCAAGTAGAGCTGTACTGATATGCCATAAATCCAAGCCTGAAAGTCCAGACGGGCATACGTAATTGTCCAATGTCCACACACGTGCAGACACAGCCTTTGTGTTTAAAGCCAGAAATTGAGGACCTTTTGTCTCTGATTGGTGAACTCTGGTGAATTTCCTTCAATGCGTGTGTGCAGGAAAACTGTACATCTCCATCAAAGGTTGGAGACGCCGCATAAGGAAACTTAGCTCAGTGTATCAGTGGAGCGATTTATCGTCATAATGACACATGTCTTCTTTATTGTGGGTTTGGAGTTTAGCAGTCGACACTGTTTCAACACCAAACAAACCTGTTTATATTAGCTCCACTCAGTTAGATGATGATGGGAGCCCCTGTCATCTTCTCACAAAGAGCGCAGAGCTCACACAACACAAGCTTGTGTGTGTTGGAAACAGAGGGTGAAAACATAGCGCCAGTTTAACTCTTTATTAAAAGCAATTAAAAATGTAGCACTGAGGACTTATTATTAAAGGTTTTCGTGTGTCTGTCGCAGGCAGAGTTGGGAAGATTTCCACAATTGTGCTTGATGAAGAAGATGGTGGGGGGGAGAAATAGATCACCAAGGGCGGAATAATCTTGAAATATCTGCAAAGGCTTTATTTTTTTCTTGCTGATTAGGATGATTATAGCCCCAGATAGCTTTGTTTTACCAAATTGCAGTTTGATGCACAAACCACTGTTTTTGTTAAGGAGTTCAAAGACTCCTTGGAAGGATAGAGAAAAGGGGGAGAGTGAGGCGGTCGCAGTATTAACTCGCTCATGTCTCTCTCTTCTCAAATGACGGTTTGTCTGGGAACAGGTTTCCATCATGCTGTCTCCACCTCCCTCCCATCTCTCTGTCTTGCCCCTCTACCTCTCTCGTTCCCCCGATTTCTGCCTCTCTTTCACGTTCCATTCATGGCAGGCGGGTGTGAATGTGAATTGAGCAGCAGATAAGAAGTGTGCTAATTATGCCTCTGAAAAGGGGCCTGGGAGAGCACTTATCTCTGGCTCTATCTCGTAATGGGCGCTCCCCGGGCAGCTGGTCCTCCCCCCTTACTACCCAGCCGGCATTGCCACATCTACCAGCACCGCCAGGCCAGCGGCTGCTCCTCCCCAGCAGCACCCACGTACTCTGAAAATCAGATGCTGGGACCCAGCTTTCCGCTGCAGTTTCCTCAAAAATATTCAAAAAAGAAATTGTCAATATATATTTTTTTAATTTAAAGCAGGACAGTGGGTTCATTGTGTTAGTTTCATGCTCTGGGCAGACAGTTCAAGCATTTTTATCTTACTATCCTCAATGCCAGCATCGCAGTCTGGATAAAAAAGGGTTTCCTTTCCCTCAATGCTGTGTATAGTATCACTGTCATACACAAAAGTAAATAAATATGGCACTTTGTGTAGGCAACCGCAGGGCTGCAATGATATGTTAAATGATAGATTAGCTAGTTTGCTCGTCAAACAATGAGTCAATCATTTTTGTCAGGTCTCGTTGTAAAGACTTGCGGAAAGAGTTAATCACCACAACTGAAATTTACAGACGTCCCTAAACGCCTCGCAAACAGGCAAACGGCTATGAAAGGTGATACACAGATATAGCGTTACTGTATTGAATAGAAGATGCCTATAAGGATACGATTACTTAACACAAACCATATGGAGCAAGTCTGAGCAGCAGAGCTAATGCTCACTGAGCCAGTTGGTAACTAATCAAATGTAATCTCGCCCTGTATTAATCACTTCCTCTGACATGCAGATAAGGAACAAAGTTGTATTTAGTGAGAACCTTTATTACCATCTTTGTACTCAATTTTACTGCAGTTTTTCGTACAGATTGAAAGTATCCTTGTGGCTGGGAGTGATGAAGCTGCAGTTTACCAATATTCTCTAAATGCCTCACAGACAGGCGATCGGTAGATGTGAAAGTGTAATAGAAGGCAGCTCTTAGTCAAAATACAAAGACTTGACACTGCACTAAATCAGGTCTCTAGCAATACACCCGAAGCAGGTGAACAATTGTCAAGAAATGAGAACAAACCCTCCCGCTACCCACACACACACACACACACACACACAAGCCCGTTCAGCTATCTTAGTGAGGACCTTCATTGACATAATGGTTTCCCTAGCCCCTTACCCTAGCCATTAAAAATGAATGCCTAACCCTAACCCTAAACCTAACCATAACCTAATTGTAACCCTGACACTAAAACCACATTTTGAGCCTCAAAAAGGCTTCAAACTTGTGAGGACCGGTGTGTGTGTCCTCACAAGTGACTTTTGGTTCTCACAAGTATAGTAGAATGCAGATTTCGGTCCTCACAAAGATAGCTAGACAGGAACACACACACAGATTCCTAAATAGATAAGAACCAAGCAGACGTCCTGTTCTCTTCCTCAGTGCGTCACCTTGGTTCCTGGGAAATTATGACGGCCATATTTTTCAAAAGATTGTTGCCGATTTAACAAAACCAAGTGATTAGTCAATATAATAGTTATTGATTAATGATGAAAATATTAGTAGATTTTGAACTATTAAACATGAAATATCATATCCAGTAAAAGTGTGCTGCCTTTATGCTAACTGATATAGAGGCAAATCTTAAACTTGAAAGCCAGGTCAGAGCTGCTGTAAGATCTAGCTTTTTTCATTTGAGGGAATTAGCCAAAATAAAGCCTATCTTATCGAAACAGCATTTTGAGACAGTAATCCATGCCTTTGTTACTTCTAGGCTGGATTATTGTAACGCACTTTTTTTTGGGGGTTAGTGATGCGTCCATTAGGCGCCTGCAGGTTGTGCAAAATGCTGCAGCACGTCTTTTAACTGGAACAAAAAAGTTTGAGCACATTACCCCAATTTTAATTTCACTCCACTGGCTACCTGTACATTTTAGGATTGTTTTTAAAATTCTCTTATTTGCTTTTAAATCTCTTAATGGCCTGGCCCCCCCCTACCTCTCGGAGCTACTACAACCATATACACCTCCCCGTTCCCTTAGGTCCGCCAATCAGCAGCTCCTTAAGGTACCAAAAACTAAGTATAAATCTAAAGGTGATCGTGCTTTTGCTGTAGTTGCTCCAAAGTTGTGGAATGATCTACCCTTGCATGTTAGGCAGGCCTCTTCTCTCTCTGAATTTAAAAGTCTTCTTAAAACATATTTATTCGCTGAAGCCTTTGGCATTGATTAGAGGGGTTGACTCAATTTGTTTTGACATGTTTTAATTTATTTTAGTTTTTTAGTTATTTATTTTATCTTATCTCATTTTAATTTGCTTTTAGCATGTACAGCACTTTGTGAACTCTGGTTTTATGTTAAAGTGCTTTATAAATAAAGGTGGTATGGTATGATATGGTATGATAAAAGATGGCACTAGTTTTATTTTAACCAGAAAAAATCATTTTAAAATGTGGTGGTTTGTTGTAGAACACATACCCACAATATGCTCGTTAGTGATTAGCAGTGATTTGTTGTCTCTTTAGTCATACTACATATTATTGGCTGCAGTGGTTACTCATTTTTAAAAGAGGTGTTGCTTTAAAAACATTTTTTAGGTTTTTAAAATGCTAGTAAAATGCTTGTCTAAATCAGTGAGAGGAACAGCTGAATGTATCCATTTATAATGTTCAAAATCATCACTTAAGCTTAGGTCAAGAGAGGTTTTCAGCCTTGCAGGGGGAAAAAAAATAACCATCCGAGCCGTGGGTAGAGCACCATGCCAGCAGAGACTGCTGGTACTGTGGTTGGTGATGAGGATGGAGGATGGGCTAGACTGGCAGGATGCCCATATGGGGTCCAGGGAAATAATCATGGGGGGAGGGGAAGGAAGAGGCCTCATCACTGAAACTGGCACTGTCCTGTCTGCTTGGTTTGCATTTCAAACTCTGCCTGTTCAGCTCAGCTTAGGGTTTCCCAGTATGTTTACATAAGCACGGGACCAGGTGACTGGGACACATGCGGGTAGGTGCACACCACTTGGTGTATTTAGAGTATCTGAGACAGCCGAGAAAATGAGAACAGATCTGACAATCTTTAAGGAGAGAAAGATGGGAGATGGTGACCTGATGGAGGCCACGGGCAGCAATACTTTGAGTAGAAAAGTTAACCCGAGCCTGCTCATTGGTTCACGCTCCACTGAGCGTGCGGTTAGGTGTGGAGCATGTACTGTGTGTTTTTCTGAGGAGGCACATTGAATGTGTGGACCAGTGCATGTATACTCCAGTGTGCATATTTATGTCGGCTGGTGTTTGGGGAGTTTTTGGAACGCAGCCATTCTGTCCTCTCTTAGGGCTCGTAACCACTGAAGGCCTCTGCCAGTCCTCACCCTCCACATGCACATATTCAACGTTGCGTTTCAATCACTCTTTTACTGCCACATATTCAGAGTAGTAACTATAGAGCAGTGACTCTAACCCGAGCCATAATACTTTATCAGATTAATGTTTGCTATTTACTTGAAGTCAGAGCATTCATTTTTTTAAGCAATCCACAAAGCCATTCTGATTTATTAGGATACATATTGTGTTTACTCTTTGATAAAATCGAAATCATTATTCATGATCCGTTCCTCAATGATTCAGACTGATCGAACGCTCCAAGAATGCTCCATCTCCATTTAGCTTCAGGAGATGTCAGACTTGGAGAAAACAACTGCGCGCTGCTGGTTCAAATCCAGCGTTGACACTGCCAGAAGTTGTGCTATTTGCCAAACGGCCCATTTCATTTTAGCCTGCAGAGGTGCAAGCTATGATCTGGATAGCCTGGAGTTGATGTCAACATTATTAACTGGCTCAGTAGGGCTAGTGCACTATCTAGCAAGCTGCAGTGCTTTGTTTTCATTCATGTTAACAGGGGAGGCTTGCTGTGTTGGCTAGCCTGACGGAGAGGGCAGCTAATATTCAGCTGAGCGATGGGAGGTCGGCTGAGGGTGGGGTGGAGCGGATCGGGGGCATTCCTTTGACACGACTTTTATGTCTAAACATTCCCAACACTTCCTGAGAGGAACTGTGCGGTGGATGGAATCAGAGTCCCTGCTGTCATAAAACAAGCACCCTGGGAGCCCTGCGCACTGCGGGGCTCAAAGCCCTCCGACTCCTCAATGGCCAGTGGAGTACAGAACGCAGTCAACACCACAAACGGCGCCCTCCCTCCCCATCTCTCTTTCTCTTTCTGTCTCCCTCTCTCACTCGCTCATTCTCCCCTGGAAGAGGCTACGCTAATTAGCCAGGCTCTAATGAGACAGAATGGCACTGATCTGGTCTGCCGCTGCGCCACCGGGGGGGGCCGAGCAGGGGGGCTGGTGCAGTAGGGGAGAGAGAGGGGGGGGAGGTTGGTGTATGCCATCTGTCACCCTGCACCCGCCTGGCACGGCAGTCCCTGGAGTGGAGGAGGGGAGTGGTGGGGGGCCGGTGATGGCGGGGAGTGAGTGCCTCGTTGGTCTAAGGATATGGACTATTGGGTGAAGGTGGGTGGCGGCGGCGGGTGGGGATACTGATAGGAGGAAGGGAGGGTGACCGCATAACTGTGACTGCTTCATGTTTCCAAAGTTGCTAATTTCCTGTTACGGGTAGAATCCGCTTAGTGGTTTTACATGTTTTATATGGACATGAAAGCTTTTCTTAGCTTTAATCTCAGCCAACTATACCAAACCAGACACACACATGCAGCTCTGCTCCATCCAGTGGCTGCTTTACAAGAGGGGCAGATGGCTGACCTTTTCAGTGTCTCTGTCTAGATTGTGACCGTTCAGAGGTTTGTCTGTTGTGAGGAGCTGCTCGGGGTCGGAATATTAAAAGTCGCGTTTTGCATGAAAATCGGTGGCATCCATAGATCGTCAGAATCGACAGTGAAGATGTTACACTGGTACTTGTTACAGTTTTGCATCGCTTCCCACAAGTTTGACTTTTACTGTTACAGCAGTGCTGGCATCAAGTCTTAATTTTTGTTTGTGTGCTTCTCCTCACCTCTCTCTCTCAAATTAGGCAGATCAGAGTGAGCATATCACAGCCCCTGGGGATCTAAAAGGGCCGTGACTGTTTATTAATTGATTTATTTATTTATCTCCCGTGCCTGCTTGGTTATTAGGTTGCCATGGGAAACAGGCTAGGCCAGATCCCCTCCATTATTAAAGACACAATTTCTTGAACTGGAGACCCAGCTGTCTGAATAATTAATTTAGTGAACGAATTATCTTGCAAACGGTAAGTCTTCCCCTCCCTCTGAAATGAGCCTTTCTCTTATTGTTTAATGGACAGTGGAATTCCCACCAGCCTGTTTTCTGAGCCCTCCTCCTCTTAGTGGGAGCACGGGGTCTCACTGAGCATGCTCAGAGCACTTTGTGTCTCTCCTGCCATCTCTCTCACTTACGCCTTACGTGCCACCTCTCACCCCATCTGTCTCCAACCGCACAACTCCCTCCCCCCTCGTCGCCCACCTCCTTCCCTGCAGTCCAAACTAGGAATCTGCCCCGACTGTCAAGACTCCAAATTGTCTCATCCTCATCACCTCTAGTACATTACTGTATGACAAATGTTTCGTGGAGCACAGCAGCTGTTAGCCAGTTCGCTACATAACTGAAGTAGCACTAGAGCTCTCTCGATAAACAAGCCTAACCGATGCTTATTCTGTCACACAGCTCACATCACTAGTTCTCACTGTTTTCTGGCTTGTTAGAAAAAGTTACTCCTATTCCACTGACAGGCACAGGGTTTTGCTAGCTTTTTCTTTCCTGCAAATGTTAGCAAGCTAACCCACTCCCACTGTCTCCACTTCTCCTGACAGACCACACAGGGCTTGTTCTGAGGCCCATTCTCGCTAATCTGATCAGGCAGGCAAATACGCCGGGAAAAGCGCTTTAATGATCCCCCTAATTACCTCAAGTCAATACCAACTGTATTATTAGACTCGGGGAAAATATTCCATTAGGGTGCCCCCCGTGGGAGTCCCCCCTGTGCGCGCTGATGTCACGCGCTGCGCGCCCCCTACGCTTGTAATTAATTTTATTTACACACGCAGGAATGCACAAGGTCGCACCTGCAGCCCGGAGCCGCCCGACTCGGCCCGCCTAATCAGATCTGTCATAATTACCATTCTGCATGCTTCTGACACACGCCGGGAAATATTTCAATTTAACTACAGCCACTAGCTCCGGCAGATGCAGCGTGAGAGAGAGAGAGAGTGTGTATCTGTGCTAGTGTGCGTGCATACAGAGTGTGAGAGAGGGGGAATTGCATGGGGAGATATTAGGACCTATCTAAGTCCTCATCCTGCTTACGTTCACTTGGTTTTGCTAGCATTATTTGTTCTCCTCTCTGTCTTTCAAAATCTCCTCTCTGTCTCTTTGCTTCCTCTGAGGATGACTGCCTCTCACTACTAATCACTTTATCCACATTGAATTCTATTAGTAGGTAAATTTACAATATACTGCATGAACTGAGCCTGACGAAGGGCTTCCAGCCATGTTTCACAGAGACATTTGAGGTTTTTCAGCTATTTTCTCAACATTTGAAAATTGTGATTTTATTTTAAGACAAGTCCCTTCAAATTGAACAGGAAACAAAAAAAAACATATATCTTTTGTCTGACTTTAAATATTTGATCAGTTTCACTAAAATCTGCAAACTTGTCGACAATTAAGAACACTTATTTAGCTGACATAGACAATTTGCAGGTTCCCTGCTATTTCAATCCCTAATTCAATAAGATCAGTCATGATTTATCAGCTTAATTATGCTTTGATATTAGCAATTAAACCCCAGCTTTGAATTAAATCTCAATCAAGCTCTTATAATTGATGGAATCAGACTCCATGTAGGTGCTTTCTGCGTTTGTAATGTTGCTGCAGTTGTTGATTATCTGCAGTTCATCTTCGATGTGTTTGTTGTCTTGTGTGCATTCATCCTCCATCTGCCTCAGCAGTATTGAATAGAAAAGATTATAAACAAGAGGTAAATTTGTGGATGGAGAACAGTGTTTGAACATTCAGTGTGGCTGTGCAGACAGTGCGGATATACAAATATCAGCCCACCACCAGGCTAAACTAGATTATGGTGCAATTTCAACAATACTAATATTTGATACAGAGAGACACGTGTACTGTAGCATCATCAGTGACTCCATTTTCAGCCATTTTGTACACATGAAAAATCTGTGGTGCTTTCCTGGACAAAGAGTCCACTAAAATGTGAAGTTTACCTTCTTAGGAGAGAAAATATATTTCCTGCAAGTGTTTGGTCAGGACTGAGCAAAATATTACAACAGTTTAATTTGTGGATATGCAAATTATAACAATTTTTTTCCTTGGGCTCGGGCAGCGCATTCATCCTGCAGACAATCAGGATTTTCTGCAGGAGGATGACTGTGGGAAAGTCCCTGGTCGTACAATTGTTACTGTGTTATGTGCAGTTGTGTGTGAAGAACTTTGCTGGAAAAGAATAAAATGTGTGGTTAAAAAAAACGAAACTGTAACCACACAGATGTTTAATGTGCTCCATTTTTGATGGACTGGTCATTTGCCTTTGGTTATTCTTTATGCTCCATCTGCCTCTATTTGGTTGCTCGAAAATACCCTCAATGCTTTATTGGTTCGGCAGCCATGACGTAAACTGCCACACAGAGCTAGTCGGTATTGTTTCTGGGAAGGAGTGCTGACACAGAGAGAGGGCCATTTCCTGCACAGTCATGCCTCGCCCTCACAATGTGTGTCGCGTTAGCTGTCAGTCTGTTATTGTTGTCAACTTGCTTATTGTATCTGGAGAGGTCGCGACCCCTCTTCAGAAAACGCTTGCTGTTTGGCTAAGACTTCTCCGTGTCACAGCTCGAATTGAGATTAAATGTTTGGCATGTATGATTCAGACTGGCGAATCTCTCTCCTAAAACTCAGCCACTGACATCCTCACAAAAGAAGATAGTAACACAATCTGGCAACCACAATCTGGAAAGCATCCTCTCTGACAAGACATCAGAGTCGTATCAACGAGATTTAATAACTAAAAAAAATAGAGTTTTAAAGGCAAGTTTCTAAAGATTTAGATGACTCAGTTTTTAATCCTTAAAAGCTTTCCTTAAGAAAGAAGTGTCCGTACTAGAAATTTCATCATTAATTTCTGCAGTCGCAAATCCAGCCATCCTTGGGGCCTGTCTGTCATTTTACAAAGATGGTCGTTTGATCCGTTTGTTTTGTAGTCTGCCTCCTTCATGAGGGCCTAGGACCTGCGTGTGAATTAGAATCAGATGGTGAGGTTATGAAAAATTATGCAGAGGTAAATAAAAATGTGGCTTAACAATAAATTCAACTCTTTGATCACCATCTGGTGAACAGCCTTAGATACGATACAAAGAAGGGGGTATATTATTAGAAAGTAATAAATGCACTGAACGTTTTTCTCTCGATCCATTGGAAATGCCTCACACTTTCAGTGCCGTGTTGTCTTCTGTAGTTAATATCCACTCATGAGTTGCTTAGAGAGGCAAACTAGTGATTTGGCGGGTCCCTAGTTTCTCCAGAATTGATCAGATTTAGTATTGGCTCTTTAGTATTGGCGTGGTCTTTCTCAAAAACTATGCATCAAGACATAAAGTCTAGCCAGAAGCGGCATTATAAATGCAACATAAAGCGGCCTGAAACAGAGCTCAGTAATCTCCTTTTCAGCAACATTGGATACATTAGTATTTTGTCATATAGCAAAGCCATTTCCAGCACAAACCTTCTCTTAAGTAAAAGAAATAATGCAAACACGATTACTTTGCATTACTTTGGATATATGATGAATGCACAGTTCAGTAATCTTTTCCATTCCAGTAGCGAGACAAATTTGTATGTTCAAATCTTGCTAGCAGACATTTTTAGTGCAAATCTTGCCCTTGTCCTGATCATCTGCCTATCACACGGAGAATGAAAGAAAATAAACACGATTACTTTGGCTACATAATAAATTCCCCGCATAACCCAACATATTCATCTAGCTGCAGCGGTGCAACGATAATCAATGTGGTAAATCCTTAGCTGAACTGCAAATTAATTCCTTCCCTTTAAGCATTGATCACTGGATCACCCCCACAGAGGAACATATATTTGGATTAAGGCCTGTCCTTTTGTTAAAGGGCTAGATGAAGTTTGTGGGAGTTTGTAGGTTTGCTCCGAGAAGGCAAACTACACAAACACAATTGAGTTGAACTTGAAGAAGTGTACATTTTTGTCACAGAGTTCATCTGTTACAAGAGATGGGAACAATGTGCTCTTAGTATATTTTTTGGCCGTCCTTCCATTTGCCACTGCAGTTCAATTAAGGCTACTGACCCCGTTTCCACTGCCTTTTCATCCTCACTGTATGCCAGAAACAATTCGTACAGTCAAAGCTTTTTCTGTTTGCTTATAAAGACCCACACGCCGCAAAGGAATCTGGCCCAGAAATGTGCAGTCAATTATTGCTTATTGTTGCGGGAGATTCGCATATGCCGAAGCATCGGGAACATCTCAAGACTCCACCGTCGTCAGCAGATGGGCGTCCACCATGCCGTAATGTATTTACAACACGGCGCACGTTACCTCGCAGGGTTGAACCTGCGTGCGCAGACGCTGGATTGGTGTGCTCGGGGAGGAGAAACAGGTTTGAACATACCGTGTTATCGGCTGCGTTTATCTGCATAGTGTTGCCTGCCAGTGCTGGGCCTCTGCCAGGTTCAAGGAGGAGGAAAGACAGTGATGCATTGTCTTCCCCTTTCTTTTAGCTCGCTCCCTTATTCAGACACAGGAGGTTTGTCTGGCTGTCTCAGAAACCGTCTTCTCCTCCAACCAGCCAGCCACAACAATAGCCACAATCATTTCTTCATCACCGAGTTTCCCTTTTCATTTTTTTGTGTCATCTTGGCCTTTTTTGTCCAGATGGTTAAAATCCAAATGGTGCTCAAAGTACTTTTTGTTGGGTTGAATGTGAGGCATTATTTTTGGTCACGCAGTAATCTGAGAAAGGAGGGCGGGAAAAACCTCAAATGGCAAATTGATGGACATCTGTTGGCTTATTTTAGTTATTTATTTTTGCAGTGGCCGAGGTCAGCTTGATGGGGCTGATAACAAGCAAATGAGATTAGGGGGAAGGTGTTGGTCCAGGCCATGTGACAGACCTCTCCCTGTCTGTCTGCCTGTCTGTCCACTCGGCCTGTCTCGCAGCAGAGCCAGATTTTTTTTTAAACGTTCCTCCTTCCATGTTGGGGGTGTTTGCAGGAGTAGTTTGGTGGTGAATGGGTGGGTGGGTTGAGCGGTGAATACCATGCTGTTCTCTGACAGAGCAGGCCTATGCTCTCATTGGCAGCTTGTGACTGCAGCACACATACACGGTGTACTGCATTGCATAGCTGGGTGAATCTTGCGCATGAATTCAACTATTGTGTTGCAAGGAAACCGTTTCTCTCAGAACACCCGGTTACTATTTATATCAATATTATACAATGGTCTGCTGAAGCTCATGGGGCTGTGCTCAGATCTGACCTCTAGGGCCCCGAGGTGCTCTTTTAATTTGGCACCCCATGACCCCGTAGCCCCATGAGCCACCGGTCATGTCTGTTTCAAAACAAGAAAAAGAATCCTTGATTGTCAGTCCAGTTGTTTGAAAGTAATTAATAATTAAGCAACAATGACCCAGAGGCAGCGGATTACAGCGCAATATTGTTGCAGGTGTGTGCCAGCATAGCAAGATAATCCTATGCCTTTCAGTACTTATTGCTTCAATGAACCTGTTTGCAGCATCTGTGAGTTCAACTGAGAGATGTGCTTTGTATCCAAATAAACTGCCTTTCCAGTTCACTACTTAATCTGTGATTTCTGAGGTTATCTAGGTTGGAAAAAATGTGTTTGGATGGACGGGTATTTGTATAGTGCTTTTCTAGTCTTGCTGACCGCTCAAAGCGCTTTTTATACTACAAGCCACATTCACCCATTTATGAAACATTTTCACTTTAAACACTTGCATGCTAATAGCTACACGTGGGGGCAATTTGTAGTCCAGTATTTAGAGTATGCTAAGGACAAGCAGCCTGAGAACTGACCTCTGCTCTCCTGAGCAATAGCTTTCTTTATTAGGTCAGCTGTAAAGCTGTTTGTCCTTAAATGCATAGTAAATATGATTTATTAACCGTTAAAGTGAAGGTTAATTGTCAGTAAAAAGTCAGAATGTCATGAAGAATTGCAATTTTTGGGGTCAATGTTGTGACTTTGAGGTCAAACTAATGATTCAAATGAAAACAATGCAACAGTTTTCACCCGAGAGAAAATTTAGTGGAAAACCGTAAAAGGCCTACTTTGTGGCGTTTTCCAAAAGTGCAAGTGATTGCCCACCATGGGCAAATTACAGGTGCGGCAGACACAGAGGAAAATGAACGTTTACACCGGTTTTAGGTCACCGTTCGCTTCCAACACAGACATTTGTTAAGTTTGGTCGTCGTTTTTCTGCTGGGTGTTGAGTTCTAGCTTGGCTGACATTGTTTTCTGCGGTTGCAAACTGTGAGGGGGGATGAGAGGTGCGAAGATTAGAACTGTAGAGTCCACCTAATAAAAATAAATCTGTTACTTCTGTTTCTGATATGAATGTAGGTTTGCTGTAACTGATCATTATCAAAGTTATCAGCCAAAGACAGTGTAGCAAGTATAAGTAGACTTTTGGTTCCTGTTGCTGCAGCATTTTGTAGTCATGCGATATGAGAAAATGCCTTTACAACAATGTTGTTGTGAAACACTTTGAGAGAGCGCCGTATTCTCTATTGGTCGTCAAACAGGCCTGTTCTGAACTACCTGTTCTGTTTATTTATAGAGAGCCCTTAATGATCTTCAACAAAACACTGAGTACACTGCATTGAAGAGCCCTAGATTTTTGTTTTCTGGGCCGTATTGGAACACTTTAGTGGCAGGGGCAGCAAGTTCCATGATCCAATCAAGAGCAGTTGGTGCTTGTCAGCTGCAGTGGAGAGGCTCAACAAATTACATTAAACAATAAAGGGGAAAACAGATTTGAAACAGTATGGTAATATCAGTGGAGTGCGGGAATGTTGAACATAAAGTCTCGTTGATGGGGTAATTTTTGTGAAAAATAGTCATATTTAAGTAGGTTTTATATCAAATAAATTTCATGGCATGCCATATTTTACAGTACATTTGTTACTTTACTTTATCCCAACTTTATTTCTTCCAAAGTTCAAGAGGGAACTGCTCACTTCTTTCTCTGTCTCGCTCTCGTTGTCCCTCTCCATCTCTGTCCTCTCTGCCGTCCCCCTGCCTCTGCCTGGACTGTGGAAGCAATGCAATTAGACAAACACAAACAGAGCTCTTGAAGCTGGAAAGTGCTGACTGTCCACTGTCCGCAGTGTTGGACAGGGGCGGCGTTTAAAAACATTATTTTCTTCGTGGCACGTGATTCTTCCTTCAGCATCGTCTATGGCAGCCCAGAAACAGTCGAAAGCAAAAAAGAGAGAAAAAAAGCCACACAAACGAACATTCACACTTGTGAACTAATAAACTCTGTACTTTATTTCATCAAATGGACTTCCTGGCATTGGAATGGAGTTCACGTCGCGCCTTTGTTTGATTGGCTCTGCTACTTTGGGTTTAATCCTGCTGGTTTGGGGAGTGTTTGAGTTGGATTACTCCATCGTTGGGCTGGGGTACTGTTTCTCTGGCTTTGACAAGATGGTGTGTGGTGGTCATTGTTGTTGCGTTTGGTACTTTGTTTTTTTGTTTTTTTTTTGGGGGGGGGGGTGTCTGTGTGTGTGTGTCTCTGTGTGTGTGTGTGTGTGTGTGTGTGTGTGTGTGTGTTCTTCCTCACTACCGAATCAGCTGAAACCACAGACAGCCCAACTGGAGCGCCGTCCAAATCCCTCTGCATGCAAATTAAAAACGCAACAATAAACGTGGCAAAGGAACAAGGTGGGCACGCAGGCTTTATGGCCCCCTCTCCCCCACCTTTCTCTCTCTCCTTCCCTCCCTTTATGTCTCTCTCTCTCTCCCTCTCTTTCTCCCCCTCTCGCCTTCCTCCAAAACCCCTCCTGGGTTTGATGTGGCTTATGGGAGGAGTTGGAACAGGGGACAACCAAACTGCTGAGTTATCTCTTGCATGCAGTGTGGCGGCGTGGCTCTGCCCTCTGTGTGTGTGCATGTGTGTCTGCGTGCAGACCAGCAGCACGGTGTAATCCTGTGGAAATGAAAGGTGCTGCCGCGCACTGGCCGGGAGATTACAGCGCCGCTCTGTCGCGCTGCCAGGACAGACTACCCGGCTGAGAGAGCGGCCCTCTGTAACACACACACTCACACACCTCGCTGTCTGTCTTTGACGCCGCGTTTCCTCCTCGCTGCTTTTTGCTCCGCGGCCATCCCTCCTTCTTCATCCTCTCTTGTTCCTTTACAGCTCTCTTCTAGCTTCACTACAATTTCATGCCCACATCACTGCAGGCCCCCCCACTTCGTTACCCTTCTCTCTCTCCCACGCAGCTCTTCAGTGCGTTATTTCCTTTCACTCTTACTCACACACTCACACACTGGCCTGCTGAGGTTTAGGTCATCACGTCTGACCACGTCACTCAGCCCCTGTAGAGCCCTTCTGTCTGTGCAGTCCTCAGTCTTTCACTCGGCTCCATGAGCAAACATAAACACACATTTAGCAACTGTGACCGTGAGGCGTTTCTGTTTGTAAAGAAATGAAAGGGAAGTGAGATTAGTAGTTAGAATCGAGTAACACCGATGTTACCAACACTTTAAATAATAGTTTGACCAAGCAACAGTTCTGATCATTTTCTATTTTTATTGTGTTCTCCCTTTATACTGGGGAAGCAACCATTTTAAATTTTTCATATTTTGAAAACAAAACGTAGCCTGACTTTGCTAAGTCTTCATGTTTTTGCTGATTACGTGGATGTCAGTCGACATCAGCAAAATCTGATGGTACCAATAATTAAGCTGACATGTTGGTGCATCGCTACCTGCAGCTGTTTTTATGAGCAATAATTTTGCCCCCTGATTTCTTGGTCATTTCAATTTATCATTAGATTCGTATGTGTATTGCATCTTGATCTTCAAACATCCAATGAACACATGAACTCGAACATCTTGATTATTTTAGCAACTGATTAGTTCCCTATTTAAACAACCAAAATTTAATATAACAAAGAATAAAATATCAAAGCAGTATGACCAAATGATGCGATGTCTCTAAAAGGAGACCAACTTTTATCATGCGTGTTCAAGTCATGTTGTCAAATACATGAACAACTACGAGTGAAATACGTGTGTGTGTGTGTGTGGGGGGGGGGGGGTTTCTGCCTTCCCCGCTGCACTTTGAGTGTTAGCGCTTCCTGTGTCGGGCTCTCGCTGAATCTTTTAATCACCAAGGTCAGACCTCTTTGTGCATTGTATTAATCAAATAAAGCCTTTTCTTAGTGCACTTGTCTTATGCTGTTCCTCAGCTCTGTCTTTCATGGCCCTCTGCTGGAGCATTTTAAACATGGGAGTCACTCACTTCCTCCCAAGGGTGCTACTCAATATGCCAGTATGTCTTTCTTGTCATATTAAAATGTTCCCTCCTGCTGTGCTGCTTGACCTTGTCTACCTTACGTCTTCATCTTCAGCTGTGTAACCCAAAAAAGCCCCAATGGTGCATTTTATGAGTGGTTTTCGTTTTATTTTGTTCATTTTAGTGAAAAAATGTGTTAATTATTTTGAAATGGTGTCACAGTGGCTTTTTCTTCCTCAGAGTACTTTGATGCTTCCGATAGAAGCAGCTCTGTTTTAAGGTTTCGTAGTCTGGTTGATTGTTTGGCCTTTTTAGGGCTGCAACTGTGCTTAAACATTTTGGACATCACGGTCCGAATTGCAGTACATTCTATTCTTACTGATTTGTATCCTTTTTCTCCTTCCTTCTCCCTCCTTCCTTTCAAATGTTTTGTCCAGGGCTGGCTCTGTGAGCTGCTGCGCTGGAAAGAGGATCCGTCTCCAGAGAACCGAACACTCTGGGAGAACCTCTCCATGATCCGACGCTTCCTGAGCCTCTCTCAGGCCGAACGTGATGCCATCTACGAGCAGGAGAGCAGCGCCGGCCAGCAGCACCACAACGAGCGGCCGTCGCACTTGATGCACATTTCCAGTGACCAGCTACAGGTGAGTGTGATATTTTTCACAAGATTATGACCTGAGCCAGTGCCTTTGGGCAAGGCATCGAGCTAAAACTACAACAGATGTGTTCCAGAACATGAATATTGAATCACAGCAATATGTTTCTGGGGCTGAATCCACTGGTTGGCTGTGGCTGATCACATGTTGGGTTAACTGCTTATTCTAAACTGCCCTTAGGTGTGGATGTCAAAGTAAAATATAAGGTGCTCCCCTCCCCCAGCTGTTAAAAAAATGGATAGATGGATCACTAATTGCTAAATCAAAGCAATTTGATTATTTGTGCTTGTGATTTGGATCTCTTTTTGGTACAATTTCTTATGAAAAGTAGTTTAAAGATATTATGTAACAGTGGAGAGAATCATTTTTAAAAATCCTAATGAAGTCTGATTATTGTATCTGTGCATATCCTGTTTTCCAAAGGTCTGTGTCGAAAATAATTTAGTTTAAAAAAAAAGGGAAACCTTAATTTTCCCCATTTGACTTCTTCTTTCAGTAATTCTAACCCTAACAGCACTCAGGAGTTTCTGCGAACACATAAATTAACAACACTGCAACACTTAAAAGTTGCTACTTTTTAAGCAAAAACCGTTTTCAAAGATATCATTAGGCTGAACTTGCTTAACAGAGCTGCTTTATAAGAGACATCTGGCAGATGAATAGAAAATAACACACAGGCTCGGTTAACGGTCGAAACATCTTAATGAAGTACAATAATACTTCTATTAAAAGTCTGAGCCACAGCAGAGTGGTTGATTAGTTATTTGGTTACTTGGATACAATGGCAGCGTTTCACAAAGACTGTCATTTAGTGGATATAAATAAGGTAATAGGATTTCTTTGACAAATCAGTTTGAGCAGCAGATATGGAATGAGGGAATTTTGTGCATACTTTGCATGCAAATGCAAAACGGTTGCAGATTGATAAAATAGGATTATTTCTGATTTAATGGTGCAGTTTTACAGTGTCCATAAGAGACTGGTGTTTAACTATTTTGTGCTGCTCTTTTACTAACGTGATACATTAGCCAAATTAGCTCACATTTGCTCAACAAGAACTAGCCCGGCTCAGTATATGGGTACAGTAAAAATCACATCTTTGGGTGCATTTATGCAGCTGGCAAGCAGAGTCCCTGCAAAGTGCTGTTTTGCAAACTTCATTATGAAACACCTATCTACAGTGTCTGACTCAGAAATGAAAATAAAAGAGCGCCCATTTTGCAGGGTCAATAGAGACCACGAGTTGCCCACTCACTCGCTCTCCAACCACACAATGAGACATTTTACGAGTAATGTGTCATGTGTTTACACTAACGGGACTCTGACGGCAGAGCGAAAGCCATCGATAGCATTCTCACACGGCGACAAATCAGCCAGACCATCGCGATGTGAATTGTACACAGGGAGCTTGTTTATCACTGCCGGGCAATAGAGGCCGATAAGCAGCACAGGATATAATAGAGAGGCCAGTTTGCCTGTGAATTCCCAGTGTGCGTGGAGCCGATCGTGTCACTCATGTGTACGAGTGTATATGCTGGTGTGGGGCTGTTGCCTCCTCTACCTCCACAATGAGACTCAAGCTCCCACTACCAAAAAAGGAAAAACATCATATCTGCAGAACTGATTGCATTCAATCAGATATTGCATGGAAAATTCCTTCAACCAAGTGCCTGTTCTATACACAGCAGGCCCATTTTTCCTCACAACTCAATTGATTTTAATGAAAGGCCTTATTAAGGCGCCGATAAGTGTTCACTGATAACATCCCCATCTCCTTTCTCTTCCCTCTTTCTTTTTTTTCCCTCATTGCAGGCTCAGCCGCCTCAGACACAGCAGCAGCACCAGCCCTCCTTGTCCCTCCACCCCTCCCAACAGCCCTTGCAGCAACAGCAGCCCACCACCGGTCCCCGGTTGCCACCTCGCCAACCCTCCACCGCCTCTCCGGCCGAAACGGAGGACGAAGGCAGCCGCGGAGGGAGCATCAAATCCCGCACGGGTGGAGGCAAGATCTCCCTGGAAGCTCTAGGTATCCTGCAGAGCTTCATCCAGGACGTGGGCCTATACCCCGACGAGGAGGCCATCCACACCCTTTCAGCCCAGCTGGACCTGCCCAAGCTCACCATCATCAAGTTCTTCCAGAACCAGCGCTTTTATGTCAGTCACCCAGCAAAGGCACCCAAGGAGCCCATTAACAACAACAACAACAACACCACCATTGCAGCCATCGTCAACAACACCACCAGCAGCAGTAGCAGCAGCAGCAGCCCGGCCTTTGAGGAAGAGCTGACGGACTTCAGGGAGAGCGGAGAGCTGTTGAAGGAGCTGGACGAGAGCACGCAGACCAACAGCACCATCTTCTCCATCAAGATCGAAGAGCAGCTGGGCCGAGGTGCCGAAGCCCAGTCCGAGTCGGAGCACGAGGCCAAGGAGTAGGACTCTCCCTCTGAAACATGTACTGAGAGTTTTCCTGTGCACACAGACTGGTGACTGTGCTAAATGTAACGCTCTGGCCGCCACAGAAACACCACACTGCAAACAAAGAAAAGTAGTGTTTTCAATCAGTACAGCATCTGGACTGTATGAGGAGTGTTCATATATATATATATATATATATATACACACACACACACACACACACACACACACACACACACATATGAACTCACAGTGCGAAATGAGTGTTCACACACTGGAAAGCCCATTTCAGACTCAGTAATACAAAAAGTACTACTTTTTCGATTTTGTAAAACTTGTATTATTCACTGTAAAGACTGATGCATCGTTTAAATAATCTGCACAAAAAAATTATTAAGTATGTTGCCGTGGATATTTGCTGACTGCACTCTATGTCTGTTGTTTTACACTGACTTACTTTATCTTTTTGAGCTACTGATTATATTGAAAAAGGAAAAAAAAGTTCCCCTGGAGTTTGCTAGGACTTCGATAGGTGTTTACGTATGTGATGTTTAACTGGATTTTTTTTTTTTTTTTAAGAAAATAGCAAATGAAATCAAGGACCATGTGGATGACAAGGCCTTAATTATGAGGTATCAAGTCTGGAGCCTGCTGGCAGATTAGTTATTCTTTTTAAAAAGCGCATAATGTGATTATGGATCACTCCAAACTCTGGAACGCGATCACCCAGCCCAGGTGCATCTACGAGAATAGCTCAGTCTCTTTACATATTATTTGTTAGGGAAGAAATATAAATATATATATATATAGACATTATATTGTAACTGTAAAAAAAATACAGTCTTAAAAAACTATGCCAACAAATGCCTTGTACTATACGGCACTGCCGATGTTAGATTATTTTGCAAAACCTTTGTCACTGTAACTTTCTGAATTGCCACACAGTTGGAAATGTGAATTTCACAATGTTTATGTTGTCTGACATTATTTATTTGCAGTTCATGCAGTGTTTCTGATGTAATTACTTTTTCTAAAAAAAAACCTAAAAAAACAGTTTATGTTTCCTTGTGCGCGCTCTCTCTCTTTTTTTTATTCCACCGATCTTGTTTCTATTTATAAATGTAATTTCAGTGGGCAGTAAAAACAAGAAGTGTCTTAAACGTTTTAAATGGAGAAATGTGCTTTAAAGGTTGCCTATAAAAAGTGCTGTATGTCAAGCAACTCATGCTACAAGCTTCACAATTAATGTTGTATGCAATTTTTACTATCATGCAAATAAGCTTAGGTAAAATGACTAACCTATAGAACACCTTAGAAAGAAAAACATATGCAATCTGTGTGAAAATCGATGTCTGCGATGTGTCTTCCTTTGGTTAAGAATCCAATTCAAAAAGCTACTCCTGTATAAATATTCTGTAAAAAAGTGTTTCTTTTTTATGAGTTCATTTCAATGAGAACACCAGTTATTTTGTTACGACTGACTGTTTTATAAGTGTTTCTCGGTTCCTTTCGGCAGAAATGTTCTAACTAGAAGTGGTTATTGATTGTTAATTACACAATTAAACTGTTTGTATTGTACCACAGATTTCTTGGCATTAACTTGACCAGGCTCTTTTGACACCAGAGGCGTGTTTGTCTCCTCTGGAAACAGGAGAGGAAACAATGTGAAATGGTTGTTGTTGTTTTTTTTGGTTTTTCTTGGTTTTCTTTTTGCTTTTTTCTTTCAAGTTCTGCTAAGAAAGATCAACTCCAGTTACTGACTCATTCCGCTGCGATCACTGAACCCATGTCACTTGTAATATCTGTAAATATCACATCTTATGAATCATTAATTGTTTAATATTGTAAATATATTTGAAGTTTGTGCAAAAGCTCACCGTACAAAGCTGAATCGCCATTCTGTCGTGCCTCTTCCTCCCAAACCGACTGTACCGGGGCTCTTCTGCTGCATCTCCACTTCTACATGCTGAGTGTATGTGAACCACCTTTGAAATCTAAAATAAATAAATGTTAGGTGTGAACACCTGTAATAGCAAAGCCCTCTGCAGGAAGTTCGGCTATAAAACAGCGCAGGTGTCCTGACCTTGCCGTAAACCCCAGGCGGGGCCAGGTGTCTACACCTTTAGGAAATTACCCCCACCCGTTCACACCCTGAGATATGTGGCAGCCTGTCTGGGCCAGCGTTCCCTTTGTGTTGTGCTGTTTTTATCCCATAAATATAGAAAGAAATCCACAGTGCAATGTTGTGTACGTTCACGGGAAAAGAACAATCAAACGAAACAGACATATAGAAGTGTCAGATGCTCTCAAGAGGACATCCTTTTGTCAGAGGTGATCAGAGGGTACACGATACGTGTTAAGAGGTGATAAAAAAACATTACCGCATGTCACAGAGCAAAGAGGCGCCATTATGCTTCATTATTTCTCCATTTTGACATTACAAATGGCTTACTCACTGACAAACAGAGGTGAAGGCACCAACAAACAGGAACTCTAGCGTAATACTCCTCCTCATTATCACTGTTTTCATAAGGATCAGCTATATTTGCCGCACGCTTACAAAAGGTTTTTCTACACAGATGGCTAATACTTTGCTCTAACAGTGGTTCAAGACTTGATTTCTGATGTTTTCTGGAAAAGTTCAGCTATAAAGTGAAATATCCTACAGAGGGGTTATCCGGTGTTCTCCAGCAGCTGTAAAAAAAAGTCTTCGGCAAACATGGTGTTATTTCAGGGGATCGTGAGATGAGGAGGTTTGCCATGACAAGAAAGAGCCAGTTCTGTTTCACCATGGGTGGGTATCATGGGTGATTGCTCAGAGAAGACTGGCAAGCACCGAACAGGTTTGATACTCCATCTCCATTAGGCTGTTCGCTGGCTCTCCACGGCACCAAACACACTTCAAAGACTTTCCCTGATGTCAAAATAGAAATCATAATTACGACAAGAATGGTGACTGATGAATCACTGACTCCGTTACCCCCGGGCGCCTCATGCTGTTGCTTATTTAGAAAAAAATTAGCAGGCTACACAAATTTACCAGAAAGCATGTAGATGATGCCACATCATACTGTGGTATGCCGCCGTTGGAGAAAGAAGCCCAGCAGATACAGTGTCTTCTTGTGATATTTGTAGAAATCCTCAGCGTCAGAGCAAATAAACAGCTTCCACATAAAGACGTGGCTGGCAGACGGTGGGCTGGAGAGGCTGAGGTCAAAATGCCAAACAAAGTTTATTTTTAACTAAATTCACAGGTATGTATATTTGGATGTCACAGGAGGTATCCAACTTTAAGCGGAGATATCATGTCACATATAAAGTGATATTTTACCTGCAGGTCATAGGAGCTTAATGGAGTTGGTGTAGAGCTTTGCCTTACATTTACACAGGCCAGGCATGGAAGTTCAGCAATAATGCAACATACACAAAAAAGTCTGTTTTTTAATTGCGTGTCAGTTTTATATTCATAAATATATGATATATATATATTTTTTATTACATATATTTTTGACTGACAACTATTCATCTCAATTAGGTTTAGTACTTTATGTTGAAATTATGTTATCCAGAATGAATGGAAGATGCACATACACTTTTAATATTTGGTCCAAATGTGTTTTAATATATACAAAAGCCTGTGATGTAACAAAAAAAAGGACATTGTCAAAGTTGATAAAGATTTTTAAAAAGCTGCACTTAATATTCTTTACAAATGTGTCATCTTAATGTAGTATCTTCTTTTTAGCATGTTTTCAGAGTTAAATTATTTTCTGTCTGATAACTAAATATGTCAGTGCTGTAAAAAGTACCTTCTGTGCTCCGTCAAAGAGAAGCTCCTGAGTGAGGCCTTTAATTCCAACTGCCAACATGTCAGATTGTCGTGCTGGACGGCTTCCAGGGTTGTGGTGAAAAGTGTTTAAGTACAGTATTTTAAAACATTGTACACAGCTACACTCCACCAGCGCACAAATTAAAAAAAAAAAAATAAGACAAATGGTGGACAGAAACAGAACTGAAGTGACAATTTAAAATCAAACATCCCTGATGAAAAACCTACAGTAGGAGTATGTTATCCCACTAATGTGTATTTTATATTTCTGGGCTGCACAGCTGCACGATGGACACATTCAAAGAACGTATACATGCTCCACTGAACACAACCCCCTAGGGTACATGCAAAGATGTCAATCAACAATGAACATTAACACTTCACAGGCGATTTGAAGGAAGCAGGAGTTTGAGCTTTCTGAATGCAGATTTGAGGGGATGCATCATATTTTGCGTGTGTGTGAGTGGTTTTTTTTTTTCCACTTTGTGTTATCATAACATACACTTAGCATTTCTGAAAAAAGAGCTCTGAAAGTGTCTCAGTGTTGGGTAAACCAGGGGAAGGGCTCACGGCTTGGCCCGGTCCCTCACAGGCTCTGTTTCGTAATCGTTCACGTGATATTTGATCCAGTGTTTGTACTCATCAGACTAATAGTCGACGTTCAGCACTTAGAGAGAAATTCTGAGAATTTTACAGCATCATGAGGTGGTATAATTTTATTTCTTAGTGCTGGGGAGAAATAGGACATCTTACTTGGAAAACAGAGGTTAACATAAGTTTTGTGCAAAGTGGTTGTGACATAGAGCATGACCTTAAAACTTCCATGCAAAGGAAGCATTTGAAACTTCAAACATGGGAGGAAGGTGGACTGTGTACACGATGATATATGACTGATTCAAATAACACTCAAAGATATGCAGTTTTGCATTGCTTCAGACCGTGTGTAGCTTATTGTCAGATTTTATTATTTATTGTTGTCAGATCAATCGTCAAGGACTTTCCAAGTTGCAGCAGAATCCAATTCAATTCAAGTTTTCAATTCAGGCTCATCTATATAGCACCAAATAACAACAGCAGTCTCCTGAGGGTGCTTTGTGTGACAAGGAATAACACAGAGAAAACCCCAACAAGTAAACGACCGCTTCTGAGCAAGCAACAGTGGGAAGTAAAAACTCCCTTTTAACAGGAAGAAGCCTCCAGCAGAGGGAGGGGCAGTCGTATGCTGTGACTGGTTAGGGGCGACGAGAGGAAGACAGAACAAAAAATACACTGTGGAAGAGCCAGAGATTATTAATAACTAATGATTACATACAGAATGGTGTATAAATACATAGAGAATGAAAAAGGTGATTGAAGAAGAAAGACGTCACCAGCAGCCTAGGCAGCGCAACTAAAGGAATAATAACGCAGAAGTGCCAAAAACTGCATTTCCTTTAGTAAGCTTGTTCCAATGGTGAGTGAATCCTTGCACACGGCCTTCATAACAACTCCAAGTGGGGTGATTATAAAAAATGTTATTAACTCTTCCATTTAAAAACTGGATCTCAGACATGGCCACTTTGACACCTGATCGATCAAATAGGCCTCATCTCTGCTATTTGGAGTCGCTAAACTGGACCTCTCTACTGTGTTTGTGCCTTTTTGAGAATTTTTAAAAATGTAATTATTTTACAGTTAAAATATCTTATTTTGTGATGCCGACAAAGGTCTGTGCTTCAGTTTTGGTGAGTGTCTGTTACTTAGCACTACTACTTAGCAAATATCTATGACAGTACATTACACTCATATAGTTTATATGTAGACCTCACTAACCAAGATTAACAGCACTAGCTTGTAACCTCAGCTTTTAATCCAAATATGGTCACTTCTAATAAAAAACAAGATGGTGGTGGCCAATACAAACCAGTCCCCCTTTTGCACATTCTTTATTAGTTACTCGTTTGTTACATGCACTCTGAAAGGGTAGTGTTGTCTGAAATAGAAGCGCTGCGCTGTGCACCATAAATAGCGTGCAATATCTGACTGCAATTGCTGTGCTAGCTACTGCATTTTGTGAACAGTTTACCACACATGTAACACATGCAATGTTTGCTCTCACCTGCATGATGAAAAAATCTGCTGCAGTTAGCTAGCTGCCACTGATTTCATCACCATTATCAGTGATAACTGAAATATTTGCTTGCCTCGATCTTTCAGCTATACAGCCAAAGTATTGACTGTTGAAGATGTGCAGTTCTCCACACTCAACTTTTTGATATTTGAGTACACCATTCAGATACTCATAGAACACTTAATGGTGATGTTGATGATGCAGTTTATTGTCAAATATGGAGGTTGTTCCACCCCTATCCCCAAAATGAGTATCAACAGCTAAACAGAGAAAGGGATGAGCTAACAGTATCTTTACACTGACTTTCACACAGGTTCACAAGAGTTTCAAGTGTGTGGTTGTAGGTATATCTACTTGTTATCTTTCCAGCCTGTGGTCACTGTAAGACATAAGTTAGAATAGTTATTGGTTTGGGAATTAGCATCAATTAGCATGTTCAGAGCTCTGGTAGGATTAGCTTGAGTCAGTACTATGGGGTTAACACAAACTGTACATAAAAGATGGAAGTAGGCTCTGTGACTGATTTTGGACTCCCCACTTTGCAAGTCTCAACGTTAGCATTGTGGCCAGTAGCAGTTTTAGATGCGGGCGGCATCACGGGCATAAAAATTAAAAAACTGCTCGTACTCATGCTGCCCCAACGTCATCCAGCGCATATTGGGAATGGCATAGGCACCGATCGGTTTTCTATCGCCCATTTTCTGGGAGTAAGGGCGCTCTCCGTTTGCGAGGTGCGCCTGCTGCTTACGGCGCAGAGAGGAGAGGGCGGGGCGGCGGGGGATTCTCTGACCGCAAAATAAAACAAAATAAAAACAAACCAACAAACACAAAAACACCAGACATTATAATACAGACTTATAATTTGCAACAATGTTTTTTCAAAATTCTATACATGAAAAGTGAGCGCGAGAGCCCTCGGTGCACCTGCTTGCTGCTGAAGTCAAAGTAAACTTTATTGTCATCTCCGCTACATACAGTCCCGTATATAGAGAGACGAGACGACGAGGCTCCAGTTACAGCAGTGCAAGTAAACAAACAATATATATAAGAAGAGTAAGAAAATAAATATACACTTTAGGACTCGGGGCAAAGGGATCAATAACAATTTAAAATTTACAGTTTGATGATTTAAAGTCTCACACACAACCCATCGAAAGGGGAGGGGGGGGGCTGCTTCCAAATAGAGCACATTTCATTCATAATGTTGTAAATCCAAGACCATTATGTATTCATGATTTGAATCCTGGGTTGTGTGAAATCCCAGAAATGCACCCTAGACAAAGTGAATCTGTGAACTAAGGTGTAGGTGTGTTAGATCATGTTGTGGTGATCCTCGGGTTAAGGGATGGGTGTTCATACTGGAGTGCAAAATTAAAACCAATGTAAGATGGACAAGAAAAGTTCAAAGCCATCAGGTGCTCAGTTTAGAAAAAAGAGAAAAGAAGAGGAGGAGAAACGAGCAAAAGATACAGGTAAGCAGATGTGTGATTGGATAATGGCAGGTCATCCTGAAACAATCAGAATCAGATTACTTTATTAATCCCTAAGGAAATTATGTGGGTTACAGTTGCTCCAAGAAGAAATGGTAAAAATAGTAACAGTAACAGACTAAACTCCAAACAATACATTATGTTACAGATTCTAATATTAATTAGTCATTGCCAGTTGTTGTCAAAGGAGCTTGCAAAGAAAAGCGTCTGGACTTCTTTAAGTTGCTTGAAGACGTTTCACCTCTCATCCGAGAAGCTTCTTCAGTTCTAAGGTCAAATGGTGGAGAGTCCCAGATATAAACCTAGTGGGAGTTTCCCCCCACAGAGGGACAAAAGGACCCCCTGATGATCCTCTAATCGCCTGAGCCAAGGTGTGAAACTGGGTGTGGGTCCCAATCAGCCAGAGTTTCGGGTGAGTTCATTGTGAAACCTGGCCCCACCTTATCATGCGAATTCCTGAGGTCAGATGGCCCAGGATGTGAGTGGGCGTTAAGGCGTCTGGGAAGGGATCTCAAAACTGGATTATAGATGGCAGAGAGTTGGTGTCGTAAACCCCCGCCTCTGTTCAAAGATGGTCGCTCACAGTGGACATAGATGGCTTCTTTCACTCCTCTTTCAAACCATCTGTCCTCTCTGTCCAAAATGTGAACATTGGCATCCTCGAAAGAGTGTCCTTTATCCTTAAGATGCAGATGGACTGCTGAGTCTTGTCCTGTGGAGGTGGCTCTTCTGTGTTGTGCCATGCGCTTGTGAAGTGGCTGTTTGGTCTCTCCAATGTAGAGGTCTGGCATTCCTCGCTGCACTGTACAGCATACACCACATTGTTAAGTTTGTGTTTTGGCGTTTTGTCTTTCGGGTGAACCAGTTTTTGTCTGAGCGTGTTGCTGGGTCTGAAATGCACCGGGATGTCATGCTTGGAGAAAACTCTCCTGAGTTTTTCTGATACACCGGCTACATAGGGGATGACAATGTTGTTGCGTCTGTCTTTCTTATCCTCCCTCGCTGGTGTCTGTCTTCTTTTCTGTGCCTCTTTGCTGACTTTAAGAACGCCCATTTAGGATAGCCGCACGTTTTGAGTGCTTCCTTTACATGTGTGTGTTCCTTCTTTTTTCCTTCAGGCTTAGAGGGAACATGTTCTGCCCGGTGGTGTAGGGTCCTAATTACTCCAAGTTTGTGTTCCAGAGGGTGATGGGAGTCAAAGAGGAGGTACTGGTCCGTGTGTGTGGGCTTCCGGTAAACTTCGATGTTGAGGTTGCCGTTCTCTTCAATGTGCACAGCGCAGTCCAGGAAAGGCAAACAGTTGTCCTTTGTGTCTTCCCTGGTGAACTTGATGTTTTTATCCACAGCGTTAATGTGCGCAGTGAAGGATTCCACTTCTTGTGTCTTGATTTTGACCCAGGTGTCGTCCACATATCTGTACCAGTGGCTGGGTACTCTTCCTTTGAAAGAGCCAAGAGCCTTCCTTTCCACTTCCTCCATGTAAAGGTTGGCTACAATAGGTGACACGGGGGAGCCCATGGCACAGCCATGTTTTTGTCTGTAAAAGCCTTCGTTGTATTTGAAATATGTAGTGGTGAGGCAGAGGTCTAACAGTGTGCAAATCTGATCGGGTGTGAAGTTGGTCCTGTCCTCCAAGGAGCTGTCTTCTTGTAGTCGTTTTCTGACAGTCTCCACGGCCTCCGTGGTGGGTATGCAAGTGAAGAGAGAGACTACATCAAAGGACACCATGGTTTCATCTGGATCCAGGGTAAGTTTCTGGACCTTGTCGGTGAAGTCGGTGGAGTTCTTGATGTGGTGTGGGGTGTTCCCCACGAGAGGAGCAAGGATGGTAGCAAGGTGTTTAGCAATGTTATAAGTGGCTGAGTTTATGCTACTGACTATGGGTCTGAGTGGGACAGCTTCCTTGTGGATTTTAGGAAGTCCATAATGCAGGGTATGGCATCCCCTGGGTAAAGGCGGTGATATGTAAGGCGGTCAATGAATTTTGTCCTTTTCAAAGTCTTGAAGGCAAGCTATAACTTTCTTTTTGTAGCTGCTTGTGGGGTCTCGCTTTAAGGCTTCGTAGGTATTGTTGTCACTGAGGAGAGTAGTGATCTTTGTATGTAATCTGTAGTGTTTGGTCTTTGTATGAACTGAAGAAGCTTCTCGGATGAGAGGTGAAACGTCTTCAAGAACTTAAAGAAGTCCAGACGCTTTTCTTTGCAAGCTCCTTTGACTACGATGACCTGGATGACTGAGAACCTTCACAGACACATTGCCAGTTGTTGATTTGTCCTGTTCTCATTGTATGACGAATTATGATGGCTGTTTGGTAGCCGTTTGCATACTATGCATACTCTCTCTCTCTTCATATGTGTGTGTGTGTACAACAGCTTTATGTTAATGTACAATCCTTAATATGTTTTTGTGTGTGTGTGTGTGTGGGGGGGGGGCGCCAGAGGGAGTGTTCGCCCAGGGCGCCAAACAGGCTAGGACCGCCACTGATTGTGGCCAGGTGTTTAGACAATGGGGTGAAGTGCTATCATCAAGCTATTAGCTAATGCTTGCAAGCAGGGCAAGCCTAGCCACCTAGCTCAACACAGCCCCAGTTCATGGTTGTTATAGCGTTTGTGTTTTATTTTTAATCTTTGGATTTTAAATTCCTGCTTTGATTTCTTTGTTCCAGTATTGTGTGAGTCTTGATGTTATTACTTTGTTCATTTTAGTGATGAGTTTCCATTTTGTGTTTTTGTTTAGGTCTGTTATTATTGTTATCTGTAGCAGTAGTAGTAGCAGCAGCTTATTCCTTAGTCCCTCTGTGTTCTCTTGTTTAGTGTTAACATTCATGGATATTAGTCTCTTTGTGTTTTTTCCTGTTTTACTTTGAAGGTTAGTTTTCTTTTGTGTTCTGTGGTAGTTTTTCTTCCTCTCTGTCTTCGCTTGATTCCCTGATTGTTTTCATCTGTTGTTGACAGTGTGGCCCTGTGTCTCATTCCCCTCCTGTGTCTAATCCCTAATCAGCCATCTGTGTGTGTATAAATAACCCAATCCTCCCTGTGTACTTTGTCAAGATGTGTCCTGCAGCCCAGTTACTTTGTTTCCATGGCTGTCCTTAGATTTCGCCTCTTCCTTGTGTTTTTGGATACTTGTTTACTTTATGTCCTTGTTTTACATCTACTTCGCATCTTATTGCACTAGAGACCAAAACTGTTTTGTATAAGGTTGAAAACATGCTTTTAATACTGTGAAGTTGGGCACTTTAACATGGGAGTCTTTGGGAGCCAGCCCCTAGCGCCCATTAGAGTTTTTGGTAATTTCATATTGCTTTCATTTTTCAGTCCTGGACATTGTTACTTAGCTATGAAGCTGCGTGCATTTTTAAGCTTTGTTTTGGGGCAAATATAGCGTTCATAACGTTCATTGTTTGTATACAGTCTAAGTCCTTAACGGGCCAAAGGGAGCTCAACAAAATAGTTTAATTCTTTAACACACAGTTACAGCACAAAGCAAAGTTCACCTCTGTTTATTTTCTGCTGCAGTCCTTGAATAATTCCTTGGTTTATACAAGATTATAGGGAAAAGTCACACAACTGGAGAAAGTTGTAGGTTGTTTATCTACACTGTTTGCAAAGAAATCTTTGCTCGTTAACAGACACCACAACAAGGGACAGTGACACAGTTTGTTTGCTTCTGATTGTTCATTGTTGTGTTTGAATAGATCCTATATAATCACAAACATTTTACCTCATTTAGTAAAATACTGGTGTCACATATGCCATGAATTGATAAAACACCCGAGCTACTTTTTTTAAATGCATTTATTTACAATCATACACTTTTATATGAATATACACAATATATTTAATTACATTTCAAGGACTAAGCTTTGCAGTACCAAAGCCGCAAATGGTTGTTAGCTTTCTGCTAACACAAACGCTGACGTACCAATGCATACACATGCTGATGTAAAAGGTCTGCAGCAGATTTACTGGGCAGTGTCTTTGTTATGTTTCTGCTACGTTTAGCTCCAGATTAATCGGGACGTTACACTCAGGTTCCTGCGCCACAACGTCGGCAGGTCTGGCTTGCATAGCGGAGTCCTCTGTGCCTACACGCGAGCCCTCGGGACTGCGCAGTAAATCAAACAGGAAATGCAGCAGAAAGCCTAATAAAGTTATTCTAATGATAGCAATCTCTGCGGGATCACCACAACGTAAATTGGGAACTTGTCTCTCCCTCGCTCCTATGCCAAGCTGCTTGGTAAGAGCAAAATGAAACACTTCTCAACAAATGTAAAGATGCAGAAACAGGTTAGAGGTGTGGAAATTAATGACATTCATCACAGAGTTGATTTCTGCCCTCTCGCTCGTTGTTTTAAGGTGATAAAATTAAACACGGACTTACTCAGGGGACTCAAGGTGTCCTTCTGGTCACATTCATGTAGAAATATTACACTCCCATGCATATATTGTCTGATTTATGTCACAAGTGGCACATGCCTGTGCTTTATCCTATTATGTCATTGCAAGATAAGGGGCTCATCTCACAAAAGGTTTGCAGATATCATCTTTAGCTCATTTCAAAGGGTCTAACCTGGCACAATTTTAGAAGTAGGAGTACAATAATAGTCCATTTCTGGCCTTAAAGGTACAATCTACACAAACTCCCACACCCGCAGTCCATAGGTTAACTGATGATTGTAAATGTATCTACAGATATAGGAGAAATAAACTGACAACTACTGTTTGAATGGAATATTAAGATATTAATATTATTAGAATATAAAGCAATTTTTACCACTACGCTAAGGTACAGAATTGTCACCAGACAAGCATGACTGATATCTATAATGTCCAATTCACCTGGGTACAAATAAGGGTACAACAGCATTATTTTTATAGCATATGAGGCGTATATCACACATAGAAATTAATGCACACAGACAAGAACATGTGAAGCAGGGCTGCTGAGGATTCTGGAGCATGTGTTGGTGATGCATGTCTATAACGACAAATTAAAGCCTAAAATGATTTTTTTGTGATGATCTAGTGTCTTTGCCTCTTCTCAGTTAACGGCCAGCTGCCCAGGTAAACTGGTAATACAGATTTATTTTTGTATTTGTATTGAGGGTGCTGCCCTCATCTAACAGATGTTCCTTTTCACAGATGCCTCATCTCCACATCACCCTCGTACCTGAAATAAGTTCCCACGGCTATGACATCAAACATCGGTGTAATGTGTCAGTCATAGCTGTGCACAGACACTTTAGGAGACATGTGTTCAAACCGAAAAAGGAGCAAATACATAAGTATAATAAAAAATGTAAAAATGAAGCTGCACAAAGTAACACAGCTTTTACTTGCTTGAGTTATTTTTCATCCAGCACTCCTGCAGATATCCATCAGATCAAAAATTAGTATATTAGTAATTTATATTTATATGATGATCTTTTGCATTGAATATTTCCAACCTGCACTTGGTTTTGCTCCAATTACCAAATGCTTAACAAAAAAGTGCTTTGAATGTTCAAGTAGAGTAGGAGAGTGTTATAAGAGTGAGTCCATTTAAAAATACTGTTTTTGATGATATCTGTATTGTAAAATGTGTAAAATGTAAGAGGAAAAAAGCAAAACTGATAAAACCTGAGTGACACTTGAAGCGGACTTATGTTCTGGACTTATATATTTACACTTGTAATGTGTCTGAGCTCTACCTGTGCACGTGCTTGGTGTCACTTCAGAGTAACTGGCACTTTTATGCTAGATTACAGGGGTTTTTTTTAACCAGGTCGCTGTTACTCTTGTTGTCTGGCAGTTGTATTGTGTTATGAAGGTTTAGTCAGCCATGATGGCTGAAACAGAAGAGCTGGAATTGAATAGAAGTACTCCACGAGCCGTTATATCAATATGAACTCTGGGTGAATTAAATGCACAGCGCTGCATTCTTTCCTTGTTGCCCTCGTGGGCACTTTGAGAACCCTAGGAGCGTACCACTAAAAGTACAATAGGGTACTTCATTTTCTGAGAGTGTAAGTACCACATTCCACTGCTTGTATTTATGTTTGGGGCCGACACCTATGGCTGCCCTTTTATTCGCCTCCACTGTTTCAGACATAACAGCTTTTGTTTGAAGTCTGGAGGCAGACACAACAGCACAGCGGTGGCTCCGTGGCGCTCAGACCCTTCCACCTCCGTTTACAGTTCAAGCATCTCAAGCATAATGTTGTGAAATGGGCAGATGAATCTAATAGGCCTCCAAGAATGTTGACATCTGCAAACTTAGGGATGTATGTATGAGTCCATTCACTCGCCTTGTTGTCTGAAGGAACGGATATGAGTATTTTTTAATGCATTTTTAAAGAATTGAGTAATCACTTTTGCTTTTTAGGAAAAAGCAACGTAAATTCGGGGATAGAAGTGAGCTGATATATTAACGAATGTTGGTTTTTCTGTCTTTTTGCTAATGAATTATACCTGACTGAGCAGCCACTGCAGCGGGCTGCTTTAAAATTACAGCGAAAATCAACTACTCTCTATTTATCGAGTCTGCGGCCTGTTGTTCATTTTCTAGGAATTTAGTTGAAGTGGCCACTTGTTATTTGAAGTACTAATTGAACCCATTTTCCTTTTCTAAACCTGTCTTACCACTTTCATTTTAAAGCAATAACTCATCGATGAACAACACCACTCACCAGGCTCCACTTGTCACAATAGTTCCACTTATGCATTGACCAAAACAGACTCAACAGTGAAAGTTGCATTGCAGATTTTTAGGCCGCTGGCACGTCAAAGTGCCTCGCCACTTATCGGTGTGAATTATGTTTAATGTATTCAGTGCGAGGCTGTTAAAAGTAGAGAGCTGAAAGCATCTCTGTAGGTAAACTTAAGGTATGAGCACTCACCCAAAATCAGGCAGTTTAGGAGGTCTCTTCACAAGCCTGTCCTTGGAGGTTTCCACACTCCGGCCTTATTAAATTCAAAAACAAAAAGGAGAAAAATCCTATTCAGTCTTTGTCTTTGATATTCCTAAATGTCTTTAAACCATGTAGAACCTTTGCAATATTTGAACCTTATTGAAGTTAATTCAGCGGATTTAGGTAAAGCATGCTTGCATCTGCGTCAGTGTTTGTAGATGTGAGTTGTGATCTTCCAATCATGGGGATGCTTATCCAGGAGAAGTTGACACGTCCTGGTCGGCAATCTGCAGAGGAGCCGAGGTGCAGATACTACATTCGAGCATTTCTTTCCCCTGATCATAATTGCACAGTGACAGATGGGCAATGGTGGAGCGCACAAGTATACAGCATGCATAGAAATGTGCTCATAGCTCCAAACAGGAACAGCTTTAAAGCAGTCAGGTGGGGTTTTTTTAGACTCTGCTTGCCTACCCAACACCTACGTCTTCACAGCTGAGACAGAGTTGCATTAAAAACTGTCAGAAGTTCCAGGAAAGATGCAACTTTGAGATATGAATAGTTGTAAATCTTTGCTGTTACAGGTGAATGGTGGAAATTGTGACCCTTTTTGAATCAGACAGTGTCTCTTGTAAGATAATGGAGCAGTTCTCGGCTTCTTGCCACCTTTCCCTCCTCGACAAGTAAGCATCAAGTGAAAGCAGGGAGAACAGAGAAGAAGCAGTTAAATTGCCTTAACAGCTGTGCAGGGTATGAATAACTCGTTAGCTGTGTGCATTTTAAGTCATCAAATCCCGAACCCCCTCACCTAACCCTCATTTGCAAAGGGGACAGGAGGGAGGTGCTAATTAAAGTGATAAAGAGAACAAATCTTATCAAATCTGGTGCTGGATTTTTGTTAGAAGGTGGGGTGGAGGTGTTGGTGTGTGTGTGTGTGTGTGTGTGTGTGTGTGTGTGTGTGTGTGTGTGTGTGTGTGTGTGTGTGCATGCGTGCAGGTGTGTGCATGTGTGTTTGTGCAGAAAAAAATCTATGGTTACATCTGTATTCTGAAACACTCAGGAAAGGTGTTATTTCATGTTTAATTAATTAAGCAGTCTCTTTAACTGTATCTTGACAAATGTGATGCCAATTAGATAGTGAGGAGAAATTGTTTATTGCTAATTAATGGTTGATTTCAGGGGAAAAGAAGTTAAATCCTTTGGTATCATACCTTTTTCCTAACTGTTACATTGTAAATGAGCATCTACATCTTGCTCTAGAGTGAAAATATCGACTTCACGCTTGAGGGTCAGAGGAAAGTTTTCACTGACTCGTTGATGGTTTACATGCAAATTTGTAGGTGCTTGAAACACATGTTGTGAAGCCAATGTTCCTTCAGACATTTGCTTGAAATTATATTGTGAAACGCTAAATATCTTAATATCTTGGCCAGAATAGGTTTAATAGTAGTTAATGTGGCAAAGACTGGTTTAAGCCAATTTTAGGGAATGGCATTTATGACATCTGTACAGTAACAAAACAATCATCTGTACAAGACAAAGTCCAAAAAGTTGAGAATATTTGAAAAATACAAACACATATCAAAAACGTTGTCCCAGTCACAATAATAGACTGGAAAAGTGCACCTGATGATAGCATAGCGCATCCCATGGCCAATTAGGTTAAATAGTAACAGGTCTGATGGAACTTCTTGACTGAATATTTAAAAATAAAAAAAGCTTTCCAGAGAGGCTGAGTCTGTCCACGATAGACAGAGGGAGATCATAAGGTTTTGAAAAAAAGTGGGAAATAGGGTGAAAATACAGTTTCTCCACAAAAAAATAACAGGACATAAGATGAATGTGTACAATTTAAAGAAAACACAGATGATTAATAACAAGTTTCTTTGTGTAAATTGTTACATGGACTCACACAAATGTTAATAAGTTTAAAAAATATATAGAACAACATCCAGACATTAATTTACTGATTTGAGTTCATCCATCCAAGTCCACATCCACTTCACATCTGTGAAGGCACCATCAGTGCTGGATGATATGCATCCAGATTTTACAGCAACATACTCTGCCGATCATATCACAGCAGCATGGCACTGTATTAAGTGCTAAAATGGGCTGCCAGCAACAAAGGAAGGATGCGAATGCTGAAATACTATTAAAACCCCCAAAAAGATCTTGCTTCAAAATTCTGATAAAAGATTCAAATCTGGTCTTGTTGCACCATTAGCCTGGCATCAGCTGAGCTGTGCAGGGTGTACCCCACCTCTTACCCTATGTAAGCTGGACTGGGCTTTCACCCCGACCCTAAATTGGATAAGCTTAGCATTAGATGCGTCATGGTTCTGGGTCCTTTTGACCCAGCATTCTGAGTTTCTTGTGTTTTTGTGATATTTTGTATTTTGGTTTAGGTTCATTAGTAGCCTTAGTCTGAGTTATGTTCCCTGTTCAGTTCCTCGATTATTGGATTCCCCCCGTGTCTTTGTCCTGTGTGTCTGTGTTTTAACTGTTTGCCTGTTCCCTTGTCCCCCTTCTTGTGTTCCAGTCGTGTGTTTCATATCTGCATGTTCCATGTCCGGTTGTCACAGTCTACGTCTCACCATGTTTCCTGATTTACTTTGACAGTCCATGTCCTGGGTTGGTGTTTCATTTTTGCTTTCCTCCCCGTCCCATCAGTTCTAATATGTGTCAGCTGTGTTCCCCGTGTGTTTCCACCTCCCTCGTTATCATTTTGTGCATTTAGGTCTGCGTCTCCCTCTGTCTGGTGTCCCAGTCTCCCTTATGGTTGTGTGTTTCCCTGTGTGCCGCGTCATGTCTTTAGTTTCTGTTATTTCCCAGTATAGTTTATGTTTTTCCCTTTCAGCAAATAAAGCTGTGTTTTGAGTTTAAGTCCCGTCTCCGTGAGTCTGCATTTTGGTCCTTTCCTGCCTTCATTACACAGCCGATTCATGACGAGATGGATGCATGCGGCAGCATTTAAACAGCATTGGAGCTGTTTGTGTTGTACTTTTTCTTTGGGTTTCTAGAATATTATACAGCAGGCTGGTTCAGCGTATTCTCATCCCGGGGTGTGATGAGCCATTTTCTCAAATGTCACCTGCATCTTACCGTTGCACACAAGGTGTCCTTGATGCACTGGCCGTGGCAATAATGGCCATGGAGAGTTAAAGGTCCCATTTTTAGAAGGCAACAAAATCTACATTAAAAGGGTGGAAGAAGCATGGTGGGACAGGTCACAGGTTTATCAACCAGGAGACGGTAGTGCTTGATTTTTTTTTTCATTTTCACTCACTTTTTTCTTTCAGTTTCACTCACTGATTGGGTTTGATACTAAAAACTAGTTGGTTAGTTGTAAGCACTAAAACCTTTTTCCTGAGGTTAAGAGAGAGTTAATTGTTGGGGTTAAACTACTCCTCTTCACAGCAGTAAATTAAACAAAAAATGTTTAATTCAGAGCAACAGACCCATCTGCTTAGTGCTGTAGCCTGGTGTCAGGGCACAGATGAAGTCAGGGTAAGAGGTCCGTGTCTTCTGGTTCAGAAACATCTCTCTCTCTCTCTCTCTGACTCATGAACGTGCGTAGAGAGTTTCACCTTTCCAGCATCCATCCCTGGAAGGTTAAAGATTTTAGATCTGGACTTCTTCTCTTACATTACGATTCTTAAGCGTGAAACACTTTTAACCTCAGGTGGCTTCAGTTTAACTCCTGCAGCTAAACAAACTAAATCTGCATCACCAGCGAGTCATGTGCCACTCATAAGACTAAATACTAAAAGTGGCCTGACCTCAGCATGCGTGCCAATTTTCACAGCATTCATGTCCCACAACACCACTGCACCAAAGTCAGAAAATGCCTTTTGTTCCTCAACACTTCCTTCCATTGAGTCCACATGTGAATTATCATTTTCTCAGGGAATACAGTGTGCCGTCATCTTTCAATTACCATGTGCCAAAGTGAATGAGTTCTCTTAAAATAGCAACATGACACGCTGTGAGAGTGTTGCCGTGTCTTTGGTGCCTGCGACAGAACAACTTTTCTGTGTTGGGCTGCTAGAAACATTTCCTAATGTGTCATGTCACTGGTTGATTTAAGTTGAGCAGAAGAGCTCTGGTTGAACATAGTCTGTGACTACACTCGTAATGAAAGTACAAGCCGAGCAGAGCTCTCATGGTCAACAGGATTATCATTCAGATACCAAGTCCTATATGTGTTTAATTTATGGGTGCTGGGTGCTTAATCGTGTTGAGAGGGGCCTTCCAGACTAAATCTATTCTGCATATAATCAGAAATTTACAACTTTTCCATCTCGGCGCCATCCAAAGAAGAAGCATCTGAGCATGCTGGGGAATGGGGACGGGGAAAGTGTGCGTGAATTTTAATTGTGCTTGCAGCAACACAGCCGGCGACTGCAGTGACACACACCAGCGTTCCCTAAGGTATAAAAATTTAAAATCAACTAAGTAAAAAGGAAAGTTGTCTTAAATGGGGTGGAGGGGTGGTGAGGGTGGGGGTGGGGGGTTGTTGCAATGGCATATCCAAATGAAACGAGAGAGCGAGTGAGGGAGAGAGAGACTGAGGGACTCAATTCCCCAAAGATGGTTTATTATTCCATGCTAAAATGAAGCCGGAGCAAGGAGTGGAAGTCAGCGATGCGTCAGAGTTGCTCTTTGAAGACATTAAAAA
>NW_024582425.1:1904038-1971538 GCF_018398535.1 Haplochromis burtoni | reverse complement strand
AGTATAACCAGCAATATTTAGGTGCTGTATGTGTAAGTATCAGTAATAGTAAATATTGCTTCTGATTACATTAAATTAAGTTAATAATAATGGTATTTGAGCAGTGTAAATAGAGTGAAGTACCCATGATTTTGGTCTATTGAATCTGACCACATTCAGGTCATTTGAGGAAAAATTTAAAGATTTTCTATAAACAGAGAAAAGAAGGGGAAAAGGTTCACTTCTGTGAAATTTGAGGCAGTGACAACTAAATTAATGAAGAAAAATCAGAGTTTATAGGGAAAAATTAACTTGTGTAATGAATAAGTTATTTTCTTGTATAACTTATGGCATTACATAAGTTTTATGTAATAAAGTTATGTAATGAAGGACAACCAAAAATCTTGCATGTAGAACATACATTTAAATTATTGCAAAGCTCAGTTGTAGCTACTAAATCTTGCTGGCAAATGTAATGGAAAAACTACAATATTTGGCTCTGAAACATATTCAAGTAACATGAAATTTACAGATTCATGGACAGTGTTGTGACATTTTCCGGCACATTACACAATAATGTAACATATTACTGCACTAAATTCAGTTATCCATTTACAGATACAATTATGTCGTTCCTTGCATTACAAAAATTCTTCAGTTATCTGAATGATGCGTGTATAGAGAAGAAAAGAAAAGAAAAGAAAAAGCATCAAACATGCCCCTTTTTCCTGCACTGTTGCACTGCTATCAGCTGATAGTTCACATGCAGGATGGACAGTGGTGGAGCAGATGAGATATAGGCATTACTTTTTTTATTGCTTGGAAGGTGTAAATTTAAAGAAACCCCTGCAATATACTGCTAACATAACTTTAGCTCTTTGCAAGGATCTGCACAAGTGGCATGCTAACACAAAGCTATTAAAGAATCTAGAGTGATGTCAGAATTGAAAGTACGGCAACACCAACCCAGCAGCCTCAATTTCAACAGGTACAAAAGCAATGATGAGCAGTCAGGCTCTGAACACTGTCACATCCATTTGCATCTTTACATGTTTCTTCAGTAGAATCAAAGTGACAATCACCTTGATTCTCTTTGCACTGACAAAAAAGATCTTGCATGTCAACATTAGGATACAGATTTGTGTTGGTGTCTGGGTCTGTATCATAAGCTTTCCATCCATCCATCCATCCATCCATCCATCCATCCATCCATCCATCCATCCATCCATCCATTTTCTTCTGTTTATTTGGGCCAGGTTGCAAAGGGGCAGGAGTCTAATCTCCCACTCTCCCTTGGCTATGCTTAAATATTATGTCCATAAAAATTATGAACAGAATTGGTGACAATGGGCAGCCCTGGTGGAGTCCAACCCCCACAGGAAACACCCCATACCCCACCCCAAGCACTGAGGTTGAATCTCTTCTCCAAGTCTACGAACACATGTAGACTGGAGGGAAAAACTTCCACACACACTCAAATATCCTTAAGAGGATAAACAGCATCCCCATTGTTCCTTCTGGATCTGAGGTTTGGCTAACTCTCTCAAGACAGCATGAGCACAAACAACAGTCAGAACCTGTTCTGTAGCCCAAAAGCACATGGAAGCAACTCTGTTGTCAACTGGGAAAACTCTAACATTCAGGCTGAGGAGATAAAAAGATGCAGGCCTTAGTTCTCGCCTCTCACTAAGGGTAACTCCAGAATCCCTTCTCTCTCCGGGTGACTGGTTCTAGCTCAAGGTGTGCCCAACTGAGCCCACCTTGTATCTAATGGGGTTCTCTCAACCTCACACAAAAGCTCAGGTTTTCTTCCCCATCAGACAGGTGATGTTCCATGTCCTAGTCGTCAGCGTTGATGATCTGTCAGCAAGAACCTTAACTCTTGGCCGCCGCCCAACACACACAATGCACGTGACTCCTGCAGTGCTTCCCAGGCTCCATTGACTAAGGCCTGGCCACCACGCACTCTCCCTTGGGAACCCGCCCCAGGCTTGGCCATTAAAGAGAATCCAAAAAAACAAAATAAAATTAAAGCAGAACAAGCTCAACCAAGTTAGGCTAAACTAAGCCAATCCAAGGTAAGATCTTAAGATAAGAGAAAAAAAATTCCTAAGATCATTTTTTATAGATTGGACAGGTGTGTGTGTGTGTGTGTGTGTGTGCGTGTTTGTGTGTGTGAACATTATCTTTGGATCGCTTGCTAGCCAGCTATTTTTCTCCCTTTCTCTTACTGTTGCTTTCCTTTAAAAGCAAAACTAAGAAACAGAAAATAAAAACGTGATTATCAGTCTGATATGTTGGACTGACAATCATGTTATTTTAGAGGCATTTGCTCCAGTGACCTGGTGTGTTCAAGCATACAATGGAGGGTTTATGTGGCAGAGGTCATGACCTCTAGAAGCACAACAAAGTCTATTGACATGCTCACAATAAATATCCCAAGAGACCTCAGCAGCTCATATAGAAAATAGAGTGACTGCTGATGTAACTTGTTGATAGCCAAAAACGGGTCTCAATAGAGAGAAATGATGCAGATTTTGTTGAAACTGTGCTTTTTCTGCAGTGTTTTTTTCCCCAACAGATGTGAAGCTGTTTTTGCTGTGGTGATGCTGAGAGCGTTGTAAAATTGTTTGACCCTGTGTACATAAAACCACTCGGGGTCAGGGTTGCAGTTCTGATAATTGCATAATTTATTCTATTTATAAACAGACTAATGTTAGCATCATCAGCAACAGGAGAACCCCTTTGTTTCACCTCCTCCGAAGGAGAACTGGGTGACACACAAAACAGGAAGAAAAACAAAATGTTTAGTTTACACACACGCGCACGCACACGTGACTGTTTCTAAGATGATACTGAAGCCTCCATATCAGGGGTCTGTCTGTGTCTTTGGCCCCACTGTTCTCATTCCCCGCACAATGAAATTATACCATAGCAAGCATCATCTCATGGAGGCAGATTCAAGGCCCATTTATTTGAGATTGCTTTTAGTGTAATTCAATAAAGGCTTTTTTACTCATTTATTTCCATGGTGAAATTCATGCTGAGGAAAACCAGGGCTGTATTTCCCTCATTAGCAGTAATAATAACCATAATAACAATAATGGCATTAAAAAGCAATCATTTGAAAGATCCTGCCGTCAATGTCAGTCTCAAATAGAAAATATAGATGGGAGCTGGACATTATTTTTTGGTACTTACGGGAGACAGTTTAGCAAAAGCTTTAGTGCATGTGGATGAATTACAAGTACTGGACAAAGTACTTTGTGCCTATAAAAGCAGAATTAAAATAAGATTTTTCCTAATGTTCAGCTGTATAATGTGTTTTGTGTCATTAGATTTTCAATTAGATAAGTTTTATCCTGATAAGAGTATAGAGAAAAGTACTGAAGTGGAATAAAAGACCTGAACATGACACATGAAAAGAGGAGGTTGTGTATTTATGAAAAGGAGGTAAAGGCAAGAAAGTAAAAAGAGGATTTAGAAGACAGCAGAGCAGCAGGATCCACAGCTCCACCGTCAGATCGGTTTTCCACCACTGGAGGCCAACTGGCTATCAAGATGGTGCTCCCATCGTCGAGGCTTATAGGCGAAAACTTGGTTCGCTCGCTGATCCGCGGAGCAAGCACAGCCTCCCCGAATGCCCTGCAAAAATAAATATTTGAATATTCTCCGGCTCTCCTAAACCAGCTTAAATTGGATCATTTTATTTCGCCGCTTGCCCTTGCCAAAATGCCAAAAGAGTGTGGGTCTTGGCGAGCCTTTCGCACCCAGGCATGCCACCCTCCCCGTGGCCCTGCCCACCCTCTGCACTATCAGCTGACACAGAGTCTGCCCCCGGGCCGCCTCCTTTCTCCTCGGCCACACTCCTGCTGCGTGGAGCTGGCACGCTGAGCCCACACAGACACCGGTCTAAACCGGCCATGCGTCCAGAGCGCATCAGGTGACATCACGGTCATCAAAACCCGGCAGATGAGGAGGATGTGCAGCATCCTCATCCGGCCTTTATGCAAAGAGCGATTCTGCTCCGGCTCCTGGGAGGCACACTGAAGCTTTCTGAGATGTTTGAGAATATACAACGAAAAAAAGAAAGTATATGTACATCTGCGTCATTTCAGAAGTAGACTTTTTTTTTTTTTAAAGAAAAACAAAATCTCTTTATTTTGAAAATGTGTTTTATTGTTCCTGAGCATTTTAAAACACAGGACTGTTTAAGTTTTCATATTTTGCTTTAATCTGGAGTTTGTTCCAGTCAGTCTTTGGTTTCTTTTCCTTTCTGTACAATATGAAGTCCTCAAGCTCACGAGTGCACAGTAGTTTAAATGTACTGTAATGTTGTTGCATCATTATCTTAAGTAAGTTTCAATATTGCAAAAATTGCACAAATATTCCATAAATAATATAGAGAAAGCTGACGTTTTTGTGGAGATTTGATCAGTACCAGTGATTTAAAAACTGCTTCTCAGTAGCTTGATGGACATTTGGCCGCTTTTGAACCTTCAACATTTTCAGGATCAGTTAACAAACAGAGATGAAATTGACAGACTGACTGAAAACCAAGTTAAGAGTTCCACGAATGCACCCATACCCTGGAAATAAGAGGCATTCAGAAACCATGTCATTCAAAGACACAAGCCAAAACACAATAGCAAAGGTTTTTATTATATATGTTGTGTTGATACTTGAAGATAAAGATAAAAGGGATGCATTTCACCCTCTTTTTATAACATGCAGATGGAAAACAGGCATTTGTACGTGCTGTGATTGGTGCATTCCTGCTGTGAAGTTTCGCTGCTGCACCCATAGCAACGGCATCTATGGAAAACTCACACTTCAGACAGGTTTGTTTTTTTAGTCTGGATCATTTTCCCACAAATGAGCACTGTTGGCAAATTATACTCCTCAGAGAGAAGCTAAATACCAGTACTGACAACAGCCGTGATGTTTCAAAGTCAAATATATATTGATTGATTGATTGATTGATTGATTGATTGATTGATTGATTGATTGATTGATTGATTGATTGATTGATTGATCAACTTTGTACCTGTAAGTATAACTGTATAAAAAGACTCCTGACCTCTACACTTGATTAATAAATGTGAATGTGACTCATAGCCCTTTCATTTAAAAAGCTCTATATAATAATTTAAGGGAATTATTTGGATGACAACTATGTAAATTTATAGCACAAACTGCAGGGTTAACCAATGAAGTTAGATGTCTGTTGGCTTTCATGAACACACTGGTTTGGGTTAATGTCAGATTGTTATTGTTTCAGTCCGCCCCGATTGTTATTATTGCATATCATAATTAAAAAAATTTCTAAGCTGCCATAAAAAATTTGAAACTCTTCTTCAGTCCCGTCTTGTGTCTGTTGGAGACCCGGCTGGTTTTCAGGCAGATCTTTAACAATAAACTAGCGGCTCACTATCTGCCCTTAGCAGTAAAAGTATTTGCTGCACTGCTGCAAGTGTAAATTAGGTATCCGAGCCTAAACAGTTTTACTGAAGCTCTCGTCTCAGTCGCTGCGTTTCAGAGTGGATTACAGCTTTGTGTCTCTGCACACAGCAGCAAGTGTGCAGACTGAGATGGGGAAAAATGCTCAAAGTGAAACAACTGGCTGCTGAATGTGGCATTTTGCTCGCTCTAAAATTAAATTTGTGTCTTAATACAGTGCTTTGTTTTTGTTTTTTTTACTCCATTCTCTCTTTTTCTTTCTCTGAAGTTTGTCCACAACTTCTGGGAAATGTTTGGCCAGCACCTGCATGATTAATATTTAATGTAGCTGTTTTGGAAGTAAGTATTTACGTGGCCTTTAATTACTTGGGTCAATTCAAACTTACATTTATTGCTGCTTTTTTCAGATATTCCCTCTTTTTTGTGTGCAACTCATCAACCGTTTTCATCAGTTGTCTATAATTGCCTCATTAGAGTTCTCCTAATTATAGTGATCAAGAAATCTTCCATACATATCAGAAAAAGGAAAGAAAAAAGATTTTTTTTTCTACTTTAATGTGGTTTATTAGATTCATTTTGACAAAATAATCACAATTCTGTGAGACTCCAACGACTCGGCATGTTACTGTAATGTATGTAACCACAGTGTTAATTTATTTTAAAAGGCTGTGTGTCGAACAGCTCTGACCTTGTGAGCCATCTGGTTCCATCAGGCTCAAATTTCTTTCTTTCTTTCTTTTTTTCCCTCCCTCCTCTGACGGCTGAAAAAGGAGCTTCCAAGAACCAGATGGCTGCTGAGGTTACAACACTTTCTGATTTGCCTTGGATCTATGATAACAGTTCGCCAGAACAACCTAAAGGTGGTGGAGGAAGACTGGACATGACTTGGGCTGAAAGGATTAAAGATCCAGACTCTGATTTAATTTCAGAATTTTAGCAGCTTGTGAACTCCAATTAATAGAATCTCATTTTTTAAAACTTGCTTGTAAAACAAGTTTGTCTTGTCTTTTGTGGTGAAGTGTTCATATTTGTATTCCTTGTGCAGTGATGTCAAGGTGTGAACCCAGAGTATCAACCAGAATGTTTGGCTGACTCTTGGACCAGTGCACACCGGGCTTTCATTCTTGGTTTCAGTTATAATTTTGTCTTTTCTTTATAATAAAAATAATCTGAAGTTCAGCATCTGGTAATTGAAAATGTGGCGATCAACTTTACACTGCATGAAAAACTGGAAGTAAACCCAACTATCGGATCGAATTTGGACTGAACATGTAATGTAACAAGTAATGAGCAGTGTCCAGAGCAATGAACTTTTGAAAGCATATGGTGACATTTCAAAATGTTTTCACTTTTAATCATATGCCCTATTTTTGGACAGTGAGTCGTTTCCACTCGCTTCTGAACAATATATAAAAACTTGAATTTAACTTGAACTTAGTTCATTAAACAGGGAACAGGAAGTGCTCATTCATTTGGCAAAATTGTGCTTATATCATTTAGTGATGCAAAACTATTACAATTTACTCTTGCTAGTATCCTGGCTAGTGTCAAGTAACATCTGAACAGCAGATAACAGCCTATCAAACAAAAAACAAACCAAAAAGAAAGTACGCTAATCCAATGGGGTGGTCCAAAAACACTTTTCGCTCTCTTGAACAGCTAAAGGGTGATTTATGGCTCTCTGTTGGTGTCCGTTTGCTCTCAGCTTAGGCAGAGAGAAGGATTACGGGAATCCAATAAAGAACTAACAACATCACCAACATAAACAAGAGAAGCCCAAATTACTGGTTGTTTCACTTTTTGTTTGTGATGCCACCAAGTGTGAGTAGACGGCTAAACCACACATTGTTAATAATAATATATTTGTAGATGTACTGCGCTTAACTTAGTCGCAGTAATAATATTACGTTTATTTATTCAGCACTTTTTAACAACAAACAGCAACACTGGGCCACATCTGGTTAATCTTTTCTGGCCCACGTGAGTTCATTGGGATCATAACAGAAATAAATGCATCATGCAGTTTTTCTTATTTCTACCACCAAAGACTCTTCGATAAAGTCCACGCAGGCAAGCAGATGCAGTTTCACTGGAACCAACGTTTATGCGAGTTTGCTAGCCTCGAAAGACATAAGCTCACTCACAAAAAAGAAACATTACTGCAGAATGTAGAGTTTTTAACAAGACGTGAATTTTGAAGTATTTACCTACTGAAGTCAGAGGATGTTTGAGTGCCACGAGACTTCTGGAACGATGGTCAGATGAGACCAAAGTGGAGATGTTTGCCCATAAAGCACGGTGCCATGTCAAACACAGGATATCAGCACAAACAGCTCATACCAACTGTCAAGTACGGCGGTGGATGGGTGATGATTTGGCTGGTTTTTCAGCCACAGTACCTGGACACTTGGAGACACACAGTGAACTTTGTCTGCATACCAAAGTATCTGGTGTCAAATGTGACTTTACTAAAAGTTACAAGATCTTGTCTGACAAAGGTTTTATTTTGAAAGCGGTCCATAAATTAAAAAAAAGCAAGACTCAATGAGCTTTGAGAAGTAAACTGAAAAGTTGATAAAAAGGCAGTTGATAATTATGCTTCTTTTTTTGTTCGTTTTTGATAAGGCCGCACTTTTTAACTGGTGGGCACTTTTTCCTTCCTTGAACTCTTTTGGCACTTTAGCAATTAGCCTAGTTTAGGCTAATTGCTAAAATCAGTCCCCCTGATATCAGAACTGGTTTTGGCCAGTATCAGATGGAGCTCGCTGAACCCTCAGAGAAGGATATCTTCAGTGGATGAAATTACAGAATCACATTTATTTATTTACTTTCCGTGGTAAGCTTAGAGAAGGTTCTGGTTACAGTTAATAAATGTAAAAGCCACTTGCAGGTCTTTGACAGCAACATGTTCTCATGCATGCAACCATGTGTGGGATATTCCTCTGCTATCAGTCCTGTTTTCTAAAAGCAAGTATGAGAATATCGCGCTGAACATAACTTCCAAATTACAAATCCACAATCTCTTTTTGAAAATGCATGTATTTGTGATAATACAAACCTTCAATTTGTGATAATATCTCGCACTGTAAAGAGCGATGTGTGTTATGAAAAGTAATATTTTACAGTGTGTGATATGAACACTGGGTAATTTTGCTGTCATAAAACAGGGGAAGTGGAATGAATATTACACCGTCTGCTCCATCCAGCCCCCCCTTATTTTATGTCTCTAACTCTCTCCCTCTCTCTTATGCAGCTGTAGCGTCCTCGGGGCTACTGGCTAACCAGATCAGGTGCTAAATTCACTAATTGAATAATTTCACTGGGCTCCACAATGGGCCCTTTGAAAACCGCCTGCTCTTTGTGTCTGTCCTCGAGTGACTGAAAGTGGTACAGCCTTTTCAATGAAAGAGTAAGGCAGAGTTGCTGCAGTGGAGTAAACGCACTGCGATGATGTGCTGGCTTTGTGTTGCAGTGTTGTTGAACAGAACCAGCAGTAAAGTATCTTGGTGCTCAAGTGTATTGGATATCAATGGGAATGGTTTCACATACTGCCTGTTAGAGCTGATTTGCTGTGAATGCTTTATTGCCTGTTGAGATTGTTTAAGAGGGTAAGTAACAACCTTGATTCTTTAAAAATCAACTGAACCCGAGATCAATCCAACAAGCAAAGAATCAAAAAAATAGATATTTCAGAAGCCTCAGCTGAAACAATACTGGAGCATTTGCTGGACTAGTTTCAGCTGCGGATGAAACATTTGCTGTTTTAATAGTTGTGGAAGTGGATCTCTAGGCCCCAAAGGTATAAGATCTATCAGGCTCTTGATAGTCAATACCTGTAATAAAGTAATGGTAAATTACTGTTCTGTCTTTTCACAGGGTTCTTGATGACAATAAAAAAATGTGCTTTACATATTATTGCATATTACCTAAATTTCATAGGTATTTTATTCCAAATTAACTCCAGTTTAAATCAGCACTGAATTGCAGTCTCACATGTTTCTTTTATTCTTCTAGCACATCCATTGGATCGATGGGAAGGAAGAGGATAAAGAAAAGAGACCTACAAGCAATCTTTGCTACTTATCTTTGAATATTACACACATTAACCATTACTTTAAGAATTTACCCTATCATGGAAAAATAGGCTAACATTCTTGGGAATGTGTTGATTAGTCAAAAAAAAGATCATGCCAAATATAAAAACTTAAGTGCACTCCAAATCAACCCCTTCATGCAGAAATCTTTATTTTGGGGCACATGAATTATTTGCTTCATAAAACCTGAATATGTCATAAGATCCAGCTGCCCTGCACAGATTCTTAACTCTGATTAAAGGACCTAATGAAACAATCTCATTAAATAATTGTTTCAAGAGACAATAAAAAGCAACTATTTCTGAGAATTAGTGAAAATAAATAACTGTATGGCTGAGTTTACCTGACTCTGCTTTTCCCCTGACAGTAATCGGAAAATAAAACACCATTAAAGGTCACCATGCAAGCGTTGTCACAGTGACTGTTTATATTTTATTCCATTACCAAATAAAGTTCTGCAGCCAGTTTGAAATATGGAAATTATGGCTTTTTTTGTCTTCCTTCTTGTTGTCCGGATGTTTTTCTACTTCTTACACATTTTTGGGTGTTACCTGTTATTTCAGAAAATGCTGAACTAATTTTTTCCCCTTTTAATTTTTTTGTTGATCAAGAATGAAAAAGAGCAAAAGGCCCATGAGTAAATTATTCAGAGTTCTTACAGAATGGCACTTGTCTCTGCTGGATGCTTGACGTCTTCTTATTCCCAGATTGTCCTTTGGTATCTGTACACTGCCAGCAGCGATGTTGGATGTCCAGAGAGAAAACTCCAGTTTAAAAGAGCAAAGGTACAGACAGAACAGCAAGAGCAGTGGTGATGGAGTAAATGCAGAGTGTCAACCAGGAGACACAGTTTGCGTCCTATTCTGTAGCTTTGTTTTATTCAGTTAGTTCCTTTTCATTCATTCTTTACATTCATTTGCTGTTTGGTAAGGTTTAGGCTAGTGAAAGTCATGCGAAAATGTACCCTTTCACAATGTTAGAGCTGTAACCCTGCAAAAATTAAGCTAAACAGTACCCAGGGCTTTAAATTGTGACGCCTGTCCAGCCATTCGCATGTAAGGAATGGCTCCTTTGGTTCATCCGCTAGCCCATCTCTGATTCATCCAAAGCTTTGAGCCCCGTTATAACTTTGTGCCTACTTTGAAGTTATCTTTTTGCTGCTTTGGAGCCAAGAGCCTCGTGGTCATGGATCTCCTCATGCAATCCACCTCAAAAACTGATCGGTCTTTGGCACCCTGCTGGTCTCCTTTCACCCAGAAATCTGTGTCCCCAATTCCTCAAGCTTAGGTTTGATGTCTACAGTTCTGTTTGCGCTGCTCCAACCAGACCTGCGGATGACATTTTATTTCCTTGACTTTACTTTCTCGATTTGTGACCATATTTTCCTACTTTAGATTGACCTTTGCGATACCAGCCTTTGTGCTGGAACCAAAATTATAGGAGCGGGATGAAGAAGAGGAGACGTGGTGCCAAGTGGCTGACTGACGAGCTGCCTTTTCTGGGCCGCTCAAGCCTGAAACCTCGCTGTGCCATTCCCACTTCGGCCTGAGCCAGTCTATGTGACTTATGGAGTTTGGGCCCCTACACTGCCAATCCCACTTAGAGTGCAGTTTTCTGATAAACAAAAGCACATTCAAGCTTTAGCTTCTCATTTCACACTATGTGCTTTGGCTGTAGGCAATGCTTTCCTGAAGCCCCTGGCCTAGAGTCCAAAGAACGGCTCCAGTTGGCTTTCCTTAAAAAAAAAAAAAAGAGGGGGGAAAAGACGCCACATGTGGAGGATTAGGCTCCATCTTTCATCCTCCACGCTCTCTGCTCGCCCTCTGCTACTAGAGCCATCACTGCTCCCAGTGAGCTGGTGAACCAGCCCCGTGGACACATTCAGTCTATGATTTTCTTTTTCTTTTTTTTTTACCTCTAACACCCAGCATGAACTCACCTGAGTCCCTCGTCTCTCCATCTCTGGCCTGCCCTCATCCCCCCTCCAGCTCTTCTAACCGTGCACGGGGATTGTGAACACGAACACACAATCTCCCTCTCTGCCCGCTCTCCTTTTCAGTGCTTGAGTTGGATTTAAACTTTTAGTTTGGTGCGGGGGCACACACATCCCTGGCTATTGTAGGAGGGAGACTGACTTTAAAAAAGCAGTTGTGATTCTGAATATTCTTACAGTAAAGTTCGTGGGGTATGCTGAGACGCCGATGCAGTTTTTAATTCCATAAATTGTCCTCATTGTGACTTTCCATATTTTCCCAAACGCCTGCGCCTCTGAAACCTGGCAACTATAGCATACAACAGCACTGTACATATGGTGCTTCAATCAAGAACCTGCAAATGTATTCCATGACAAACTTGTATTTCTTGAATATACTTAACCTGTTTAGTATGAATAGTGCACCAGATGGATGGAAGAACAAGAATAAGGTAAACATGATACTTAATGCTCTTTCTATTAGAAATGTTGAGGCTCAGATCTGAAGGCGAGTGGCACCCGTCAAGGCCCTTTGTCTCCAGCTAAGCAGAGATACCAGAGTGGTTATTAGTGATGCATGTGAAACGCTAGCCAAGGCGTGTGATGACCCTGGGGGCCTCGCCTGTCTCAGGGAACAGATGTGCCACCCACTCGCAACAGTTGTACCCTTCCCACAATGGCCTTGTGGGAGACAGTGGGCTAGCTGCGGACTGAAGATGATACCTCACTTAACTAGCTCTCATGTTGGCTGCAGGGAGTGTGCGTCTCTGCGAAAAGAGGGAGCTGGAGAGGAAGGGAGAAACAGGGAGGGTGTGAACAGCACACATATTTACAGGATCAATATTTACCCAAAATTTTTCTTGGGAGCCAACACCTGCTGCATCTTTGTATAAAGTCGAGAAGTTGGAGAAATGAAATTGGCTGATCTCTCTTGAAGATTTCATTAACTTCCCCCCCAATATGAACTTGGGAACTTGATCAAGTTATCATAGCATTAAAGTCTTCAGCAGATTTTTCTCTACGCTTATTCTTTCTTTTCTTTTCTTTTTCATCAGACAGCTCATTAAAGCAAATACAGCTAATAATGAAGATTTTAAAGGCTCATAGTACTCTCTAATTTTCTTTATTATTTCTTAATCCTTAATGAAGAGTTTCATTTACACCACGCTTATAGAGAAAACATGCATTTCAATGTGCTGAAAGTTAATTCATTTCCTTGTAATGCAATAGTTAGTTTTAATTGCTTTTTAATGTAGTCGGTTGACTATAATATTGCAGAAAACAAACTTTGTGTTGCATTCATTTCATTTCCATTTGAAATTCAGAGCCATTATTTTAGAATTTTTAATGGCACACCGTGACATGCTTCGTATTTGCAGGCTTCTCTTTGCAGTTTACCGTTTTCTCATAATGCGCAGAGCTATGGAAACATGCCGCATTATGATAATTGTGTACAATTCTGATATACTATACTTTAATAAAAGGATATTTGAACTCACAGCTTGCTGTCAGATCAAGACAGAGATATGTGTTGTGAGTGTTGGCACTAACAGGAATGAACTGTGACACCTAAATCAACAACTCGCAGAAGGACTTTGCCCCCAAATTCATTTGTCAATAGATTGAGTCAATATGGGTTGATCTGTGTGCAGCTCGACAGCCTTCTGTCTACCCGTCAACACACAGAGGACAGTGTCTGGCTAGACGTCTGGCCATTAACAGCATTATCTCTGTGTCTGCTGTGTAAACGCATCAAACGGTGGGTACACTTTAAAAAAAATAATAATACAATTTTTGTTTTCTGCCTGTCATGAAACCAGTGTCCCAGTTGTTTGAGTGAGTGAAACCCAACACGACATAAATGGAGTCCAAATTCAGTCTTTATAAGTGAGGTCTTGACTGATTTAATTATACTAAGTGGTAGGAAGCCCCCACACGCTATCAAATATTAAAGTGGTAATCTGTGAGAGTTTTGTTTTTATTTTCATGCCTTCTCTAGTGCTTGGCACTCACTGCTACAATTTAAAAACTTTTACCCGTCAATCGGACATTCTGGGTGAGTACACCACAGGTGGTCCTTTATATTTGGACTTTTGAACAGGAATTAGAATCAGTTCTTTTGCTTTTCAGTGCACCAAACAAACCACAGCGACTTTCACCTCACCGGGGTCAAATGCTGCTTTTTTGTCAAAGCGACTGGCATCTTATAGATATGCATAAAGTGTCTTTTGAGATGGATCCGAACTGCACACACGTGGATGCTTGTAAAGAGCCCCTTGGCATCTCTTTAAACCTACTGGGGTAAGTATGAAGGAAATGAATCAGCAAATGAAAGCAAAGCAAAACACAAAGCTCCCAAATTGAACACAAATAACCGACTTTGGGTGACAGACTTGTGGCTTACTCTTCCACCATCGTCCAAACTTGTTTACAGAGGTTGGTTATCTCCTGGTTTGTTGAGGCACTAACAGTAAAGGACGTCTTGGTTCTAGTAATGTTTGTGCTGTGATTGAATGGCTGTATTTGACACTGTGGAATTAATATGTTGGCTCAGCAGTCATGATCCAGAGCTAGCCTTAATCGCTCGTTTAGCCTTTCACTTAATCACAGTGTTGGTCAATCTTAAACTGTGGTGTGTCTCCTTAAACTCAGCTATATGTATGTAAGTTCAGTCCCAATTAGTTTTTGGTTAGTTTGCCTTATTGGATCTCACTAGCTGTACTTTATGAGGAAATTCTCAAGTCATATGTCTGACTTGACAAATGGATTAAGGAAACATAAGATAGTGTTTGGTTCCTGTATACAGATCCTACATCCAGTTCTTATAAGGTTCCCTCTGTTTGGTAAGACTTCAAAGGTCATAATGTGGAACTTTCAATTTAATGTTAGGGACCTTTCACACGGTGACTCTAACTTTTTTCTTTTAGGCTGGATGTGAAGAACATTAGCCTGAATTGAGTAGACCTGGACCATTTGTAGCAGTGTAGAATAAGATATAACATCTGCGGCCCCTGAATGAAAACCTGGCCTCACAATGCATGTATGTCACAATGAGCGCAATTAATGAATTTTTAGATGCAATGGCTTCTGGTGCATTTAACAACAGAGAGGAAGGTAAACCGGGAAAATAACCTCCAACTCAGGCTGCGTGGAGTTTGCATGTTCGCCCTGTGCTTGTGTGAGTTCTCTCTGGGTATCAAAGATCCACATATTAGGTTATAATTGGTGATTCTGAAGTTGCTGTAGGTGTGAATGTGCTTGTCCATCTACATTAGCCCAGCGACAGACTGGTGTCCCGGACAGGCCGTGCACCATCTCTCGCCCCGTGACAACTGGGATGGACTCCAGGGCCGGAATTGGGCACGTTATGTGCAAATTATTTTTCAAGATGATGCAAGTTATATAGCTCCACTTTTTAACACCAAATATGATTTATAATGCCTGAATGTCCTCAAAAAATGCTTTTTCCGAGCTTGAATAAGCGATTAGAAGGCTGACATAAACAATTTAAGTGGCTAAATTGTTTTTCAACTGATAAAGTCTTTAAATAACATACCGCTCCAACTTGTTAATTGTCAGCATTTGCACTATTAATACATTTTCATTTTGCCGCTTTGACAAAATGCGAACTCTGGGTTGCGATGATGAAAATCTGATATTTACCTATATTCTGATAGGCTTAAACTATTACGCAAGATGGCACTGTACATGTTGGTCGTTAAAACAGTTTCTTGATTATTTCTGTTTTTCAGCTTCAAAGTTTTTATCGGGTCAGAATAAAGACAGCTGGCTTTTTTTCACTGACTGATTAACTGAATATACCGAAGCTAAAATGAGGCTCACAGACATAAAACCCAACCTACTGCAAAGAGGCTCTACTGAGCTTTTTGAACGACAAGCACCCACCAGAACACCGTTCACATTTCAGACAATAAATCATTAGTAACAACCATGGCATCTCTTTCCCTCTCACCCCCTCCGCCACCACCACCTCCCTCTTAATGCCAATCAGAGCAAGATGGGAAGATTCCCTCCAACTCTTGAGATCCAGCATGTGTTTCTCCCAGAGGGGAAAAATTAATTCCTCCTCCTCCTCGGCATCCTCCTCCTCCTTTTTCTCCGCCAAGGTGCAGCATGCTTCCTCTTTTTCTCTCCCCATCTGAAAGAATACAAGAGAATGAGAACCTCTCCTGAGGGGATCCAGCTTATATACTATTTCATCCGCATTTAAATCCTCTGATAAATGCGAATGTGAATGCCTTAGCGGGGAACTTGCAAAATAAAGAGAGATTATTTTCTGGAGATACTAATATTAGTCTTTTGGCATGGGGTAGAGTGAATACGACACCCAAGCGTGGGGAAGTCTATTGATGGTGATATTTAATCTAGTGTAAGCATTGCTCGTTGTCAAAGGAGTGGAATAAAGGGGAGAGGAATATGGGTTGTTTTTTTATTTACATACCTGTGAGAATGATGATCCATTCAAATAGATGACTTATCAGGCCGGAACAGAACCTCCCTCTCGCCAGAGGCAATGAAGAGGAAGAAAAATAAGTTAAGTCTTGCATTATTCTGAATGAAAGCTTTTGTTGGCAAGATTTGGTCTCTCTCTATATTCTACAGTACAACTTTTTAACTACTTTTGGCATTTTGTAACGAGTAAACTATTGTTTCGCCTTGTTTTTTAAGTTCGAAGTTGTTGAGGAATTCTCGTAAAGTTTTTTTTCCCTTCTGCCTTCATCATCCAGGTACCGAGCCGCACTTTTCCTTCCCACTTTGATGCAGGGAAAGAGATCAAACGAATCCTTAAGACACCGATAATAATACGTTTTTATTATGTTTTCATTGTTCCCCGGGACTGTCATTTCCAGCAGCTTCTGCGCGAGGAGACACGAAGACGGTTTCCATCACAAATATTCCTTTCAGGATCTGTTAGGCCTTGCTTGTCATCTGGATGAAAAGGAATCGTGGGGATTTTTGTGCTTGCCCTTAATCTCCCTAACTGATGCTGGGAGTGCAAATCAAATCCAATTATAGGCAATGTGGGCCTTCAGCCTCTTTGAGGAAAGATATTGGAGACACTGATGGTTATCTAATGTTTTTCTTTCTTCTCTCTCTGCTTTGAAACAACCAGCAGAGAGTGAGGTCATGGGAGTAGATCCGAGTGCTTGCAAGACCCCACTTGAGATGATTTTTTTTTTCATTGTCCACAACAGTCCATTTCCCTTTTCTTTTCAATACAAAGATTATTAGGCTTCCTAAGATCTTTACATGTAGGGGGAAAAAATGACTGAACGATGCCGAAAAAAACGCTTCAGGCGTGGTGACATTCATATTTAATAGTAGTAATCTGCACGAACAAAGGCAACTTTATGATTTCTAAGATGATAACTACAGGTAAAAAAAAAAAAAAAGAAGCTGACTCTACTTTTTATGGCCCTCATGCATATTTTAGAATTTCAATTAGGCTGTGGAAATAGCAGTAAAAGCATGTATTTGTTGGGTAATTTGGCTGCTGTTTGAGGACAAGATGTTTATTTTTTCATTTATTAATGCGAGTTTCTGAGGGTAACACAGGTAGACGTGTTCAAACAGTACCAACGCTACACTATGAGCAAGCAAAGTGCCGCCCCCATACTTCTAATAATGATCCATGAATTATTATTTCTATTATTATTATTACTACAGTTAATAAGCAAGTGGTACTTTATGCAGCAACGATGGAACCATTTTTAAAGGAACAGTTCCCCCAAAATTTCTACTTCGGCCTCTAATGTTATTTAACCTTCTAGACTGTTTTGGTGTGCGTTGCCAAGGTTTGGGATATATTCAGTTCAATTCAATTTAATCACAGCAATGGTTGCCTCGAGGCGCTTTATATTGTAGGTTAAAGACCCTACAATAATACAGTATACAACTGAGAGAAAGCTATAGGAATATCTACCTTCTGTTGAATATGAGGACAGCACGTGAACTAACCTTGTGGTGCTTAAAGCAATGAAAAAGGAATGAGGAAAAACTCAGTAGTAGTTTTCATCTTTCCAGTAATCATGGCCTAAACAAAAACCTTTTTGTGAGCAGTTTCATGTATGAACATTTTTGTTCTACTAAATAACGCTCACTTAAAGGATTTTGCAGAAAAACGCACCCATCTACGAGTCTTTTTCTCGTGCACGTGTGACTGGATGTAAGTTTTAATGGCGCCCCCTCTTGGTTGAGCTCTAATCTTGGGAAGTTACATGGATTTTTTGTAGTTGATGTAGACATCCTACAAGCCTACAAGCGATTACAACAGAAGTGGCTCTACTGCACTGCTGAACAACAAAAATAATAATACAAAAGCATGACGTTGGGTGAATTATTCCTTTGACATCTGCACATTCCTTATTTTCATAGATCTGGTCATAGAGTATGATTTATATGAAACCCTTGTTTGATGTCTGCAGCTGTTAATTAAATGTAATGAGAAATGATAGTCTTCCTGAAATATCTAGAGTAACACATACGCTTCATGAAGCTACCCTGAGTAAAAGTATCTAGTTACTTCTTACCGCTGGGAGCTGAGATGTTAAATAGGCTTGTTTGTGATTGGATGATTTTTGGTTTAAGTCCAGATTTTCTGCAACAATGAACCAGCAATTACCAGATCATCTGCCTTGTTTTCTGACATGGGGCCCATAAGCAATGCGTTTACAACCCCGGCTAAGACCGTATTGTGTCATAATGAGCAGCTTCCCGCAGGTCTGAGCATGTAGGGCTGTGAGAGAGTACAGCAAGGTGCCACTAAAAATACGTTCCCTGGAAGAAAAAACACCAGAAATGAAAATCCAACCAAAGGGATGGTGCAAAGGGACTAATGGGGGCTGAAATACTAATTTTGGATTCACTGACACAAACTCTTATCTGCTTTAATCCTAGCTTTGGAGAGCATGGCTAAGAATGTCCCTGTTAAAACTAATCTACGATTACAAAATATCTCGAACTCAATAAACTGAGATTATTCAAATCCCTTGTGGTGTAATCGCACCCAAGTGCCACCATGTAATCTCAACGAAACGTGTTTTGCATTCATCTGCCTCTTTCTCTCCCCGTCTCCCAGACGGCATGTAAGTAAACCTTGCCGTGGTGTGGGACGCTGCAAACTTAAGAATTTGCTGCTTATTTTGTATCATTAAAATATTAATCACAGATTAAGCCCCCTTAATACCCTATGGATTGCCATTTTAGAAAACAAATACAATAGTTCCCCCACGCTTTTCTTTGCAGAAACCTCCTGGCATCTCAGGAATCAGCTGCATGTTTCGCTGCTGAAAGAAAGACAGGAAAGGATAGAACTGTAATCCCTATCAATGCACTTTAGAAGCCACCTTCTTGCTAAAATGTGTGACTAATGGGCACAAATCTGCGGCTTTAGAAGCTGTCAGCGAGGACTGCCTAGGCCGTTGTTCCACTATTCACCGCATAAACGTAATAAACCGGTCGCGTTTGTTTTTGCCATTGCTAGAGTCTTTTTGTCCCTGCTCAGAGCAAATGTACCTTGAGGTCTTGTGTAGGGTTTCTCTTTTCAAGCTGCAGCTTCTTCTTCTCCTTCTTCTTTCTATTTATTTATTTATTTATTCGCTTTCCTCCTCCCGCCTGGTCTGTGTGCTGTTTCGTGGTGCCGTAATGACATTAAAACACGAACACTTAAAGGGCTTTTGGTGAGAGCTGCATTGTCTCCTGTGAAGGCTTCCAAAAAGAGGCTTTTATTTTGTTGTGGGATTTAATGCCAGTGTGTGTTACCTGATAACATTAAGGCAGAGCAGGGAAGCAGGAATATTCCCTGACTGGCAAAGCTTCAAGAATATTGACCACCAACAGGATTGCAGCTGATGCCGGCCATGTATATTCATGCGCTCAGAACGGCCTGATTATAGCTATTACAGAATTATATCCGGGGAGGCGCAATTCATTAGCCCTGATTTCTCTTTATCTCGCGTCAGAGTGCAAGGCTAGCTTACTGAAGGAGGGCTGAATAATCTTGCTGTGTTTCCAAAGCCAGATGAAAGAATCCATGTCAACTTCTGGGATTCGGCAAACCTCCTGAGAGGGGAATTTCAGTGTAAAAGTTAGCAGGCCTTATACTTGGATGAGTAAAAACAAACTCGAAAAAGTTCCTTCAGAGTGATTTTTTCCCCCCTTTTTTTCTTCCTGGCAGGTGAGATTTTGTGGATCCAAATCGATTTATGTTGTTGTTTTTGCAATGGCAGTTAAATACACTTTGGGAAATGAGGTGAATGAAACCTATAAAATGAAGTTTGCTTCCAGCTGAATAGCTAATTCAGTGCATCCAGAAAAAAAGCGAGTCTTTTTTTCCTCTCCTCCGCTCACTGCCGTATGTGAGGGAGAAATAATGACAGTGTTTCGGCGTTGTTTGATCATCCTTAGCAAATTTGAATGCCAAATTTGTTTTGCAGGTGTTGCTCATGGAATAATTGAGCTGCATAATGTGGATAAGGTGTTGCTACCATACTACACTTAATACGCATTTTAAACACCAAAACAGCTCCAGCCGCTACGGAAGCCTAAAATCATTATAAGTCTATTTTCTTTTAAGGTTAAAAAATAGATTTTTCAATTGACACAGTTTGTCTTTGTAAGAGAAAACATGTTTTAATGTGAAAAGAATTAAAAACAATAACTACTTTGAACAGAGTCCAACTGATTGGAAACTTCATTGAAAAATTTTGACTTAAAAAAAAAGTGACCTCTTTATGTGTACACCTTTATGCACACATATGAATGGGGAGAGCAGTGCAACATTGAATCTCACTTCTCCAAAGCTTCTTGAAATACAATCATATTTTTATGATCGCCCATCCAGAAAACCTCACAAGAACTGAAGGATTTCTCCAAGTCAGTAAAGCGTCAGAGGAATCGTCCACGAGAAGAAGCTCAAAGGGTCATCTGGTCTGAGTTCATGTCCTATTCTGACAGTGCCTGAACCTCCGAGAGCTGGATAAACACGACAAACCCCACCCATCTGATACATCAGGAAGAACTAATGCTGATAAAAAATTGTGCAGCTTTAATATAGAGTGCTCAGATACCAGAAAATATGTGCTGTATGTACACAGTGAACCAGTCTGCTCTGGTGTCTTGGGTGCATGGTGCTCCTCCTCTTGTCTTCCCAGGCAAAAGCTCTATAAACAGAGACTGAGCCACATGTAAATACACACGTGCACTCATGTGCGCACACACACTCAAAACAATGGCTATTACGAGGCACACCTGGGTTCCTGCCTGCGCCATCCTCCTAATATCTTTTAAATCTTCACATAAGGTATGCCTTCCATAGGGCTTACAATACCATTTGCTCTAATAAATTCTTTTGGCAGTGCTGAGTGCAAGCTGCTTCTCTAAGGCCCCAGGAGAAGCACGCGGGGAGCGAGAAGGGAGAGGCAGCCCAAAATATGAGGATAAATAGTGGGGAATCCTCCAGGACCCCAGCCCTGGTAATCAACATTCTTCCAACTGGAAACATTTTCCAATTCTTTATCTTCATTTAGCTTCCTTACCTAGTAATTCTTAGCAGCGGGCTGCAATAATTTGCATTGACGCCTGAATCGAAAAAACAAGAAGGGTCCAAATTGAAGGTTTTTGGAGGGATGAGGGGAGCGCAGGGGAGAAAGAGAAAGGGAGAAAGGAGGGGGCGATGGTTATAAGCAAATGAAATTAATGACGGTTAGTGTTTGTCTAGCGAAGACAGGAAGGAGCACGGTGTCGGGTGCCATGTTAAACACTCCACACACGGTAAAGTAGCTAATCCAGGCTCCCTCCATCTCAAGCCTCTGTGTGATTACAGCGAACAGTCTCCTCATCGTGAACGCCGTGGAGCAGAGCGGCGGCCCTAGTTACCTCTCCAACAAGAGGCTCATTAAGAGCAAGAGAGAGTCAGAAAGAGAGCGAGAGAGAAAGAGAAGGGAGGAGGAGGGAAAAAAACGATTTTTAAGTGTTGACTAATAGAGGAGCTCCAAGGTATTTATTTCTTATTGTTTCCCTGCAAAGTCATTATGCCACACTGGAGGTTGTTCTTTCCACTTTCCAGCAAGAGAGAGCGAGTGAAGTACACAGGGTGTGTGTGTGCAACGTGTGTGTGCAACGTGTGTGTGCGTGCTTGTATCTGTGTGTATTTCCTTTCACCCTCCCTCACTCCTACTCTAAGGGAGGCGGTGATGACTTGAGGCAAGCCTGGATCTCCAACACTGAGATGCACTTCTATTGTGGCTCTTTGCTGCTGCAGCATATGAACTGTCACTTGTTAAGTTAAATTATACATTGCCTCTCCTAATTCCCAGCCCGATATTTCTGGCAGAAGGGAGGTACACGCGGACAGGCAGCATCTGTTAGACCCACTGATGAAGGCCAAAAACCCTTTTTCTCTGCACCCATTCGTCACCGGCTCTGACAACGCTCGGCTCATCTGATCTGCTGCTGCCGACTGAGCGAGCTGCAAAAGTAAAATTAACTTTTTTTAAAGGAGAGAGATGAATTCCTGAAATTGGTTTTGATTTATCTCCATTACAAACAATTTAAAAGTACACATTTCAAGCTGTTTCTCAGCAACTCTGACATTTAATAATTTTCTCAACTTTATTCTAGTTGCATGTTGTTGCTGCTGGAAATATTTTAAAGGTTAAATGGTTTAATGGTAATTATATAAAGCAACATTGGAATATTACACCATCTAAACACAGTTTTATCAGTTCTCAATTGTCTTAACAATAGTTTAATTGTTAGCTCGCCCGCCCACACAATAGTTGGGCAAAGACAAAAACCACTAATGGCTCAGCAAAGGAGAAGATGAATAAAATTAAAAGACACCTGCACACCTCTTCTCTTCTAGTTGAATAGATTTCTTTGTTAATTTTGGAAGCGAGTTCAGTCATTACAAAGAACACCTACTGTCCTCCTAAGCTGCACTTTAAAGCATTTAAGCATTTATCGGCACAATAGCCCATTCAATTACACTGATAACGAATGCAAAGCGGTGCATTGTTGATTCCAACTTTCTTGCATAAAGAAACTACAACTTGAACCACAAAACCAATGTGGAAACTTAACCTGAAAATAATTTTCCTGCAGTATAAGCCTGCATCTGTTGATTAATCAGCCCGTGTGCAGTTAATTGTTGAGAGGCAAATAATCACTTTGACCTTTTGGCGCATCAAAGGTCAAAGGTATTTCTGCGGATAAACACTTTCGCTGTCTGGAACACCAGCAAGGCATCATGGGAAGTGGAAGTCCTTAGTGCCATGTAGTAAGGCATGTTTTGAGTGACAAAGTTATTTCTAGTATTAAAATATGTTAAAAACCAGACCAATTTATTTCATTCTAATTGGCCGATTCCACAAAAAAACATCGCTGCGTGTCATCTTTTTGCCACCACAGTACTCGATTGCATTATATTTTTCAACCCATATAAACTATCATCAAAATATGATCAATTTTTCTCAGTCAAAGACATTTAAATACCTCTTTACATACCTGATGGATGAAGTTCTCCAAGATTTTCTAAACTTTATGCCGTTTTATGTTTTTGCAGCTCAGGACATGAAAAACACCTCGAGTATAAACATGAAACCGCAGTCAGAAAAATATCTGCAGCTGACAAAAATCCAGGCATGTTAAGTAGAGTGGATGAGGGGGAAGGCTGGGTGACAGCATGAATAACTTACATGCATGGACTGATTTACAGTGGCTCTTACAGATGGTATAATATTCACTGCTCACATCAAAATATACATCGCTAAATGTAAATTGTTGGTTTGTTAAGAAAAAACTAGAAATATCTCACACCTTTAAACACACAGATTAGAATTCCCTCTTAAATTCGGAAAAGCCGATCTTAACTCTCTTTCTAAAAGTACTCGGTTTGCTCATAATCCAGAATTCCAGGTGTGATAAAGTGCAGCATTAAAATGGTTTGAAAACACTTTCTGAGCAGGTCAGGTGTGTGTAAATTGCTGAGATTCAGGTGTCATTAGTTTTCTGAGGGCACCATTCTCACCCCCCTCCTCTCTGCCAGCGGATCTCTGCAGCCACCAGTTTGTTATGTGACACCTCCTGGTCGAGACTGAGGCTGCAGCTCAGAGGCAACTCGCGCTCGCTGTGTGCTGTGTGCTGTGTGCGTATTTGTGCATGTGCGTGTCCATATGTGTGTACATAAGTCTGTCTATATCTTTAAGAGGGACAGAACAAGGTGCTGTGTGATTGAAGAGGCATGTGAGAGTGCGCGTCAGTGTGTGCATACATACGGTACATACCCCCACTTAGGAAAGCCAACCATCGTCAGTGTCTCCAATGGCTTAGGGCCCTTTCCTCTCTCTCCCATGGGGACCCTTGATTGAAGCCAGAATTCCTCCACGTGTGCGCGTCTGTGTGAATGTGTATGCTTGTGTGTGTGTGCGAGACTCAGGCTTGCTGGGATTGCATTAGACAAAAGGGACGCACTTGCCAGCAGCTGTGGTGAAGACAGCAGAATCCCACCCCACCTAAAGCACCCCATTGGTTCCTCCTTCGTCTCCCAGCCTCCCTTGGTCCAGTTAGGCAACCGGAGCGGCGATGGCGCCCGCTCAGGAGAAGAAAAGGCCCCTCGGGAGTCTGGAAAGTGAATAAAGGAACGCGCAGAAAGAGAGAATAAGCATTTTTCATGCTTTTTGTGTTTAATGCCATTTCCAAAAATAATGTGGGCCTCTGAAAACAGAAGGTAAAGATTTTTAAGAAAACATGTCCGCACATAGACACACACACACACACATGCGCGAGCACATACACAAACCGCCAGTTTGGGGAGGGTTACTGTGAATACCTGATTCTTCCCCCTCTTTTTTCTCCTCATCTCCCTTTAAAAATCTGCAAATCCATTTGCTAAACAGCTGCACCTCTGTAGTGCACAGATAACAACCTGGGCCAGACTGGCTTTGCGGCAGCGAGTGGAGGCAGATAGGCCCAAATCTCTGGCCCTTTTTTCAAAAATGCTAATGACGAAGGAAACACTTCCCCGGCCAAAAAAAAAGAAAAAAAAGAAAAAAAAGGCAGAAAGAGATGGAGAGCGAGCGTGAGGGAGAGAGAAGGCTCTTGTAGATCTGTCAATTGCTATTTTGACAGATATTTGCTTGTAAGTACACACAACACTTGTTCCCTGTGTCTTATCTGGTGCTGTGCAGAACACTGACCTACATTACATCAAGCACAATATGATGCACAAACACGCTCTGTTCAATAGCCCGCTTTTTCTGTTGTTGTTGTTTGTTTTTTCTCACTCCCCCTCTTCTCTCTTTTTCACCTTAAAAACAGATGGATTCAAATGAAATGGCTGCAAATCCTGTGAACAGAAGGTATTCTTTCTCAAATAAAACCTTGTGGCTTAAAGGGAGAATCTTGCGACCATCTCCGGATGTTTGATTGCTCCTCAAAGGCCTGAGCAACTGCACTCAGTGGAGGAGAGTAAATATTGGAAATATTGCCACAGCTGCTCATTCACTCCATCTCTAACTCTCCCTCTCTGCCTCGTGCTCACACTCTGCGACATGTAGACACAATGGCGCAGAAAGCATTCTGATTGCGATGTGATGTACTGTTTGTCCGTGCTATACGTAGGCTCTTTTTCCTGCTTAACAGCTTTCGGTGAGGTCAGAAGTCAATCAGAGAGCAGCAGCGCCCGCAGCTAGAAGAACTTTAGTGTCTCACACAAACACACTTCAGTGAAATGGATGATTTCCAACACAGAGTTTTAAATTGAGGTGCTTCAGTTGACAGATTGGCTCGCTAATCACCAGAGGCTGCATTACAGAAACTCCCTAACTATGAAATCCTCTCTTTATTTGTTTGGTAACCATGAAAATGTGAGTTACTTCCCTGATTTACAGCTTTATAAATAAATAAATAAACTCAATGCAAGGGCCAACTTACTTGTTTCTAATGCTTTCAGCCACATCTTATGGCCTTCCTCAATGAAGGAGTGGAGAAACACCTCTAAACACGTTTCTGTGGGCAGAATTCCACATGAGTATAGCCTCCAGAGGGAGCAATGTCGTGCGATGTACTTGCATTTATATAAAGAGTATAACAGATATTACATTTTTTGCCACCTCTAATACCAAACTCACCTCTTAGTAGAACATCTGGCAGCCACTCGTGATGGCACAAAGAAGAACCCTGCTTTGTAACATAGTGCTATCTGGAAGAACAAATTCTTCATTGCAAAGCAGTGACGATGAAAGTGAACTGAATGCCCATTCAGGAGGTGCACTCTGTATCCAAGGCTGCACAGACTGGTCTTTGATTTGATTTGACATCAAACCCACGCTAAATAATTATGCACATGTATAGAAAACAACATATAAAAGCTGCCAATGAGCCATGATAAAAAGAAATGAACATATGCACACATTTGAATATAGAGATGACAGGATATTAGAATTTAATTAGTTCTTTTTAATATATTTCTTATGTCATTCAGCATTACAAATTACTTCTTTAGATTATCATGCTGTGTGTGTGTGTGTGTGTGTGTGTGTGTGTGTGTGTGTGTGTGTGTGTGTGTGTGTGTGTGTGTGTGCGTTTTGTGGTCTCCATACAGGAAGCAATTTCCTTGTTGCATTACTTTAGTTGATGGTTTGTTGCTAGCGGACATTCCAGGCTATGGTTGCCTTGGTGACCCTCAGAGGTTATATTGGATCTGACGCTTGAAGTCGCTGAACGTCTCTGGACTGGTCACCATGTCCTGTGTGAACGCCTCATTTGATTTCCTGCTGTCGGGTCGTTAAATTTGCTGTTAACAACTTGTTGTTTTTGGAATAATTTATTTATTTGATGATTTATTTTTAAAATCCCGACCTGCTGTAAAGTAAAAGGTAAATGTAGTGTGGTTAAAAAGTACAATATTTCCCCCCAAAATATTGCACGGACAAAAATTATTATAATAGTACTGTACTTGATTGCACTTGTATCCGCTTATACAACTGAAAATCTGATAAATGACTCAGTGAAAAGATCTAAAGTTTATAAATCAGGAAACGCTTGGGTGGGAAAAGTTAAAAGAAAAATGTTACCAGATCTCTATACCAGTATTTACCAACTACTGTAGGTGTGCTGTGGAATATTATGTGGTTCCACCTAATTGGTACTCTAAGCCAGTGGTCCCCAACCCCCGGGCCTCGGACCGGTACCGGTCCGTGAGTCGTTTGGTACCGGGCCGCGAGAGTTGAGGCTCAGGTGTGAAATGTATGGTTTTCAGGGTTTTTATCGGTTTTCAGCGTTATTTTGTTATCGTTTTTATCGTTAACTCGGTTTTCCTGGGTCTTTTCACGTGTGTTATGAATAAATCTTCTTTTTTTCTGTACCAGTACTAGTTTTATTTTGTTGTATTTATCCACGACATCTTAAAGGCCGGTCCGTGAAAATATTGTCTGGCATAAACCTGTCCGTGGCGCAAAAAAGGTTGGGGACCGCTGCTCTAAGCGACCAGCGTAAGTAACGGGCAGAACAATTACATTCTCTTCCACTAGAGGGCAGTACAACTACCTGCTCTAATTAAATGGGTTGCTAACTGCCAGTAAAACAGAAGAAGACGAGGAAGAAATTACATAATAGTCATGCTGTGAGACAACAGGGCCTAATAGCAATAGATAAATATTTGAAAAGAGAAAGTAGTCTGACTTGAGTCCTGGAGAAAGTTCTGACCCAGATGAAGGCCCTAGCATGAGTAGAGGTCAGAAGAAAGCAAAAAAGGTATACTGGGGACAAACCGAGCCAAATCTGTTATGCTTGGTGTGCGGGGGAAAATGATCAATATGCTTTTGGTGACATTTTTGTTTGATTTGTGCTGGTGTGATTTTTCTAATGTGAAATATGTGCCGTGGCTCCAAAAGGTTGGGAAACGTTGCTCTATACAGTAGCTTAAACCTGTGAACTCATGAAGCTGTAGTAACTCTGCAGGCCACTTGAGGCTCGGTCTAAAACTGAGTCAGTCCTCATAGACTTCCATGTTAAAGTCCCAGATTTTAGAGCACAAATAAATATATCAACATTCTGACATGAAGGATGGTTTTGGGTTCTACAGCCACGGGACTTTTTTTTCCGGTGAGTTAACAATTTTAATAGTAACAAAGATTACACTTATGCATTAAGAAGGACTTGGCTGTTTGACTGGCAAGTAGATATTGCTCTAAATATTAAGCTTGGACTTACCTACACTAAGTCAAGTCGCTGTCCTGCACCTCCAACCTGAAATGGACATGCCGGTCCACCGTGTCCATTTTAAACTTTGCCTCTCGAAAGCGTGAAAAGAACACGCATGCAGAAGTTGCAGTAAGCTTCAGTAACAGCAGAGGGAGATGTTTTATTTCAAGCTAACCCGTGCAGCAGTGGTTAGCACTGTGCATGTGTCAATGTAATTTGATGAACACAACTTATGGCCTGAAAAGCAAGCCATAACTTCTTGTTGTAGTCTTTTCAAAGTAAAAGTCATGACACTCAGACCACTCAGAGGCTCGAGCGTCAGAGTTTGAGTCATAAAAAAGTAAATAGATAAATAATGATTATACCCATACTTGCTGTGTGATTAATTATACTAGTCACACAGCATGCCAAGGTGAATATAATTCTAGTATTATTCAGATGTTAACACTATGTGGATGGAGTCTGTGACTGTACCATGTACATTATGAACAGTCTTTGCTAACCAGCCTGGCCAAAGCTGTTAATTTAGTATTTCACCTTCTCACCAAATATGTCAAAAAAGAAAGGAAAAAGACAAATTTAACATTTCAAAATGATAGTCAATAATAATCCACAAATCGATAGGTGACAGCACTGTGGTTACATCCATCTACAGTCTACAAGGGAAACACTTCAACATAACACATCTGACTCTTCAGCTGTTGATTTGCATTGTGATTAATATAGATGCCAGATTTCCACATGAAAAATATCCTTAACAAACACTACATATCTACTTCTGCTGTGGTGATTTCCATCTTTTCTGAACAGCAAAGAAACACACTACACAAGCACAACCTCAGTATGAAAACTGTCAGGTCCCAAAGGCTGCAGATCCACACCTGCTCAGTTTTCTTTCTCGCACTATAATGGTGTGACACAGCAGTACGGACCTTGTGCTAAATACACTATTAGATATATAAATTGAATATTTTATATCCTCACATTGTTGTTTATTTAGTTAATGGTGATGTTTATCCATTAGGTCGTCTAGGCTTATTTTTAATTGCCATATTTAATACTAATGAGTGAATGACTAAAAGTTATTGTAACTCATTAACTACAGTATTTGATCTATAGAAGCCTCCTACGAGGCCTTTGGTACAACTCAATGCATTTTGTTTGAGAAAAATTAAACATTTGTCAATTAGAAAAGCAACAATGTTCACTGTGTAAAGCGACTGAACTGAAGCCACTAATTTACTATTTATAAGTTGCACTCATGAGTTTATCAAACTCACTTGGCAGATAAACAACAATGTGACCACACTATCATCCATAACCAGCTATTACTTCCCATCAGCTGAAGTTCTAGTCCTCAAAGAGATAATTAAAGGTTCTCTTTTCACTGTAATTGTCAGTTCACTTAATTGTGTTTTGATATATTGGAGAATGTATAGCTTATTCCCACCCCCAAATCCATCATGCATACATTAGGTTGTTTGTCTGTAGGATTTTTCATAGCCGATGCCCTTTGGGATTTGACCCCTCTTTATGTTGACTGGCAGGTATGTTGCGAGGCAGGAGGAGTGGGAGGTTCGCCCCTGCATGGCCCCAAGAAAGAAAGGTGTGTGTTTCCATCTGTGTGTGAGTGTGCATGCAAGACTGCTTCATCTTTTACAGAAAGTGTGTGCAGCTGATACAGGAAGTGCTCAGTTACAAGCAGTTTTAGGGTGTTTTTTTTTTTTAATTGAGTAAAAGTTGTTCAGTATAGAACGCTGAAAGAACGTGACGTGGTTGGACCTTACAAATCCATTTATCCAGAGGGAAGCTCTGGCAAATAGCAGTTGACGTTGTGTTAGGCATCTGATCATGATGTTTTCTGGCAGGCTGCCATTGGAGGTTTTCTAGGCAACCGGGAAAGCCACAATGGATACACTGAGTTTACTTGTATCCAATATCTAAGTAAGAAAGTAAGTCAAGTTTACTTCTTTCACAGACAAGCACTGACAAAGAGCTGTACAGCAAAATAGAGTAAAATAAGTAAAAAAACATAATATAATTAAATTAAAGTGGCATTAATAGTAATATGAAATCAAGTAAGACAGAAAAAATGGTTAAAAAACAAAAGCTACAGTACAAACATTATGTAAAGAGACAGGTTTTACCATAATTCTTGTGCCACATACACCACACATTTGACCAATAACTGCTGGTCTCATTAGGGATGTACTGTTAGTAACATAGTAACATTTAGGACCGTTTTTGGTCTGAAAACACATTAAAACATCCATCCATCCATCCATTCTCTTCCACTTACCCTTTTTCAGGGTTGCGGGTGGGGGGGACATCTACAAAATAACAGTTTAAATACAACAAAGCTGAAATAAAGATCACAATAGGGGAAAACAATTGATGATACTTTTGTGAATAAACCAAAGCCACAAAGTGTTTCAACAAAACCAAGGCAGACACTTGGGAAATCACAGATTTGGCTGATAATGGATATTAATTAATAATTTTTTGGATTATCTAAATACACGTCTGAAACACTCGTCACATGAAAATATTGATTAGCTTCCATTAAATATATGATCAGATACGTTTGCATGTATTTTTTGTGAGTTTACAGTGGTTTAGATTGTCTGGAAAGCTATGTCACCTTTATTTTTTAAACATTAATTCAGATTTTCCATGCTTCCTACAACCCCATAAATAGAAGCTGATAAAGATGATAAACCTAGATTATTTGCAACAACCATCTGGACAGATTGGAGCTTTTACTATGTACACCTCCTCATTCAAAACTTCCACACCACCTGTAAAAATATCACCTACTCCTTCATAATTGTATGGCAATCCATCATGTTCTAAAGTATATGTATATGAATATGAATCAGCCTTATCACATAGTTCACAAAAGAACGTAAAAAAGCGCAACGCCAGCCTCGTTCGGTACAATAGGCCTTAATGCTGCATTTGAGTGAGACTGTCGCCACATGCAGCCCAGAGAAAGCAGGCAAGACAGAGTAAACAGTTTGTTCCTGCAAACAGCTCGATGCCAATCAGCAATTAATGAGGCGATGCTGGAACCACCGGCTGAGAGAAGTTAAACTGAGCTGAATTAAGGAGCAATATCATCCCTCATGCAGGTGCTCGCCGAACGAATAACTGCTTTAATTACTGTTATTCAATCATTTGCTTTTTTTCCCTGCTGCATCCAAACACGACTCTGGTATTATCCCTTTTTCTTGTCAATTTAAAGACGCCTATCACAGACATCCTACCTACATGTTTCTCTCATGGCACTAAAGCATATTTGACCCTTGCAGAAAACAGAAGAAGAAGCTGCTTCCAGTCTTGAAGTGCGTATTGTAAAAGAAAGAAAAGCTCAATAGCAAGGTGCAGTTTGCAGAGTCCCTCTGTTTGAATAGGTCCTTATCTCGGTTTACATACTCGGGGTGGAGAGGTTTGTGGGTGCGTTTGATGGGAAACATCTGCGTGTGATATGGGGGATCTTCAGGGATGGGGGAGGAAAAAGTGGGCGTCTTTGCACCTGCTTTGGTACACTGCTCCACAATGCCTGTTATTTCTGCTAGAGGTGTCTCATGTTGTTTTTGCCATCACATACTGTCAAGATGAATAGTACAGATTTGTTCATTTTAATTATATGGATACAGAGTCAAAGTCAGATATGAAATATGGGACTGAGTCTGACTTTCAGGCCATGCACCAAGGCATTTGGAAACAAGATTTCTATTTTTTTAGCTTTAAAAAACTGAACCACCAACCCTATATTTCCACTTTTTTTAAAAATAAATAAATGTATTAACATAGGGAATATTAATGCAGAGTCAGCTGATGGTCACTAAGATATAAATGTCCAACAATTTGTAACAGGTAGGTGGTAGGTTCATTAACGGGAAACACATGGAAACGTTCGGTGAAGACAAAGAGAAAGTCATCACGATTGAAAGTCATAAGATGATGTTAAAGTTGCAGCACGATCTGATATCGTCGTGTTGGTGTTGTTCCCAGATCAACATAGTAAATGTTGTTCCAGGATCAACATTGCAAGTGACCAATCAGAATGTTGTGACGTCATACTTTTGCGACTTCGGGAAAAAACGCCGTAAAACAAAAAACTGTACTTAAGCTGCGAGAAACTGCCTCTGTCTGCCGATCAATGGACCCTAACCCTTTAATAAACGCTAAGCAGAATTGATATTGTCCTTGCAACATTGGAATTTCATAAATGCACGAATGGCTTGGCGCGCCAAAGAATAACATCACAACAAGGTGATTGGTCACTTGCAATGTTGATCCTGGAACAACATTTACTATGTTGTTCCAGGATCAACACCAACACGACGATATCAGATCATCCAAAGTTGCATTATACCTTTGCTATGGTAAGGGATGTGGTCAAAAATAATTAATTGTATCCATCTGTCCATGCCATTCTCAACATTATCAGGAAATATCTGGAGGAAACATCCTCAAAAGCGGCACAAATGTTCGCTTGGTCTCCAGGACAAAGTGACTATAAATACTGAGTTCAAATGAACCTGTGACCTCCTGAACTTCATTTAGTTTACAAATTAAAAGATTTCTGTGAAATCACAACTAAATCCATATGCTAATAATAAAAAACCAAACACATGTACACACATGGGATGAAATTATAAATTATTAATTTCAAAATAGGTCAAAGGTCATTTGTACTGTTACCATATAATGCTACCCCAAAACATCTTTCTAGACCTATTTTCTGCTTTAATTCAGAAATGGAAGGAGAGATTGTCACCCATTTAAATGCCCAATTTGGAAAGTTCAATAAAATAAACATGCCATTGAAGTTAGAACGCTTTGAACTTCCAGATTCACAAGAACTCCATGTTTCTTGTGTTTGAGTCTGAAGCACAAACTGCAATTTGAATGACTGACAAGGCAGTAAATTGGTTAAATTAAAAATGTAAGCTGAAAAAAGTTGCTGGTAGTAAAGTATCCACATTAAAAAAAGAAAAAAAAGCTCTGGTAAACCCAATGCACACTACCTGATCAGCACCAAATGAAGTCAGTGCTAATTGTGCTGCTGTGTGCGCAATACTTTTGCCATAACAGCTTTACAAGATGATGTCAGTGGGGTGTTTATAGCCTGTTCCACTGCTCCCAGCTGGCCAAAAACTATTAATACTGCTTTTAAGGAAATGAATAAGGTGACGGCAAAGTCTGCCCCCACAAGCTGTGTGGCACCTTTGTCACGCATGGCGGTGCTTTTGCTACCAACTAAGGAAATAAAGAAAAATAAGCATAATTTTAAACTTTTAAAATCGGCTTATAATGTGTTTGCTGCTTAAATGGTGAAGTCACTTTCAGGCCCACTTTTTTCTACGCCTTCACAAGAATGGTTGTCCAATTGTTCAGATGTCCTGATATACAACTTCCCGTCAACCATTGTATTTGCTGCTCATGCATGATTTAAAAAAGGTTTGTAAACTCAAGTTTTCTCTAAAGTTGACCTTTCTAATGTGAAGACAGAAATAATACGGCTTGTATTCTCTGGGGAGAGCCGGGGAGGGACGAGGGAGCCGGCGCACAATAGCTCTGTAGGATTTGAGGGGATTGACACAAAACAAACGAGGTGATTTCCCTCAGAGTCAGAGGAGGGATCTATCTCCGTAGAGCTGCATGCTGACAAGTGCTGGTCCCCGGGGACGACAAATAGAGATGTTACCGCTCCAGAGGGAAACAGGCGGCTTCCCTGCTTTCATGTTACTGAACATAAGGCAGAGAACAGCAAAGGAAGGAGGAATCTGGAGATGCTAAAGAGCTTTTATATGATAAATATGACGCGAGCATCACTTAACAGACAGCAGAGTCATGTTTTGTTAGTCTCATGCTCTACACATTTGCTGTGTGTAAATAGTATTAACATATTTGTATCTTAGTTGGATAAGGTTTTGTTTTTAACTAACTTTCCTTGCAGATTTCTTTTTGTTAGCAGAGGAGGAATCCTTGGTTGTATCACATTCCCAAAAAATGTTATTGTTATTGATAGAAAAGTAAAATCTTTGTTACACCTGCAAATTTCAGGTGTATTTCCTTAAAAAAATCAGGTTATTAATTTTACAAAAAAATACAATTGTGATTTTTCCTTCAAATGGCAGAAAGAGCAAATTATTTTTAAGATTACTGACTTTAATCCCAAGAAATCCAGACACTGTAGCATGTTCGCTAATGTTCATCACACCTTAGAAGGAAGGAAACCATACATCTACTTATCTTTGGCCACAGCCAGTGATAACCGTCTCCTCGTTGGACATTTATAAAGTCACACAATCAACCAGACTTTTATTGAGATAAATCGTTAAAGCTTCAGCTACATAAGGATGTGATTGCAGCTCCACTTTGTGCTGACAAGAGTTATATTCTTTGGTGAAATCTTGCCAAGAGTGCCTTTGAGCATCCATCAATTCAAAAACATTTGAATGACACCATTTTGATCCAGTCCCGAGCTGGCATCTGAGTGCTATCTCAGTGACGTGATGTATCTTATTAAGATCCCCAGGGGTTTTTCCTTTTGGCCTCCTGCCTGACAACGTAACGTCCCAGGTGGGCCAGCGGGACATGCCAGCTTCCTGACCTTGGCATCTCAGGAGCTGTGGGTAAACAAAGCCCTCTGACTCCTTCATCCCCCAGGAGAGCCTCTCTCTGTCTGTCTGTCTCTTCTCCTGCTCTACCATGAAACAAATGATTTTCTGTAGCTGATGACTGAGGAACACACGCCCGCTGTATGCGTTCTTATGTGATCCACAGACAATCAGACAATACCTTCCTCTCGCTGTTGTCAGTGCATCTTGTTCACTCTTGGCAACGTTTATCCTCAGACATTTTTGCTTTGTTGTTTTTTTTTCTATTGTTTATGGTCGATTTTGCAAAAGGATGTTTATTCTCTTCCTTAATGAAAATTGAAAAAACTATTTATTCGCTTTGTTTGGTAACTTTTTCTGATGATGAGTTGTTTGGTGAAAAATAATTTCAAATGTACAATAAAGAATTACAGTCTTTGAATTTTCCTCACATCATAAATGTTGTTTTTTTTTCAGAAGATGTCATCTTTTGTTTAATGCTTGGCTGCATGGTTTGATGGCCGGCACTTTCAAAATCTAGTCTGTTCGGCAACAATAGGGAATCTCAAACTTTTATCAAAAGCCGAGGTGGTTTCAGTAGAAATTAAAAGTTTGCCAAGAAGAAAATGTCACTCATATGGAGAAAAAAAACATCAGCAAAGGTTTTGTCTACAAATATATATCCAATTTAATAAAGAATCTACTGTACATAAAAAAATCCTGTGTACAGGTTGTTTTGGGTGGCTCAATAATACATGTACTGCCAGTCTAAGAATCCCAGTTCCCCTGAAAATATATTACACAAACCATCCAGTGATGTAGCAAATCTATCAAACCAACTTTTGACATTTTTGCAGCTAGACATCATGTTCTTAATCTGTCCCCTGCTTTAAATAGTTCATGCAGTGGAAAAAATATTAAAAAGGGATGAAGGAACAGAGCCGTCAGTGCTGTACAGAGCTCAGTGATGGCACGAGAAAAGTAACTAATATCCATTTTTGACAGTCAATCCTATTCAAAGCTCAGAAGGAAAAGAGCTCAGACTTTCAAGTAATTTAAGAGAGATAAAACTAAGGGGCTGCTCCTCAAATAGTGAGTGTGAGACACTCTGTGGGTTCACTGTCAGTAAACCCAGCTGATTTTACTAGCATATAAATATGTGCTAGAGTTCAACTCCACAAAAACAGTTTCAGGATTCTTTGCCAGGAAGCAGTTGCGGTTTTGTCTATTGGTGAAAGTGCAGATTAAAGCTTTTGTTTTCTAGCGTTTAGCTCAGTGGCCCAGGGACCCTTTTTCCCATTCACTTTTTAATCAGAGTTCATAATGTAACAGTGTGTGAGCTACCCGGATTTTGTGAGTTTTCTCCAATTTAAAGTGTATTCAATTCAAAAAGTAGAAAAAAATGTTTTTGACACAGTTTTTCATGTGATGAAAGAGAAGCACATTGAGACTAAACACACTAGGAGTATTAGTGCCTAATATTATAGAACACAGTAGATTGGGAGCTGTATACATTACAGTATGTGTATAAAACACCTGCAGTCAATGTGCAGCTGGATGACGGTCAAACAGCTCATAGGGTAGCTGGTAGTTTAGGATGTAATGTAGGACATTCCTGAATTCTCAATTCTGTCTGTAATGGAGTAAGATGGAGCATCACTGCTCCTTAATTCAGTAAATCACATTACAAAGAGTAATCAAACTGTTATAACATGTAAGTTAAATATGATTTCAGTTTTGTTCAGGTGAAAAGAGCATCTTTGAGGGATGGATATATACACATTACTTCAAAGCTGTTAGGAAAAAAGAACAAGAATTTGTTTGAATTTGTACTGTTTATGCTGACAATGGTAATATTGACAATTATATGAAAGCAGCACTTCAGGCAATGTTGTAAAATAAGGCAAAAGTAATGTAAAATAAGTAGCAACAATTTACTTTTTTAAAGGAGTAAATTAGTAAAGTAATACTGTAATGAATAAGGTGTAGCACAGTTTTCTTCTTGCATTTTTGTTGTTGTTATTGATGAGATGTGAGTTGTCGAAATTTCTGCATCAGCTGAAAGAAACACGTTTTATTTATATTGCTGAAAAAGAACTGATCAGTTTGTGGATGGATTACACTGAAATTTTGTTTACAGATTCAGATTCATGTTTGATAAAAGGATGAATTTGAATTGCTTTGGTGATACCCTTTATCATGTTCAATATTACAAAAGAGAGAATTTAAAAGAAAAACAATCTAAAAGTTTAGAATCAACCGTATTTTTAAAAAAATGCACAGCAAATTCAAAAGTGTTAAATGTTTTGGTGTTAATAGTCTCCTTGCAAAAGTAGAGTTAATTTTACTCTAAGCAGAGTCACATTCTTTTAATGTAACTCTGAGGTGTAAAATGATAGTAGTTAAAATCGAGTGTTAAAAATGAGTGTTTCTCTGTCAAATCTGGAGGTGTTACAATGGAAACATTAACTCTTGACCTCTTAACTCTGAACTCCTACAGGGGCTATGACACCAACAGAGTAAATTCACAGACTCCGCCCCCAGCACGGCTCCAATCGAAGCTGAAGTGAAGCCGTTTCAGAACATTTTGCTCTACATATTTGAGTTGTTTGCCATGCTTGGTAAGTCATTTTTTCAAAGATTGTTTCAATTATTATTATGAGCTTTTACTTCTGTGGCTCTTTGGAGTTGAGACAAAGCTGTGTGAAAGGCATTAGCCATGTTGCTCGCTGATAGCATAATATTCTGTTTTAGCTAGCTGAAAGGTATTGTTTGCGGGCAAATACCACAGCCTTGAAAAAAGCTTGCATGTGAATTTTCAGTCAAACTTTTGGTCAAATACACCTAAAACAATGTGTAGAATGTGAAATGTTGGTATAATGGTGCTACTTGAAGCCTGAAAACGATCGCCCATAAAAAAAACGAGCAAACAGCAGTAGCAGACGTCCTGACTGGATTCTACGTTAGCATTTAGATCCCTCCAGAGTTTTGTGCACACGGTTTAGGTAAAAATGAAAAAGGTTGAGGTTTTACATTTAGTTCAGTATTACCTGTTGCCTGTGTCCTTGTCTTTTGGGAAAATACTTTACACAAGTAATGGCTCAAAGAGGATTCCTTTTTTTTTTACTGTGCTGCAATTGTTTACTGGATTATTTGTGCCATTAATTAGTGTCAACTAATTTTTATTCAATCTCCGCACAGGATATGCTTGTGAAGATGGAATATGGGGGAGAGCAGAAGTGCGTTGAAGTTCCACAAAGTGATGAATGAAGGACATGCATATTGTATTGAAGAAATAAGTGATGAGAATGCTGTTATTTGCATTTACCATGTCAGACCTTTTGATAAACAAAATTCTAATGAAAGTGAGAACATGTATACTGTTACATCTTTCAGAAAATGTTTTGAAATTGTGGTGCACAGTTCAGAATAAATGTTTTTCAAAAACCATTGCATCTTTTTAGTAAATGTTTATTTCCAAAAGAAATTTCTAGAAGTTCAGAACAGTAAAATTCCCGCTTTTTAGAATGAATTAGAAGATAACTCTTACGTAGTTAAACTAAAATACTCTTTGAGAGTTAATATATAAACTCTTAACACCAAGTGTTAAATTATCAACTCCAGACAGATTTGGTGTTTAACACTAAATCAGAGTTAACGTACCAACTCTCCAAAAAGAGTTAAATTAACACTCTCTGGTGTGGACCCATATAGACACTTTAATAGTGTTGAAATCAAATCTGACAGTGTTAATTTGGACATGCTGGATTTGCTGTGTGGACGTAGCGACTATGATGCCACCCATTGTTTTTTTTGTTTTTTTTTACTACGATTTGGAAGTGGTAAGTCATCAGGTAACGTGTTGCATCCATAGACTGTATTGTTAGCTGGCAAAGACACAGATGATTGCTAATTAGTGTTAAGCAGCATAAAAACACTAAAACTGGAGGCACAGGCTTTTTGTGTTATCTGTTAGAACAATTGCACAGCACAGCAAGCATATTGTTTTAGTCAGACTATTGCAATACAAAATTCTCGTAAACAGGTTTGTAATAAAGAGAGGTTCAGGGCCCAGGATAGTGACTCACATCAGCCGAAGTGAAGCTTAACTGTGACATCTATTCTATCGTCACATCCTTTAATCATGTCATAAATTTAATTAATGGCCATTTATGATTGTGATGTTTTTTTAAAATGTTCAAAGTCTTCCTCACTCATAGATAACATGTAAAAACAGTCAGTACAATGATATTATTGAGCAAACATTGGTATATCATATTATATATATATATATATATATATATATTATAATATAATTTATATCTATCTATCATCTATCTATCATATATCTATAATATATAATATATATATAAAATATTCTTCATTTGCGTCATTTAATTCAACCCAGAACTAAAGACTGCAATGACAATATAATAAATGTAATGTAATCAATCTATTTACATTCTTCCCCCTGTGTTTTACTCAACTGTTGAAAATCTGGATAAACAGATCCCAAAGAACGGGTACTCTTAAGCAGGAACTGAACCATATTGCGGCATCTGGAATTCACGATTGCATTTTTTTACTGTCCATATGTGGCAGACTAATGGCTCCATAGGAAGAGGAATCGCTGTTACTTGAGCATCAGCGATGAACAGAGTAATGGGTCCATAGGAGGACAGGAATGAGTCAGGACCTTGGCATGCTGGAGACCCAGCAGTCTTCCTCATTCTCCAGTGCAGTGTTGCACAAGCCTGCTGAGAGTACAGTGCCATTACTGCTCCCACAAACATGAGGAGACAGGGGCTCCTCATTTAGCCAAACGATCACTTAGCTCCAAAGCTGCACTGAGATGCTGAAGCCCGGGGAGAGCAGGAAGTGTTTGAGGAGTTATTCAAACATTTACAAAGCCAATAACTCCACTAAATCTACCAGGATGTTTCGTATTTACATCTGATTCTCAGAACCCCTCCCCCACAAAAACAATAACATGGCATCGGAAAAAAATTAGCCACAAATAACATAATGGCATCCTCTTTGAATCTCAGCTGGTGTCAGGTTTAGGCATTAACCACAGTGAGTTTTAGATGGAATTCTATTAAATGTAATTCTGCTGATGATGAAGAAAGCTTTCTTATGGCGTCATGGAGGAAACTACAGTGATTATAAAGTGAAAAATGCCTATTAAAGGTGTGAACCCATGGAGCATCTCTCAATTCTTTTGAGTACTTGTTTTGATTATTAACAACCACCTCTTTTACTGTTGTGTTACTGCTCTCTCATCAACAACCAGTACCCATAAAAAGCAATTATTACTTCATAACAAAAACCTCTTTTGCTGCTGCCATTACTCCTCTTTCATCAATAACGAATGCACCTAAAAGAAAGCAATTAAAAGTCAATTACACAGACTAGATATAAAGGTAAAGATTTTATTTACTTTATTTGGTTCTTCTGCTGTTTATCATAAGAGTGTCCGCTCTATTTCTTTATAGTTAAAAGTAAAACATTAATCCTACAAGATGCATTTTGTGATATCTTAAGTGACCCACTGTGAAGGTCTGGGGTAGTCAGGGTGGTGCTGCAGCTTAGCCTTTTGTATCGTTGTTGTGATGCCATAAACAAAAAGTTTGCATTTTTTATAAGGCATGTAACATGCTAATTGGGGCAGAAATAAATCAGATGCATGTCTTCAAATTCAACTTTGTGCTCAAGTTCAGTGGCGTAATTAGCAGTGAAATACTTTTTCTTTCTTAATCAAAATTTAGCTGCAAATGTTAAAAAAAGTCATGTACTTTGTTAAGTTGATGATCATTTTACTAAAACAATAAAAGCACTAATGAATTGCAGAAATCAAAATCTAAACACTTAATAAAGTAAAAAACATATTTAGTCAGGATGTCTGATGCAGCAGCAGTGTGACAGTATTAAAGATGACTGGAAGAGTGAGGACAAGTTCATGAATAATGTGTGCAAAAGTCCTGTTATGCGACTAAAGTGCACTGCTAGAGAGCAGAAATGTGACAGTGGCTAAAACAGTCTCATTTTTGTTCAAGTGGAAACATTTAAACAAAAACAGCTAAAAGAAGAAAAACAACCTTCCTTTAATTTTTATTAAAGGAAAGAAAACCTCCCAAGCAACAGCACAATAAATAAAATCATATATCACTGAAATATTTCCCCAGTTGACAAATACACAAAAGTGAATTTTCATCATGGCAAAATATTATAATGGTATCAACAGAGGAACCTGTTGAAAGATAAAAACAAACATACTGAGGATTAAAAAAAACATTTTAATTATGCTTTTCTGTATTCCATAGCAGATAATTTAATTACTGACTGTTTCCTCCATGTTCAATGTTCTTTTCATCCAAGGCCACAAATATTATACATGACATTAAATTATTAAAGTTGTCATCTGATACGATAATATAAAAAACATCCACTAACATTTTTGCTAAGCACAATGAACGTCTGGTTGTTTGTTCATTGAACTCAACCTGCTGAGAAATGTCACCCATCTCATGCAGCTCGAAGGAGCTTTTTAATGCTCCTACACACAGTAGGTGCACAGTGTGGGCCCCCGTTCAGATCTATTATTTATGCAAATAATCCAGAGTATTTTGAGTGATGACTCAAAAAGGTCAGAAAACTGAGGAACTATAAGACTTTGCCCAGCACTGACTGAACTTGGGTTCATATGTACACGATTTTAATCAATATGGTGACATTCTTTAAGGTGTAATTGTTGATTTTTCCTGCTGTTTTTTTCTCTTTGATTTCTTTTCTGCGACACCTTAAATGTGGCATCTGTTGTCCAAGATTTCCCAAAGGGGGTAGTTGCTCTAAAGAAAGTCCCTATTAATACTACACTGTATTTCTAAAATTAACCACTCAGCAAGGCAACGGGAGACATACAGCTCTGAGAACGACTAAACAGAAATTGCACGCATGCTAGTATGCTTTACTAATACAAGCTAATGGATTTATTATGGAATTACAAAGGCACTTTACCTGAATTTACAAACAATAACTAGACTTTAGAAGCTTAATCAAACCAAAAAAGGAACTATTATATGATTTTTATAGAGATGTCTTTATAAGAAAAAGCTGGTTGTGGTGTTTGCAGGTGACTGCTGTCAGGAGGTTCAAGATGGTGGAAACTATAAATTTGCTCATAGTGCCCCTAACACTCACAGAAAGCCATTTTTCTACCTTCCAAATCCATAAAATAATTTAAAAATGAAGCCAGATGTGATGTTTCAGTCTCCAGTATCAAATATAATTATATAGAGCCCCATGCATTCTAAACAATTTTGCCCTTTTGGGCCCCTTATGAAAATGGATATCAAGAAATTAGAAATTCTCTAGTTAGTAGTTCACGTTAGGCCAGAGTTAGCCTGCTTACCTTGGCCTAGCTCAGTCCAAAGTTAACACAATCCTCCTACCAGCTCCTAAAGCTCACTTATTAACACGTCGTATCGTGTTTGTTGACTTTGTACAGTAACCTTAGAGTAAAGTGCTTTACAGGTGCTTCTGTTATAGCCAGAATAGTTTTCTAGTTTTATGAGCTAAGCTCACAGGTTGCATAATTCTTCTTATCTGTCTCTAAGAAAGCAGATGAATGTCAAACAACTGCCTTTAAAACTAGTGAACTAAAAAGTAAATACATGAGCTTATAGAATCAGAAAAATGCACAAAAAGAGCTAAACGTGTTGCTTTCTTTTGGGAGTTGATGCAGAAACACTATCACAGCTCATATATATCACAGAGAAGACCTTGGAAAAGCCAAAGAGACACCAGCATCCCATAAAGAACACACCACAAGAACTCGGTGTTTAATCAGTGTATGTGCAGCATGGCGGGGTAGTGACACAGCTGCAGAGGAGGTATATTGGATCTTAAGCAGTATGTCCGACCACCGTACAAAGAAACAGTTACAGACTGTTGGGTAGTTCGAGCAGTTGGATAAGATCACAGCAGTGGAAGAGAGAAAAACTGCGAGTTCTGCAGCCTTTTCACAATTATAACGACGCTCTGCCTCCCAACATGGCGGCTGCGAGGCTGTGAGAAGCTGAATAAAAAAACATCTATTAGGGTAGTAATTGCTGCACGATTAGCAGACGTGCTGTTTGGCATGGGTTTAGCTTTTTCTGCAGAGTTTGGAAGAAACACACCTACTGGTGCCTCCTGATACAATAGAGCTGCCTGGGTGGCCATACATCCTGCATGTCTTACTCCCTTTTCCCCTCACTTTTTCTCTCTCTCTACCCACCCCCGTGGGTCTCTCCCTCTATCAATCCTTCCCCCTCCTCTGCCTGTCTGGACTGGGACCAGCTGGCTTCATTAGAGGCCTCCTCGATTCCACATTGCCTGGTTTTGTCTGTTGCACATTTTTCGACTGTTTTATCTTAAGCGCTGTCCATCCCCGGACCCTCATACATATTTTCTTGGCATTTCTGCAGCCACACAACTGGCTTCTAATGAAACAATCCATGTGTCCATTGTACAGCTTTTCTTTTTTTAATTAATCTTTGTGTCTGCCACCTCTTTTTTTTACTTTTGGATCCTCATTGTTTGCAATCACTGGGAGTGGATGAATTTTAATGGTTTGAGAGAGGCACTGTTGGATTTTTAGGCAGCAGTTTGAAAGAATATCACAAGTCAAACTATTTTTAACTTTATGTCCTTCATCGTATAAAGACTTGGGCTCGCATAAATTTTTTAAATCATTGAGAGTATGAAAAAAAAAGATTAAAAATTGTTTACGATCACCTGACGTTGTAAAATTTATTCTAAAGCCACGTAGTCTTTGTAAAGCCTCCATTATAACCAAGAAGTTAAACAGTATTTTCTGCTCTTTCTGTTTGATTGAGCCCTCTGTTGTTGACAGACATTCCTCCTTGATAGATGCACCAGTGACTTACTCACCCTGCTTTTTCCAGTTTGTCATTATTTGGTTTGGAGGGATAACAGGACTGGTGACTAGACCGCAGATGGTTGTGTTGATTGTTTCTTGATAGGGTAAGGTTGATAGGCAGATGGCACCGGGAAAACTGATGTCTTCAATGGGCAGAGAGCAGCACGGGCTAAAAAGTCTTCACTGTATAAGCCTATCATATAATTTCACAGCATTTTGTGTGAAACTCTGGCTGACAAAGTAAACACCAAAGAGGTTATGAGAAGTTAGATGCACTTGTGCCCTCAGGACAGACAGCCTAAACAAAGACTTCCTCTCCTGCTACTGCTGCTCTGCTCTTTTGATATCATTATTATCTAAACTGTTGGTCCAAATATACCCTGTTTCCATCAATACTCTGCTGGTACTGGTGCCAAACTGGTTCCTTGCATATCTGTTACCAACAAAAACTGCTACCAAGCTGAACAAGAAAACTAACTATGGCATCTTAGGAGTATAGGGCCACCTCAGAATAGTTGTACACGTAGTCCATTACAGCACAATTACAGAAATTACCCTAGATTTCACACTAGGAAATATTTAGGCACAACTGTCAAAATGTAAGCTGGTTCTCAAAAGATAACAATAAGTTGCTCAACACTGGAGCATAAAGGAAGGCAAATTTTGGGGCAACCAAGACACAAGGTTGACTTTGTGTAATTAAATATTTAAAGCAGATTTAGATCAGTTTTAATGTTGTTATAATCAATATTTAGTAATAGTATTCAGAAGTTTCCATACAATGATTCCTTCGACCTGTTGAAGTTTCTAGGGTAGAATGATTGTACAGCATAAATCTTTCATGACTTTAAAAAGCAAGAATTGGCTGCACAACTTTTAATATATTTTGGATATTCTCTAATGCTCACTGGATCAAAATTATACATATAGGTTCAGCTACATGTACGCTCACTAATGTTTGGTTAAATATTGATGGCTCATGGTTTTTTACTTAGTTAGGAAACTTTTTGAGCATAATTCACAAATTTTCAATCGGGCTGAGGTCACGGCTTTAGGAAGGCCATTCCCGAAGCTTAATGTTAACCTGCTGTATCCATTTCAAAAGTAGTTTTGATGTGTGTTTGGGATCATTGGTTTGTTGGAACACCCAATTGTGTCCAAGTTTCAACTGTCTAAAAATTTGTGTTTGTGAGAGTGGAAGCACTGGCCAGGTGTAACCTGAACTTGTAGAAAAGGAGCAGGGGATTAGCATGCAGTGCTGACTAATGAACCACTTTTTCACCTGACTTTGCAGTTTCCTTTAGTTTGGAAGAATTTTCAGTTCAGTTTTTAATTTTCCTGCTGACCCTCAACTTTGGTCCACAGCTAGTGAATAGCTGACGAAAGAACCAGAATCTTTTCTCGGTGTTTAATGGAAACAAAACTCAAGGCAAATGAATGCTTACAGGCTCATAATGTTATTTGAAAGGCAATGACATGTCAGGGCTGTAGTTTCTGCACTTAAGTATAGAAAAGAAATCAGTTACTGCAGTGTGTTGTACATTACTTTTAATTCTCCATAACCATACATTTATACAAAGCTTTTTTTTTTTGCTTTACACTTTAAGCACTTTATCTGCCTCACATCCATAGCCAATTTAGAATCACCAATTACATTAACATGCATGTCTTTGGACTGTGGGAGGAAGCCAGAGTATCCGGAGGAAACCCACGCAGACACAGAGCAGACATCCAAACTCCACACAGAGTTGCCGCAGCCAAACCAGGAGAATCAAACCAGAAGAATCTTCTCTAGTGACAAATTCACTGGCCCCACCATGAAGCCAAAGAAAGAACATTATGATGTTTAGTGTTTTAATCTAGAAACATGAAGTAAACATGTTTTTCTTCTCTTTTTTCTTCTTCTGTAAAATAACATCAGTTTCTATCTGCTATCAGATGTTGTTACGGGACATTTGCTGAAGCGACTGATGAGGTTTTTTTCATACCTGAAACCAGTTAAATGCATCAAATCAAATGTTTTGACAAGACACAAATCAATGCATTGAAAACCCATGTTTAGGTTTGGATATGGATGAAGGAGTGACCGCTTTCACTGTCACTGCTTGTTCTTAAATTAGAAGATATTTGTTGCTTTCATAATACTGTGAAACGTGACGAGTGTCCTGCTGGTGGTTGGTAGCTGATAGGAAACAACAAACACAGCCAGACAGAAATGTAGGGGGACGATGGCATGTTTTACAGCCCATGTGTCAAATCAACTGGAAACATATAATTATTTTGTTTTATGCTCGGGTAATAATTAGCCAAAGATAATGTGTGCCATGTTATTAAAAATCTCAGTATCCTTCAGGGTTTTTTTTTTTTTTTTTGAAGTTCAAACAACCAAAAGAGACGTTTAAGTTTAATTTATCGTCTAAGACCTCGTTGAACAATGGACAAACTCTTTCTGCCTGGTTTTTATTTGTGTTGCTTCTTGCATCTGGCTGCCTGCTGGAAAGATTTAATATGATTCTTTATTTATGGTGTGTCATTATTTATTTATTTGATTATTTTGTAAATTATTTATCTATTGAATTATTAATTCTTCTTCATGACTTTTCCTTACATTATTCATGACTTAATTTGAGATTATTGCATCAAGATGCCGCATTGTTGCAGTGTTGGGTCGCCTTTTCACATCAAGTCAGACAAGGATATTAAATCTCCCTTTCAGGCTATTTTTTTGTTTGAGGTGAAAGAAGTAGAAAAATGATCCTGAAAGCTCACTATTAACATACAAACTGTAGTCACACCGTAAAGAGGAGGAATGGTTGGTCTCACGATGAACACTGAATTACCTTTTGATTGATCATCTGGAGGCATGAGCTGTAGTAGAAACACTCATTTACTGTGTAATTGATAATGGAATTGCCAAAAAAGATGATATGTGTGGAAGATGCACATTTTACTGTGTGTTTGCTGCGGTGGAGTTGGATCATTCATCCAAATCTGGTGGTGAATTCGTAAGAAAATCCAACAACTATATTGGGATAGCAGTGGGGTTTTTTACAAAGTGCTTCACAGTTTTGAAAAAAAACAAAAACAAAAAAACATTAAAGACGTCTACTGGCATACAAACAATAAATAATCAAATTTTGATGTTGGCGATATAAAACAACGTATAATTTGTCACTTAATTATAATTATAATCAAAGTGCTATGAAAGGATCATATCAAAGGACTTAAGGTCCCAAGGAATGGTGAGAGAGCCATAACTGGAATCCCAGGAACCAACTGGACATAAAGAACAGATGTGTTCAGACACCAAATCTGATTTAAATCGTTTTAAAAGTCAAGTGGCTTTACCGAGTGTTGGGGAGTAATGGAATATATGTACCGGCGTTATGTATATAAAATACAAAATATGAGTAACTGTATTTCGTTACAGTTACCGTTTAAAAAGGTGGTATTCAGAATACAGTTACTTTGTTGAAATAAATGGTGAAAGGCCTGTATTTGTATAGCGCTTTACTAGTCCCTAAGGACCCCAAAGCGCTGTACATATCCAGTCATCCACTCATTGGTGATGGCAAGCTAAATTGTAGCCACAGCCACCCTGGGGCGCACTGACAGAGGTGAGGCTGCCAGACACTGGCGCCACCGGGCCCTCTGACCACCAAAAGTAGGCAAAGGGTGAAGTGTCTTGCCCGAGCACACAATGACCGAGACTGTCCAAGCCGGTGCTCGAACCAGCAACCTTCCAATTACAAGACGAACTCCCAACTCTTGAGCCACGATCGCCATATAAGTGGATTACACAACGGTCTTTTCCTCTTTCATATGTTAGGCTATGTTCTCTCTATTTTTGGTAATTCCACGCCGATGGAAACCCAAACAAAACACACATTAAGAGGTTCTAAAATTCAAATTCAAATTCAAATTTTATTTGTCACGTACACAGTCATACACAGTACGATATGTAGTGAAATGCTTGGACAACTGCTCTAATGCCTGTGTCTCAATCTTGCGGTCCATGTCACCTCTACTTGTGGCCCGCATAATGACATGAAGAAACTTTTTAAAATTATTATTCTAAAAATTATTTAATATGAAGGAAATAGGCAAAGTGTTACAGGCATCGACCTAAAGAATGTAGCCTCATGGGCAGTGTAGTCCGTGCTGCAGGGAGAATGGACTGCCATACCCGTTATGTGTCTGTGAGCGCGAGGAGGGAGAAAAAGTCAAGTCGAGTCGCCTCTGTTGAGTTGAAAAGTACGATTTGTCACCGAGCAGAAACTGGAGCTGGAAGCATGTAAATATAAAATTAACCACCGCAGCCAAGAAGAGTGCCTGACAAGCCTAGTTGTAAGTAAGCTATTAAGACTCGACTGTACACTGTGTTCGTGTTTTCCTCCGAAACAATAAGCTCCATTGGAGCAGCCTTTCAACGCCTCTCTCTGTCTCTCGCTAGGAAAGTTGACCCAGACAACAAAGTAAAGCTAGTTTTCGGCTACGAGTCCGACACAAACCCGACGCATTAGCCAGAGGTCCCTTTACTACGGTTCAGGGCCGCAGACCTGTTTTATATACGCGCAGAATAGTTTTCTATACGAGATCGCTGCAAAAAGTGCAGCGTTACCTAATGTCCACCCTACTGTTACTCATTTTATATTAAGATTTAAAATCTAATTGGTATAGCGAGTAACCTGCAGTAATAGTAATAAATCACACAGCAATAGTACATTCATGTAGTTGTAAAAAGCATGATAATAAGTTAAGTAATCCAAAGTATTCCGAAAACTTTACTTTCGTTGAGTAACGTAACGGAATACGTTACAAAATACATTTTGGGGCATGTATTCTGTAGTGGAATACGTTTTAAAAGTAACCTTCCCAAAACTGGCTTTACCCTGAAAATAAGATTGTAAGATGTCAGTCAATAATAAGTTAGACATCACAGTTTTTATCAGTCAAGTTGTATTTCTACCCTGCAAAGTTTCGTGACATCCCACCAGAGTACCTCAACAGTTTTCATGCTAATTCGTTTATATATAAATTATGACAGTCAGTACACTGAAGGCCTAGAAACCAATGAGTGACCCCTTGGCAACCTCTGGCAAGCATCAGCAGACTAGTCTCTGTCTTCCATGAAAGCCACAGGCAACCACAAAAATCTGATAACAACCAAAGCAATCAAAAGCAATTGTTTTTTTGTGCACTGCTTTTTTGTGCGACCAATTTCATCTGGCAACTGCCAGAAATTCCAAGAATCACTTGCAAACTTGTCAGTGATCTGTGATTGCCACAGCATCACCTGTCTCTAGGTCGGCATGAATGGGGAATACATATTTTTCTCCAGTAAGCAGTGGTTGCCATGGGGTCAGGCTGTAGGCCTGTGTCACTGGACTCTTACTTACATCTTTAGTATGGCAACTGAAACCGTCGCAGCCAACACAATACAGTGCAGCATGATTTCATTCTTTGTAAAATGTTTGGTTAGACTGATTAAGTAAGGTAAAGGTAAAAGTTTAAGGTAAAAATGGTCTGTATTCATGGATATATCGACATTATATTGTTTACATTCTTAGCTAATCATGATAAATGATGCAGGCCTAAACCGACTTGGATTAGGACCAAACATCAGTAAATCACTGCATTTCTTCACTTTTCTCTGTACATCTATTAACTGTTCACATCCTGTCTTTTTTTATGTAAATTTCTAATCTCCATTCGCTAAAACATTACACATGCAGCATACAAATGTTCAAACTGTAGATTCTTAATCCAAACCAAATTAAGCATGAAGTCATTGGTATACATTATATGTGGTACTTTAGAACAACTGAAACTTTTCACAGTCACTCTCTGGTAGTTGTTTTTAATCTCAGCAACATGAAGGCTTATTCCAGTGTTGCACCCATTGCAAGTCACTGTTGAGAAAAGCATCAGCTAAAGGCCTTTAAAATGTAAATACAGAAGTGTTTGCTGTTTAGAAAGAAAATCAATTTTCTTGCTTCTTATGTAAATGTAAATAATCAAAATGTTGGATGCTCTGCTGCATTATCAATCAGTTCTTGAATAGCGCTGTGCATATACACCCTGAACACTGATAACGTAATCTCTGTATCAAAGAATATACACATTCTTTGGGACCTTGCACATTTTTAAAAGCTCAGTGTTCTGCTGTGTGCGTTATTGACAGTTCAATTCATATCGGCCGACATCTCCTAAGCGCTTCATGCCAGATTAAGACTGCTATGTTATCTGCATTGGAAGTGGGAAACTAAAGGAACCTGTCATGTTGCATTCACAGGGAAGAGGTGTGTGCAGCACTGTCTGATGTATGGGCTGCAGAGATAACAGTCCCGTGGCAGCACACTGGGGCCACAGAAATATTCCTCTTCATCACTCCGGCGCTGCCACTCGTACTTTGACACAGATAATAACTGTTTATATGCAGCCCATCTCAAAGCAGCATCATCCTCTTAAAAGCTCTCAGGAAGAGATCTGTTCTCTTGCAGCACAGTGTGTTGGTTGTTAACGCGTCAGATGTTGGCAAATAATGTTGGTAAATTTTTATCACTTGCTATCAGAAACATACAAGTGCACCGCAGTTTCTATTCATCCATGGCTTCAAAAAGCAGAAGCGATGGATGACCCAAAATAAAGAACCACGGCTTAAAAATACCTTAAAATATTCAATATTAATCCTATAAGAAAAAACTTGTGCTTTGCAGAACTGATCAATAACATTTCACTTACATTGTTTCTGTGAACGGCTTTCCCAGGCATCATTTTGTAAAGCGAAAAGATTGCTGATTGCTAGCCCCAAAATGTGCACAAAGGCTTTTAAAAACATGTTGTGGGAAGAGGCGCATTGTTGAAGCCTACTCAGGGAATAGAACATGTTGTGTTCTCAATTTTTCTAAATTTGTCTTGAAACAGCCGTGAACTAGACACTGGTACGGTTTGATCTTTGCCTTAATTCTTCCCAATTCTTGCACGTGTAGGTTGTATTGTTTAGAGGTTGTGTAGCTTATGCATCTGAATGTACTGACCCTATCTCATTTCATAGTAGCGATGCGCAGCTCGTCAGTGATACAAACAGGGTCTCCTCCAACTGTGAGCCACAAAGAAAACATTGTTACCGATTGTCCAGCTGTCCCTTATTCAGAGATTCTGATTTCACAGTTTTGTTTCATTGTTTTTATCTGATTCAGTGTTTATCGCACATAAAATAATTATAGTGGGTAATTTTAGCATTCATGTTTATAAAAGCTATAATTTATTATTAGACCCAATTAGCTTTTTTAAAGATGAAAATAATCCCACTCTCTTTTTTTAATCTTGACATATGCTAAAGAAAGTGAACATTTAGCAGTTTTTGTACTTTTTTCTCTGATCATTTGTTAATAATATTAACGTTTTTAATAATGCATTATATGCTAGAAAACAAATTCAGTACACTTGTACTGCTAAATTTTAAAAAAGCTTCCTTTTTAGTTATCTTCTGCCATTTGCTAACACTTACTTTGGCAGAAGTATTGTTAATGTTGCTAATAATGTTATGCCCTTGTATGATGTAGGACAGCGGTCCCCAACCCCTGGGCCTCGGACCGGTACCGGTCCGTGAGTCGTTTGGTACCGGGCCGCGAGAGTTGAGGCTCAGGTGTGAAATGTATGGTTTTCAGGGTTTTTATCGGTTTTCAGTGTTATTTTGTTATCGTTTTTTATTTTATTTTTTTTCGTGGGTCTTTTCACGTGTGTTATGAATAAATCTTCTTTTTTTCAGTACCGGTACTAGTTTTATTTTCTTGCATTTATCCGCGACACCTTAAAGGCCGGTCCGTGAAAATATTGTCGGGCATAAACCGGTCCATGGCGCAAAAAAGGTTGGAGACCGCTGATGTAGGATACGATGGCTCCTCTTAAAAACAAACCAACAAATCTGAAGTTTCCTGGTATAACTCGTTAGTGTGGGGGTTAAAATAGCTCATAGGCTTAAGAAGAAACATTTTTGCACTTATTTCAAAAGTTGTTGTTTTTATGTAAGATACTTTGCTGATTTATTTAAAAATAAAGCGCTTTTACTATTTGTCACTAATCGAGGAACACAGGACGCTTTTTTCAGGACTGCAGCCGGGTTGACAAAGAGTCAGAGATCCTTTAAGTCAAGTTAATTTTTAACCTCTAAAGAACACAAAAGTAATCCCACAGTACAGCAACTGTTATTTTATTTACTCTCTCTCATTTATTAATCTTTCCAAACTCCAACCCTAACATGTCAGGGAATAAATACTATTCCTACAAGACTGTTCAAAGACATCCTACCTTTAAATATTCTTACAATTTTAAATATGATCATTCCATCTGGATCAACAGGCTACATACCACGGGGTATCAAGGAGGCCATAATTAAACCATAACTTGAAAAGCTCTTGCTTGATCGACCTGTCATAACTAATTATAGAACTGTTTCTAACTTTTGTCATTATTTCAGAAATTAGTAGTGGTAAAACAGCCAGCTGATCATGTGCAGATGAATGTGTAACCCAGTCATAGATTACATATTGTTATAATTACACAAAATTTGTTCTTTATACTTGACTGTTAGGTAGTGATGGGTCGTTCGCGAATGAAATAGCTCTTAGAGCCGACCCTTTGACGTGAACGACGCGAGCCGACTCCTTATCGCGAGCCGTACGTGTTGTTTTTTTTTTCTTTCTGTCACCCTCTCTCTCGCACTTTTTTTCCGTTTCACTCTGCACGCGAGCCTTGTGCTTTATGCTGCAAAGGGGGGGGGGCAGTTACACTCAGTAGCACAGGAAAAGAGCCAGAGGGAGAGAGAGAGAAAGAGAGCCAGGGACAACAACATCACATTAGAAAGGTATAGTAATCATTCACAACTATTTTTGGTTGCAGATGATAAAAGATTCTGAAAGTTTATTCATGCGGGCCCATATGACAGAGAATATGTATGTTCTTTTTGTTTTCATATTATAATTTATATTTAATTGTGTTGTGTTTTGCTTTGTTTTGTGTTGTTTTCACTTTAAATTTGTAAAAGGAAAAAGCTGAAAATTTAAATAGTTAAAAGTTGAAATGTGAATAGTTGATTTTTGTATTATATGATTTATTTATTACATTTTATGTGGAGTGAATAAATAAAAGTATATTTACGGTGGCGCCTAGAGACAAAGCACATACAAACTTCAAATCACGTACAAACTCTGAAGCATGTACAAACTCCAAAACACGTAAGAAAAAAACGTACAAACTCCGAAGCACGTAAAAACTCAAAACACATACAAAAGACAACAGAAGTGCTCCAGGATGTTAGGCGCAGTGTTGAGCTTTTGTTATCTTGTGGCTACACAAGCCAGCAAGTACCAACGACCGGATTTGGTGTGTGGTAGTAACCAGTGTTGGGTAAGTTACTTTAAAATAGTAACTTAGTTACATTACTAGTTACTTCTCTCAAAAGTAACTCAGTTACTTCAAGTTACTCGTTACTTTCAAAGTAACTAGTTACTAGGGAAAGTAACTTTGGTTTTACTCAGAATTCTCTTGTTAATGTGTTTCTTCCATAACTTTGCCAGTCTTCTAGCTTGCTTACTTGCCACAAGTGCACTGTGCCACCTACCAATAGAAAGGAAAAGATAATGTGCATATTTCCACGAGAGAAATCCCACGCCTGGACCGTCATTGACTGCTGCCATGATTCTAGCCTACGTCACAGCGTCATGTGCGCCTTTTACATCCAACACAAAAACTGCAGTCGTGGTGCTTTCGATTGTACTCAGAACTCGGAAATTCTGCCTTCTGAATAGGAAGATGTAGGTAACACCAGACTGCAGATGAGCTGCATACAGGGCTGGACTGGGACAGAAAATCGTCCCGGGCATTTTGACTAGAGACCGGCCCACCATTATAGGAAAAATCATAAAGCCTTTGAATGAAAATAAACACTGTTGTGACAGTGATGTTCACTGTTTGATGGTATATTAGAGATGGACCGATCCGATATTACGTATCGGTATCGGTCCGATACTGACCTAAATGACTGGATCGGATATCGGAGAAAAATAAAAAATGTAATCCGATCCATTAAATATCACGAAAGCACCTCACAAAACTTGCAACACGCCGTAACTCACCTCAGAACGTTAGCACGTCGGAGCAGTATGCATCACGTGATAGAGCAGCTGTGGCATGCGGGACCTGTCGGTGGTCTGGATAGCATGTGGAGCTTCGCTAGCAACCTGGCATTTCATCTCCGCTAGCATTTCATCTCCGACAAAGTTATCCCCGAGAGAAGTAAAGCAAGCGTGTAAGTCCATCTCTGAATGTTTGTAAAGCATTCCCACGCTAAGCTTAACGAGCGACTGCCTCTCGCTCTCCGGCTGGTACTTCAATCGTGAAACTGCTTAAATGATCAGCTGATCAGCTTTTCTGTCGCGAGTCCGTCTTTGTTTTTGGCCCACTTCGCACCAGAAAGAGCAAACCAGCGGCTGAACAACAGCAGCACGTTTAAGCTTGATAAGCTGTTGTTAGAATTTATTTAATATTACTTTCTACACCAGGATCTTTTTCTACGTAGCTGACGGCTGGTAACTGTGCAGGGGCGGATCTAGCAAAGTTTAGCCAGGGGGGCCGATTGTGCCCCCTTTTCACTGTTCATGCCCTAAGACATACTTTTCTTTCTTATTCTCATTTAAAATGTCGAGCTTTTAATAAATAATTATCTGACACCCAAAGTTTTAATTTGATGCAAAATGAATAGAAGTCAATTACTGTATATAGTGACTATTAAGTCTAATATATATACCCTAGTAAGCTATAGTACTTTTTACTTTGGGAAGGTACCATCTGTGCAGTCTGCAATTTTGTTGAAGAAAGATGTTGAATCTATTTAAAATTTCTTGAAAAATAATTGATTTCTGTGCATTTTTTTTCACACTGCATCAAATTAAGGTTGATTACGTCGATTAAGCATCATGAGGTGGCGCGTGAGGGGTGGTTCCCTATTTTTTATTTATTTATTTTTGTTGTTGCTGGGAGTTGGAACCCTATTAGTTAGGTTGCTTAATATTTACGCTAAGTACTCTTTAAAATACCAGAATAGGGATGATGGTGTAGGTTTAAGTTTATTAGATTGATCAGTATTGCTGAACTATGAATTTTTTTTTTTGCATACAGGTATAACAGAATAGCTTTAGTGTAGTTGTTGTTTTAAACTTGAGTATGAACTTGCAGACTTGCAAAATGCAGCAAGATATTTTAAAAAACAGTTTTGTTGATTAAAAAACACTATATCGGATTCATATCGGTATCGGCAGATATCCAAATTTATGATATCGGTATCGGTATCGGACATAAAAAAGTGGTATCGTGCCATCTCTAGTATATATGCATCAATCTATCAATCGTTTGTTGTAAGATTCAGATAATTATTTTTTAAAAGCGAGACATTTTAAATGAGAATAAGAAAGAAAAGTATTTCTTTGTGCCCCCTTTCCCTGTTAATGCCCTACCTGGCCCCCTGGCAACACTTTGCTAGACCCGCCCCTGCACAGTTACCAGCTGTCAGCTACTTAAAAAAGGATCCTGGTGTTATTTGTCTCTCAGAAACAGTTCATAACTTCCCTTCAACTCATTCATGTCACCTAAAAGGTAAACCTGTTTCTCCATCACCTGTTCAGCTCTGATGATCCAGTAAGGACATCTCCTGGTTTCATCTTCATGTTTCCCTCTCACCAGATAACCAAACCATATCATGACCAGCAGCTTTACAGCTGTGGCTCCAGCAAACATCAGCTGATACTAGAAATTAATATTAAATAAATTCTAACAACAGCTGATCAAGCTTAAACGTGCTGCTGTTGTTTAGCGCGACATCCGCTGGTTTCCTCTTTCGGCGCAAAGTGAGCGATAAACAAACAAGAGAGCCGATCAGCTGATCATTGATCAGTTTCATGATTGAAGTAGAAACAGGAGAGGGAGGGGAGAGGATGAGAGAAGAAGAGGCAGCTGTGCAGCGTAAACACAGAATAACTCCAGCTTTGTGTCTTTTTCATTGTAGCTGAATTACGGGACAAACTGTTCCTTTTCACCTCAATAAGAAACGCGTAATATTTTCTCTGAATACCAGACGGGACGGTTGGCAACTCTAATAACTTATGAACAAAATAAAGTTCAACATCATTAACTTCATAGCACCACCCAGCTGTATAGAAACTCCGTCATGCTAGCTAGCACGCAGTACGGAAAAAGTCAGCACAACGAAAATAAACTCCACCTAAACTTGGTTCATATCTGACCCAGAGAGACTGCAGGTCATAACTTCTTACCTGAAGTTCAGTTCACACTTGGACCGGCGGCCGCCTCGGGTCTCTTTTCCTTCTGCGTCCCCTTTCCTTCATCCACCTGCTGGCCTCCACCACTTGCTAATGTTACTGAATCTGTGGAAGCTCCGCGATAGCCACCACACGAAGTAACGAGTAACGACCCTATCTAAATCCCAGTAACGAGTAACGCGTTCCTGATTTTGGCATAATAACTAGTTACCGTGCTCGTTACCACAATAATAACGTAGTTACTGTAACGCGTTACTTAATAACGCGTTAGTCCCAACACTGGTAGTAACAGGTAAATGAACTTTTTTTAAATTATTTGAATATATATGAGTGCCTGTGTAATACACAAACAATACACACATGCTTTCAATTGTGTAATTTAAGTGATCTAGTAGCTCTGCTTTGGAAGTTCAGTTCATGCTAGAAATGTGTTTTGGAGTTTGTACGTGTTTTGTCTCTAGGAGCCACCGCATATATTTATATATAAACATATATAAATAAAACCACTTTTTTTACGTTAGTAATTCCTTTTGTGCATAATTTTATATTATTGTTAATAATAAATTAATTAAAGCAACAAAACAATCTGAAGAGCCGGTTCGGAGCCGAAAGAGCCGGCTCTTTTTAGTGAGCCGAACCGAAAGAGCCGGATCTCTAAAAAGAGCCGGAAATCCCATCACTACTGTTAGGACCTCCAAGCCTGTAGTTATATTCATTATCAGTTAGAGCCCCTCCTCATTGTTCTTCTTCTTTGGTGCAACCCTATCAATACAGTGTACCCCTTTGGCCTCTCCCCTTTTCTACAATTCCCCTGAGGGAGAGGAGCTGGAGCGAGCAAGTTATATACTTGGAGGTCTTTCTTTCTTTTACCTTTCTTTGTCAGACACAACGCAGAAACACACTGGTTACAAATGGTCTAATTCACAAGTTTCAGGATGCAGAGTTCACCACTGAAACAGCACTAATAAAGAGTACGAATGAATTGGCCTCTGACCAGTGGACCTGCTTGGCCTGTTAGCATTCGATAATGTTGATCATAACATTTTACTGCAGAGATTAGACTACAGTCTTGGTATTAAAGGAAATGTGCTGCAGTGCTTTCAATCACATTTGTGCACATAGATGGGGAGTCATCTTCCTACATGAAAGTTAGTCACGGAGGTCCCCGGGGTTCTGGGAATGCTTCCCTCAGTCAACATTATTAGAAAACACTGCATACTTTTTCACTGCTATGCAGATGATATCCAGTTATCTTTATTTATAAAGTCAGATGACGCAAATCAGTTGGTTAAACTAAAGACATATCTTAAAGATATTTTCTTCTCCTAAGTTTCTACAAAACTGAAATTATTATCTTTGTACCTGAGTCTAAAAAGTCCAAATAAATTAAGAAATAAATAATAAATATAATCAAAACATGGTGCCCAAACAGATACATACTCTGGAAGGCATGATCATGGCTGGATCATCTGGATGTCACATCAATGTGCACATTAAACAAATATGTAGTTAATTTCAGGTTGTTCTAAAAGTTCCCTTAAAAAGCCCCCTCCATTGTTCTCATATACAGGACCTTGAATGATCAGCCCCCATCATATCTCAAACACCACATCATACATTATTGTTCCAACACAGCACCACACTCTCAGACTGCAGGCTGACTTGCTTTTCCTAGAGTTTCGAGAAGCAGGCGGCAGAGCCTCTCAGGCCCCTCTCCTCTCAAACAAGCTCCTGGTTTAGATTCAGAAGAAAGTTGTCTCTTTTTTAAGATTAGACTCAACTTTCCTTTTTGATAAAGTTTATACTAACGACTGGATCTGCTGACCCTGAACCATCCCTTAGTTATGCTGCTACAGACTCAGACTGCTGTACTTCATGTCATGCACACTTCTTCTCCACTCACCTCTTTCATTCCCTACATACATACGACGGCAGCAGGCCATTAAGTTTTTGTCTTCTCTATCCTTTAGCGCATGTTTTCCCCATGCTCTTTATTTTATTTTGTTTATTATCTTTTTATTTTTTCTTTTCCTTCTTTTCTCTTTCCCCTCACCCCCAACAAGTTATGACAGACGGCTGCTTCTCTCTGAGCTTGGTTCTGCTGCAAGTATCTTCCTGTAAAAAGACAGTTTTTTTCCTTCCTACCATTGCAAAGTGCTTGCTCATAGGTTTCTTGATTGTTGGGCTTTTGTGCAGGAAACATTTCAGGCTTTACTTTACAGTATAAAGTGACTTGTAAGACTGCACAGTAAACAAGGTCAGACACCAACTAGGGACAAACAGAAGGACAAATGGAACAACATTGTCATTCCTTATGTCGCAGGTTTATTAGAGAAACTCAGGAGAGTCTTCCTCAAGCATGACATCCCAGTGTACTTCAGACCCAGCCATACACTCAGGCAAAAACTTGGTTCACGCCCAGGACAAAACTCCCAAACACAAAGTAAAAAATGTATGCTATGCTCTGCAGTGCAGCGAGGAATGGTCAGACTTCTGCATTGGAACTACCAAACAGCCACTTCATAAACATAACATAGAGGAGCCACCTCAATGGGACAAGATTTAGCTGTACCTCTGCATCTAAAGGACAAAAGTCACTCTTTCAAGGACGCAAATTTTCACATTCTGGGCAGAGAAGACCGATGGTTTGAAAGAGAAGTGAAAGAATACATCTATGTCCACTGTGAACGACCATCTTTCAACAGAGGCGGTGGCTTATGACACTAACTGTCTGCCTTCTATAATCCAGTTTTAAATTCCTTCCCAGACGCCTTAACACCCACTCATATCTTGGGTCAGTTGATCTCAATAAATTGCATGATGGGGTGGGGCAAAGTCATGATTTCACTTGAAACATTGGCTGATAATGACCCACACCCATTTTTAAACCTTGGCTAATGTGATTAGGCAGATGATTCGCAAGGGACAACTCCAGCTAGGGCTTATTTCTGGGACTCTCCACCAATTGCTGTCAGAACTGAAGAAGCGTCTCGGATGAGAGGTGAAATGTTTTCCACAAACTTAAAGAAGTCCATTGGCTTTTCTTTCCAAGCTCATTAGAGTAAAGACTAGAGCCAATTTTCTTTCTTTTTCCGTACTAGGCCGAAAACATTATGTATTTCTGCTGTAAAGTTAGACATTACAGCAGGAAAGTCTGGGTTAAATCACCGTTGAAGTCACTTAAGGAACTGTAGCATCTGGCACTTCTGCAGCAGCTTCCTTTTTCAGCTTCACTTAATAAGAACATTACAAAATTGATGTATAGTCAATATGAGGCTTTAATAGTCTTAGATATACTTTAAAAGAATGTAGAGAACTTTTACTTTAATCAGTCTCCTATAGCTGTGATTAACTACGTTTGAAACTACAGTAACCCATGCTAGTGCACATGCTACAGTTAGCAGTTTGCTAACTGTAGCACAGGAGATGGGTGGTCTTGTAGGGTGTCTTGCATTGAAATCTGCTGCAATGACCCGGTTACTGCGTTCACCAGATATTAACACAATTTCAATCCGCTCCTCACGTGTTAACCTGTTCGACATGTCAATGGCTGTGAACAAAGAGAAACTTGTAAATAACTCATGAAAGAATAAAGTTACGTTGAAACAAAGCACACCATTGTTTTTCTTGTGACATTACCAATAAGTTTGATGTGTCACATGGCCCTCTTCCTATTGAAAAAACAAAAGTTGTATCCAAGATGGCCGACTTCTAAATGGCCTCCATGGTCACCACCCATCTTGAGGAGTTTGCCCCCTCACATATACTAATGTGCCACAAACAGGACTTTAATATCACCAACCATTCCCATGTTATTACGGTGTATCTATATAAAAGGCCCACCCTGTATATCTGTGTGGGTTACGAATCTCTCCAGTACATGACTCAGTATATGTATATGTATAAGTCTTAACATCAAGACCTTAACCTCCCAACAGTTGATTGCATTGGGAATCTAAGCTAGTACATAGAAATAAGGCTGTTCTTTAGCACGACTTAAGGAACAGCCCTCGTATTTCTGGTACTGATGACCAGGACAAACCAAGTTGTACTGATGAGGAGTGGCTGGGATTCAGGAGGTGAAGCAATAAGAAGGTTGGTGTTTTATTTGACTCTTCTTCCAGTCTGAAGTGTATAAGTGTAGCTAATGAACACACTCAGAGTGTAAGCGTGTGTGTGACAGTTAGTCCTTAAAGTCCTACCTTTACCACTATTACAGAGTATAGACAGATACAGAGTGCTTTTTGTAAATAGAGCATACTTATTTTACTTATAAAATATTAAAGTATATTAAATAAATACAAATTAAAGTTTTAAAAAAACATTTAATTTAGAATGAGTGATCCAATTAATTAATAAATGAAATCAATTACTGACATAAGGAGGAATTTGTCATTGTTGCAATGCTATGTTTAAAATTAGTCTACCATGACTCAAGCTTACAAACAAATTTGTGAAACAGACAAAGCCATAGCACGATAAAACATAATTAACTACTAATTAGTATTAAAAAAAAATGGACACACAAGGAAGAAGAATGCTTTTGTTTTAAGACAATAAATTGCTAAAAGTCCAAACCCCAAAGTCTAATTTTAAAATTGTGAAAATGTAAAATCTATTCATAGTGCCCCCATATGGCCAAATAAAACAATTTCATTTACACATTTTTGGCATTTTTGTCTCTACATTTTTTCTCTACATCTGTAAGAACATTTGCACACAATGAAATACAAGCTTATTTTCCTAATAAATGCAGTTGAGGTACAGCGATGAGCATTTCCTCATTGGTTTCTCTATGAGTGACAGGGGACTCGTGGCACCGGGGTCCAACCATCCCTCACACCCACTTCACATTCAAGCCTGATGCGTTTTGTCGGAACGCGCGTGATTTCACAAACATCTGCCTTAATGAGTCTTCACCCACAAGTCTTCCTCAAACTTGTGATTGACTTGACAATAAAAAGTAGATGAAACTGTAAATCATGAGACGTATTGTAAAATGTACTTCTGTCTTCCCGTGCTCCGTAATGAAGCAGTCATTATGATTATTTTATAGGACTGAAGTTTTTAAAAACTACAGGAATGCATTACTCTGCATAATGAACAGATGTTGTGGCAACAAGCACATACATTATGCATAAAAAATTATTTCAATTTTGATTGTAGACGCTGATTTATTGAGACAAGTCTAGCTTACAACAGTAATGGATTTAAGATGTGCTTTTGTTGTGTTATTTCCATAATTAATAATAGGAAGGCAGCACATTATATATGCTTTGTATTCATAAAGATGAGAGGGTTTGAGTTATAACAGATAAAATACTGCTTGCTGAACTTTAAAACCACACCAGATTAATTATACATAAAACCTAAACTCTTCTGAATGAACAAAGAGACAAAAAAATCTCCAAATGCCTTATTGCTTCTTGTCACAGTTTTGATATGCTAAAGAGAAAGAGGATGACTGATAAGATGAGATCAAATGAAGGAAAAGGAAGATAATTATCACAGCATGATGTACTGTACAGTAACAGGAAATCACCCCTAATATGATCCATATACAGGAGTACAAAGACATGAAAAAATATGTTTGGATCAAGCGGGAAGAATGTAATACGGCTTAGATCATGCCGGTCAATCGCACATTATTTTCAAAAGCTGATAAAAATGTGGACATAATAGCAGTAAATCAGTAACTAATCGAACTCAACTTTATAGCTTTTTTCATACAAAAAAGCAACTTAAACTGCAATAATGCAATATAATAAATATTTGTGTGTATCTAAAGCCCGACTTGCTGTATGTAATTGTAATGAGTAAACTGCAGCAAATGTGAATTAATGTGTATCTAAATATAGTTTTCAGTAAGTGCACTATTTAATCGATGATAAGTGGGTTTGAGACATTTCCAGGAAGTCAGTTTTCCCTCCAAATAAATAAATATTTTCTTTAATCACATCTCTTATTAAACAAAGATATAAAAAGACATCAGAGTCATTATTGGAATCACACTGAAAATGTTCAAAAATATAGGTACGTATATTTAAATCGTGTAATTCAGAGTTATTAGCTTTGGTCTTTCAGTAGTTTGATTTGATTTTCTCTGTGATAACACACTCGAACATGTGTTCCAATTTCAACTATTTGTTGTTTTTGTATCGCTTAAAGGTTTTTTTTTCTTCCTTCCTTCAGACTCTTATTTGACCAAATATTTCATTTTTTCATAATTGTATTCAGCGTCTCACGAACCAACAGCTGTTGTGCCAAAACACTGCTCTGCTACAAGTGCTTCTCTGTGATTTTCCTTTTCAGTGGCAGGTTGGAAAAGCCTTTGAAACAATAGATGCTAAAAAATCTAAACGCTTAAAAAAATTATTCACAATCATAATTAAATTCTCAAAGCCAACCACTGTATCCACCATATGGGTGGGGACAACACTAACTGGCTGATATCCAGATTTGAATGAAAGTAATATTAGCCTGATAAATTAATACTTGCCTGTATTTGATGATATCTGCTGTTTCTGAGCTTTTAATTTGTGCTGCACAGGCGATGCATTCAAATCATTTAAATATTCATTCTAGCAGTGTTGAAAGATAATATTCTGGTTGTTTGAGATATTTCTAAATATCTTTGCATGGCTTCTTGAAGGACTTCTGCTGATCCGTTGTGACCTTGTTGGGGACAGACGTTCAGTATCTCTGCTGGACTCTTGGATGCAGATGTCTGCCCGACAGAGTAGAACCTGGTGGAACAAGTCCAAGGTCTGGTGCACGAGGAGGTACGCGAAGTGGGGCGGCATTTGGCTCCACACAGTAGAATTAATGATTTGAAGACACATAGTTGGTGAATAATTGATTCCAGCCCCGAGGATGGTTAGGAGCTGAGTAAAAGACTAATAAATCATTTGTGGTGCTGCCAGTTGTCACTTTCAATTATTTCTGGGTTTGTGATAAACTGCTGCACCTGCCAGCTGCTGGTCCCTCGATTTCTTGGAGCAGAAAGTGACAACTTTACCCAAAACTTTGCTCTCGGCCATGCCTAATACAAACAGCTGCCCTTTAGGACGAACGGTAAGTCAAATAAAATAAAGACAAAGAATTACTCGACTATATTCACCACGTTTGATATTTACTTATCTATACTTTTCACGTACTTCCTGTTTAAGCCAGTTTGACCTTAAGCCAAATCAGCAGCCAGTTCTCAGTTCTTACTGCATCTGTCAGAATATATGTTTAATAAATATGTTTTCATTATTTACTTTAGCCAGTGATAGAATGGGAGTAAATCGAGTTTACACAGAGTAAGTGCTGTAAATAAGGAGGTCATATTAGTTTTACTCTCCTCACATTATGTTTCCTTTTTCTTGCTCTGTCTGTGTTGACTGATTAGCTGACAGATGATCCAGATTGATTGATTGAGCTGTTATAAGAGGCTGCTGTAATGAAAATGTGATAAGCTGCTAAATAAAGAAATAAAATCAACTCTTTCACCTCCTCCCACATCTGACAAGTATAAATCTAACTGATTAACGCTGGTGTGCATTCACATTTCACTTCCTGTTTATTTGAATATAACAGCTTGCATATTGTAGCATTATGAGAACGTGTCTCTCGGTGTAAAGATGTCTTTTTAATGCGGTGTCGCGCCAACACATTGCCATTGTTAACATATGTGAGACTTGTCAAAAATGCTTGTGTTTTGTCACGTGTTTAAATAAGCCTAATGTACAATGTACTACAAGGAAGACCTTGTCAAGTGAATAATTACAGTTACGGATCACAGGCTCCTGCAGACCTTCTCCCGGGAGTGAAGCTTGTCGAGGTAAACTAGGTGTACCACACAGTTCGAGAATTTTAAAACCCCTCAACCGTAAATGTATTAGTCATGTCACATGACCAGTTACCTGAGTACAATTACTAATTTATAATTTAAACAATCTGGTTTTGGAAGGTTTTGCTTTTTCTTTTCTTTTTTTTAAAATTTAAAATCACTGTACCCGAAAACACAAATATAAGAATTTTCTCTTTTATCAATATTCCCATACCAGTAAATGTCATGTGATGGTTGCGTAAAGGAAAGGACGTAAAAGCAGAACACCAACAATACAATGCCATAAACAAACAATATGGATCCACATACACCTCAGAGCTGCAGTTCACGTCCTCGGTTGGAGTATTATTAAGCATTACATGCTGTTTTGTTTACGCTTCATTCTTGTTTCCTGCAGTTCTTGGTTCATTTTACTACTTAGTTAGGCCAAGAAAAGATTGTGATTGGTGTAACCTTGCATGTTGAACATTTATGCCAATGGGCTTAGAGTCCCTACATGAAGAGAAATCTGAAGCAATTAATTATTTTTTTTGCAAATCATACCTTTGCTGTTGGTGGTGCAAGTGGACTGAATTGTACTCAATTCAGTCCACTTGCACATAAGCGAGTCAGACAAAAAAAAAGTAATTAAAATGGGTTCCTATATGTAGCTCCGTCAAATATAGTGTACTGTACCGGTACATATTCTGTAGATAGTATTTGAAAGAGTGTTTTAATTTAATTTTTCCAATACAGTATTTATCTGTATAGATGTGTGACTGTAAACCTGTTCAATGTGTACCCTGTACCCAATAATATTTTCAAAGTGTATCAATAGAAATACACTATATAATAGAAAGCAATTTATATAAACACAAATAAAACTTGGCTTACAATGAAGCTTTGTTGTTTTGGTCTTTTATCTCTTCTCTCTACTTTTACCTGATTAAACTGGGATGTTATGATATGTTTGTTTTACCAGATTATTCTTGCAGAGCACTTTGTACTTTTGTCTATATTATTCTGTTGTTCACACTGTTGATATAAGGTTAATATTGAACAACAGCAAAGGTAAGAGGGAGCGCAGTGGAAAATATTTTGCTGTGAAAACACTTGAAATGCACAGGCTCGTTTCCAGGAGTGGATGGATGGCACTTGATCCTAAAACATCCAGAGCATAGAAGTTTAAACTGACTCACACATTGATTGGAAAGGTGAAGCTTTCCCTTTGCCTTGTGCTTTGACCACACCCCCTTATTAAGAGACTCTTCACAGCCACAAGTGTGACTTCATGAACTGATAGAGTGCAGGGGCAGGATTTGAATTGGACCTTAATTTTATGAAGTGAACCAAGGACACTTTTAGCAAGGCATCTCTTAGGACACGTTACTTACTACTGGAAGTCACTTGCTAAACCTGTACCTAATGAGCTAATTGACTCTTTTAATGGAAACTAAACTCCAAAGCTTAATGAAAGTCCTGTTTAAAATAATTTTTAATTGCATTCCCATTATAACTTGTAATGCTGGTTTCGTGGACACTGGTTAAGCCTTAAAACAAACAAAAAAGATGATTTCAATGGAAATCTACACTGAGAAAGGTTTATAATCCAAGACTAGGCCTATTCCTGTCTGGGAAACTCTTGAGTTTGACTCAAAGAGCTGCATGACTGATCACTAGACCGCTGATGTGAATTACAACAAAGCTGCTGAAAAAGTCCTCACAGACTGTACAACACTGTTTTGCTTGTTTTCAGAAACATTTGTTAAAAAAGAGTTAGTTGCTATATGATCCATTCATCTTCATGACAAATAAGTTTTAAATATAGTTACTGGGAACATTTCTTTATCAGTTACATTTTGTTAGGAAAAATTCAGTTTTATCAACACCAGGCAACAAACAGTGTGAGTGAAACATGCCTAACACTTCTGCACTGTAACACAAATAAGCTCCTTTCAACTTTTGTGGTGATGCTCCTGTTGAATAATTGCTATTTTGGTTGTATAGCTTAGTGATAACATTGCATTTGACAGCTGATAGAGAGCAGGGAAGCATAAAGTAGACAGTGGTGGAGTGTGGTCCATCTGTGAGGTGGGGAACAGAGTGTGAGGCAGCCCCTCAGGGCCTCCAGGCAACTCAAACAGCATTAGCAAGAGGTGTCCCTGCCTTTGCCGCAGCTTTCACGCCTCACTCCTCTTCCAACGCAAATCAGAGGCAACACAAGTTATCCATTTGAGATATTGAGTTGATATGGAGATAAAGCCTGCACTTATGAGCCACGGTCATGAAAAAGATCAGCAGGGGACCAGCAGCCTGTTTATATGCTCCTCACATTAGTGCAAGCAGGCACTCACTGCAGGTGGCATGAAATATTAAAAGGATAACCTCGTTTTGCTAACTGACCAGAACAAAGTTGTCCTGTGAGTCCCCAGGCTGGATGAGGTCTCACTGATTGTCTTGCCCTTGTTGTTCTATGTTGGGATCCGTGACTCACAATAATACCTCTGAGGCTCCTTTCCCACCTCATTAACCACGACCTTTTTATAAGTTTCCAGTGAGGATGGATAGTTTATTTTTAGCAATTGAACAGTAGTACTGAAAGAGTTATTTCTGCTTATTTTTATCAAAATGGGCATTTTCCAACAAAAGTCTTCTTTTCAATGACGGCATTGAAGACTTGTTGAAAATATGTATTCATATTTCCACTTTAAAATCAGATATTAAGGGTAAAAAACGCAAAAAATGACTTTAGATCAGAAAACTGAATGGCTTTCATTCGCTATTTAGGACATTTAGTGAATTTGGTTGAGTCACATTTTAGTGTGGTAAATGCTTCTCAGCTTTTTTAGACTATTATGGCATAAGGTAGTGTTACATCTATGGCGTCAGTCAGTGGCGATGTTACAAGAAGGCACTGATTGGACTCGTTTAACCCTACAGGGCACAGGTTGGTTCCAAATAATGGATTGATCCAGTGTCGCAGTGAGTCGATGGTGCTGTGGACAGCCAGGTATCCCAGAATGCTTTTTTTTTTTAAATCACAAGGTGCAATGGTGGAGGAAGTTTTCAAATAATACTGTTTTTGTATCAACAAATACACTTGAAGGTTTTTTTTAGGTGAAAATATTGCAGCATCTAGTTGATTTATCTAAATAGAGCATATCTGCAAAAGTGCTCTGATGTTTTCAGGGATGTCAGGTGCCACTACTCTAACAGCTAGCTGACCCTGATCGTTATCAGCTGGTCATGTGGTCAGAGCTCATGATATTTACCAAGAGCAGCCTCCTCTCGAATGGTTCAATCTAATGGTTAATGTTTGCTTTATTTCAGTGTTTTATTTGCAAATCAGTTTGGATGACACTCAAGTTAACTTTAATAACTGGATAGTTTTATGTTGTCTGGATAGATAGTGTGAATAAATTGAATGGACTTTAAGCAGCTAAAATATTCCTATAGAGATGTTGCAAAATTTGCTGTATGGATAGAATGTGTCTTCAGATGGTCAGAAGGAAGCTTCACCCTAACTGTAAATACCACATGCCCTTGCTTGATTAGTGTCTTTCTCCGGGATCAAATCAGGGATCTTTTTGCTTGTTGTGAGTATGTGTAAACTAAAACACTATTTCAGTAGATCTCATATGAAAAAAGAAAGAAAGAAAAGAAAACCAGGATTAGAAATACCAGCTTCATTTACCTGAATGAAAAATTTGATTGCCTAATATCAAAATTATTCCAAGCAGCTACATGGTTTTAAGATATCAGGTTTTAGGGCTGAGGTGATTGAAATCCTGACAGGCCAATGGCAGATGTTAGTTAGCCTTGCAGTGATTTCAGCGATATGTTTAGGTTGAGGAAAGCATTTGAAAAGGGCACTTTTTTTACTTTCCACAGAAGTTGGAGGCATCTGATTCGCAGCGTTCGCTGCTGGCAGAAGATCAGCAGCACCGCGAGCTGCCAGTGCAGCCTGGCCACGTGATTGGCTGGGAATAGTTGACAGAGCTGATGGGTTTTGGAGTGAGTGGCAGCTGAGGTTGGAGAGATGGAGGGGTTGGTTAGGGCTGTGAGTAGAGAAAATAAAATGGGGGG